>NC_142593.1:36539957-36848013 GCF_965207765.1 Zootoca vivipara
CTTCCCTCTCTGAGGGGTGGCTCATGCAAATAACTATAAAACTGTGATGCAGACCATCAGAAGTGCAGAAGCAGCAGTAGCAATCCTTTTCTGCCCCTCAATATTATGTTCTAACAGCATATTATTATTTAGGAAAATGATTTCCATTAATAGAACACACACGGACATACTGTGGCACCAACTATCTTATTGGGAACAAATACAGAATAATTCACTTCCCAGGGTAAGACATCTGTGCAAACATCACTGCCAAATGTAATCTACCCTTCTAATAATAGGGTAAGAAGGGGTCATGTTCCTAACCATATCACAGCAGTTGGGAGTTACGACTGGGACCTCAAGAGAAACAGCTCACAGAGGAAGGCAGGGCTTGAAGACCAAACTTTGCATCCTGCCAGGGACACACACACACACACCCGCCCCCAATAAATAGTGAATTCTTGAAAGGCTGAATAGCGAAACTACGGCTTGTGGCGTCTCCAATTTCTCTTCATTTAATTAATTTGGTTAAGTAAGTAATCTTGTCATTCCTCCCTATTTTCAAGTGTGTATTTTCAAGGCAGCCTACAGAATCAAACCACGCAATCCAAAATACGAAAAAGCTAAAAAGCACCAAACTGTAGCAGCAAACAACAAAACCGCAAAGCATCAGCAGAATCTAAAAAGTTATGAGCAAATAAAAACATCTCAGGTTGGCCCTAGACCAGGGCGGTCCAACTTTTCATACCAAGTGGGCTGCAAAAGTACTTTCGACATAGAACCAGTCGGTCACACACTGCTTTGTCGCGTGGAGTTGGGGGGCAAGGCAAAAATTTGACGCCCACACACTGCTTTCCCTAAGCCAGCAAAGTGAGGCAAAGGGCTTTGGGAAGGAGGCAAGAGGCTCTGGCAGCAATAACTAGGCTTTGGCAAAGAGGGAAGAAGACTATAGGACCTTGTCAGAGTCCTCATGTCTCCTTCCCAGCAAGGGCTGGAGGGTGCAGCGTCAAATGTTCTTGAGGACTGCCCCCAAAAATGCCCTTTCCCCATTTATCTCTAGCTGCTCCTGAACTGTTGGTGAATTTCAGCCCTCTCCTGGGTATTATTTGGCAAAATATCCTCCCCCGTTTCCTTTCCTTCCAGTCCTCTCCTAGTCAGTCCATTGCTTTCTTCTCCCACCATTTCAAACTAGCAACTGAGTTCCGTTCAACATTCAAATTTCTTAGAAGAGAAAGCTTCTGAGAATTTTGTTCTTTAACAACCACCCAAACTGATGGAGAATTCCTCTCACATGCCTAAGAACTTTCATCCCTTGTGCCTGCAATTTTGCCATCTAGCATGAATTTGGGGGGGGGGGGCGGTACAGTGGAACCTCGGTTTATGAACACCTCGGTTTACGAATTTTCGGTTTATGAACGCCACAGGCCCATCTGGAACGGATTAATTCACTTTCTATTACATTCAATGGGAAAGTTCGCTTCAGTTTATGAACGCTTCAGTTTATGAAGAGACTTCCGGAACCAATTGTGTTCATAAACCGAGGTAGCACTGTATTTTAAGATGAAATACAGCGGTACCTCTACCTACGAATAACTCTACTTACGAATGGAGCTCCGTCCGCCATCTTGGATGCAGTTTAGATAGGATTTTTTCTACTTACGAATTTTTAGATAGGATTTTTTCTACTTACAAATTTTTTCTCCCAATGCATTCCTATGGGATTCGACTTACAAATTTTTTATACTTACAAATGTGCGTTTGGAGCGCATTCAATTCATAAGTAGAGGTACCACTGTATTCTGTGTATCTCCCTTCTGTTCCCTGCTTCCTGCTCACCTTGATCCCATTTCATAATATAAGTACAAGGCATGGGCTGAAATAGTCCAGTGTGTTTAGGATTACAGCCTAAAGCCTCAAAAGTAGGCTGGTGGAATGGGGGGGGGGCTTAGCTGCAGATGAAACTGCTGAGCATAACCCAACCAAAATTACATACCCTATTGAGTCTCAATGGTTTCAATAAAAAGGATTAAGCAAGTGCTTAAACCTCTCCCATTGAAATGAATGATTTAAATAAATAAATAACCTTTTGGTTGTGTGCTCAGCTCAAATCGTCCAGAACTCATCCCCCTGAACACAGGAAGAAGGTGATTGCCCCAACCAGGTAATTGCTTTGCCTTTGTAACAAATCTACATTCTCCTGTCAATGGGTACCATTCCATTAATGATAATGGTGATGCTCAAAATCATATGTCAAGAGTAATGAATGGAACAAAAGCAACATAATGTTCCCAGCCATATCCTGCTGGTTAAGAACTGCATTAAGCGAGATTCAGGATAAATGAATGTTTTGCTAGTAATGAGGTAGGCTTTTGGCGGCGGCGGGGGGGGGGGTGAATCTAATACCAGGGTGACCTTAAAACTCTACATGTGCTTCTGCACAGAGCTTGTGATTGTAACTCAGCCTGGAAAATGCTACCCTGAATCACGTTATGGTAGTCCTGAAATCCTTATTTCTTGAAGTCCCATAGTTACTGCTCCTGGGCATTTAAGATTTGCAGACTAGATGAAAACATTGAAAGAGGCATTAAAGCATATGCTGGAATTTACTGCCCAAATGCAGACAAAGCCTAAGTAACAGGTAATGTTTTTTAATTAGACGTGCTAATCCTTCTTTTTTTAAAAAAAGAATCCAGACAAGCATGTTGCGCGTTCAGAGCAAGTCCTTCAGAGCTTAGTCACTGGCAATCTACTTACCAGTAGCGCAGCTGACACAACCCAGCTGTGTCATGGCCTACAGAGATTCCAGGTAATAAAGGAAAAGTAAGCTCTTTGCAGAGTCATACAGAGAGGTTATTCAGACGCAAACCAATTCATTTCCAAAAGAAGAGGGAAATATCACCAAGTCGGAGAAAATAGGATTAGCTGGCAATTTTCATCAGAGAATAAAGGAACTTTTATTTCATCAGTTTCATTTGGAACAAGCATGGAGCAAGAAATTTACATAATGTCAAATCTGCATCATTTTAAAAAATAAAATCAAGACACCCGCCTGGAACTGATCATGACTCCAAGACAGAACGTGAACTGTTTCCTATAATCTGGCTGGAACACGGCAGTGCACTAAAGACACCTTACAATATTCTTATTTAAAAAAAGAAAAAAAAGAGTCCAATTCTGAAGGGTAACAATTGAAAACAAGAAATCCTGTTACTTTAGATGTTAAATAAATAAATAAACAAACAGCAGCTAAAGAACCCCCTTTTTTCTGCTCACAAATGTCTTGCATTAGTGCCAGAAGAGATTTTTGTAAAGCAGCTCCATAGCAGCAGCAACCATGGATGGAAAAAGCCTTTGAAGCATGTCAGATTGACAGTCTGGAGGCAAGCAGGTACCTACCAATCAGGTTGTCACACTGGAAAGGAGACAGGCAGGTGAATGGGGAGATGGAATCCAGCCCAAATGCAGCCTGTGGCAATGTGACAGGTTCTTCGCACAAAGGATGAGCCACAAATTCTTTTTGAAATTGCCCCTCTGGTAATCAAAGAGATAGTGATGTGGACAGGAGGACAAAAAGTTGAATATTTCATAGAGGTGGCATAAAAATGGAGAAACGTTTGTGCTAGCGGGGGCTGCTATACGTCACCTGCACTCAACAATGCTCCATCTGCACTCAACAATGATACATCTTTCCAAGTTAGGTATTGCAATGGAATATAGCTGACCATTGTCGGGAAACATAGACTTTGTTATGCATTTTTTTTGTCATTTAAATTTATACCCGATCCTTTGAATCTGTTACAAATGTAGCTTACATTCAATATTTAAGATACCATTAAAAATTGAACCTCACGAAGTAGAGCTTTTTCGGTGGTAGCCCCTAAACTTTAGAACCAACTTTCAATTACTGTGTAGCAGATATGATAGCTTATCCTTGCAAGGTGTCAATCAATCCAGACTCTACTTTTTAGTCAGGCATTTATGATTAGTTCTGCAGCTTCTGCTAGCATTTTAAACAATGGCTCTTATTTGTATAATTTGTCGCTTTGGGAATCTGTTTGATGGTGAATTAGGCTAACTAACGAACAGTGCAACCCTATGAATGTCTGCTCAGCAAGTAAGCCCCATTGAGTTCAATGTGGTTTATTCCAGGCAAGAGTGGATAGCAGCATTCCCCAGCCTGATGCCTTCTGCAACTTGGCCAATGATCAGGAATGATGGGAGTTGCACTCCAAAATCATATTGAGAACTCCTGGCTGGTGTAAAATATTCTGTTCCTTCCCTTGCTTTCTTCTTTTCATCACAAGCCAGTGACCCATCTCAGTGTTGCTTAACCTGCCATTGAATCAGACCAAGACTTTGCGCAAACTTGGCGAGAGTGTAAATCCCCGCTCAGCCATGAAACTCGCTGGTGAGAAATAACTCCACTTATTCTGAGACAATTTGAGATGTGGGAGGGAGTCATATTGATGGAACATTTATATATACACCACTTCACATTGTTCTTGTTAATACCCATTGCCTCTATTTCACTCCCTCCTTCCCTCTCTCTCTCTCTGTACAACATGTACCTTGTTGACATTTCCTCCATTATACGGCATAATTATACTTTCTCAGCCATTTCCCCAATGTGCTTGAAAGAAAAACGGTGTGAGAGGTTTTTAGGACTAACTCTAACTAGCTCACTTAGTATCAGTGCTCATTAAGATCAATTGCATGAGCTGGTATAGCATCAATGCAAATTTTATTCCCCTTCAAGGCTTATTTTTAACCTGACTGTGTTTTTTAGAATTAGTAATTAGCACTGAGAAACATATATTTTAACTCTTAAAAGTCAAGCTACATTTAATATTTAAATTAACACAATGACTTCAAATATGGAAGCTTTTTCCATTTTGAAATCATGTATTATTAGTGTTACTGAAAAGCTATTTAGAGACCTCATTAAGTTCACAACAATTCCCCCCTCCCCTGGGCCATGCCATTTTATTATTTGGAACCACTTAAATCCTTCTGGTACCACTTTATATCTATTGCGCCCATTTTGCATTAGATTTGTTCAGTCCAGCTTAGCCCTGTTGCAGCAAAATGAATTTGTCCTACTACTCAGGAACGCATCATGGAACAAATGAAATGGCACAAATAAGGCTATTGCTCCTTTGATTCTCTTTTAGTCCCAAATGAGCGGCTGTAATTAGAACAACCATGGCAAGGATTATAAAAATAAATGTCTGAGGCAACAACTCCTATTTGGAATTATTCTAATTCCTGCCCTTCCGCCATGGAATTCAGAGAAGCCTAAAAAGGAACTGACCCAACCAAGGCCTGCTTAGTTTCAAGGCTGCATCAACACATTGTGCTGCCTGAGGCAAAAGACAAGATGGCACCACACACACATTCCATGTGCAGAAGCTGACTGGATTGTCAGTTGAAGCTTCAATCAGCACTGACAGTATCATCTACACATCCTCCAGGCTTGAGGGCAGCTGACTAACGTAACAGAAGATAGGGCATGTAGCACACACAGCTCTGTCCTTCAAGTCCTCATTGCTGCCTCTCAGCATTTGCCACCTGAGGCAGCTGCCTCACTCTGCCTAATGGTAGAGTCATGCCAGCAAACTATTTTCCTTGTTTCCACCAGAGGGGGCCACAGAAAGTGCCCCAAGGAACGGAGTAATGTAAAGTCTTATTTAAAGATAAAGAATGATAAGAAGGGAGAGCAGCAGCAGGGGCCTTGATGGGACCCATCAGCAGTTAGCACCTGAATAGCGGGCTGAGCAGGCCCAAGTCACTAGGTCACAGTCTTACCCACTATGGTCATCTGGTTTGCATTTCTATTTAAATCACCGTAATTCTTTCTAAATGTGCATCTAATTAGAATATAACTCAGCATTTGCTAATTTTATGCAAATTAGCATCCTTGTCATCTTTTTAGGTGACGTGTTTTCCTCTTTTTTGACCATGTTGAAACCCATCCTACTCTGGGCAGCTGTGTGTATTGGACTAAAATGGAGAGGACAATAAAAATGCACCAATAAAAACTGCTTCTCTTACCAACATCCAAGCTCCCTTCCAGCTGCTTTTCCAACTGGAATACAAACAAGTTCTCCTCATAATTGTAGGTGAACCGTTGCCTGATCCTTTTCTATTCTTTTTCTCTGCACGTCCATTTCTGAAAGGAAAACGTTTGCAGCTGTTTACATCACACTAAACTTGCCAAGTCTTTGAAACATGATGCAATTAAAAAGAAAAGGGAAAAAGAACATGCTGCTTAGTAAGAACAATGACTGGACCTTTGGGGGAGAATTTGTTTTTATTTTCTTCTGTTTCTGAAGTGAGGCTGCAGAGAAGACATGGAATCTGCAAACACAAGAAGGGGAAGAGGCAACACTAGAACAAAACATTTCTCTCCTAATGTGTACATTACTACAAAGCTTACAGTCTGTTGTTCTTATTAGATGTTGTTGTTGTTTAGTCGTTTAGTCGTGTCCGACTCTTCGTGACCCCATGGACCATAGCACGCCAGGCACTCCTGTCTTGCACTGCCTCCCGTAGTTTGGTCAAACTCATGTTCGTAGCTTCGAGAACACTGTCCAACCATCTCGTCCTCTGTCGTCCCCTTCTCCTAGTGCCCTCAATCTTTCCCAACATCAGAGTCTTTTCCAAGGATTCTTCTCTTCTCATGAGGTGGCCATCTTTATCTATCTTATTAGATAGATAAAGGTAAAGGTAAAGGGACCCCTGACCATTAGGTCCAGCCGTGACCGACTCTGGGGTTGCGCGCTCATCTCGCATTATTGGCCGAGGGAGCCAGCGTATAGCTTCCAGGTCATGTGGCCAGCATGACAAAGCCGCTTCTGGCAAACCAGAGCAGCACATGGAAACACTGTTTACCTTCCCGCTGTAGCGGTTCCTATTTATCTACTTGCATTTTGACATGCTTTCGAACTGCTAGGTGGGCAGGAGCTGGGACCAAGCAACGGGAGCTCACCCCGTCACAGGGATTCGAACCGCCGACCTTCTGATCAGCAAGCCCTAGGCTCAGTGGTTAACCCACAGCGCCACCTGGGTCCCCACCTTTAATTGTTTAATACAAGGGGGAAGCTGTTTGCTAGTTGTCAAAAACCAAGGAAGATGTCATTCTGAGCATCACTATCAAGCAAACAAACAAACAAACAAAATCACTCCAGGATTTAAATCTTTAGTTAAAGTCAGTGCAGTCTCAAAAGGTTAGGTCTGCCATCTTGATTCAAAATCATAGAAACATATACAGTGGTACCTCTGGTTACAAACACCTCGGGTTACAGACGCTTCATGTTACAGACTCCACTAACCCAGAAATAGTACTCGGGTTAAGAACTTTGCTTCAGGATGAGAACAGAAATCGTGCGGCGGCAGCGGGAGGCCCCATTAGCTAAAGTGGTACCTCAGGTTAAGAACAGTTTCAGGTTAAGAACATACCTCCAGGACGAATTAAGTTCTTAACCCGAGGTACCACTGTAACTGTACAGTTGTAAAGTTTGAACAGACCCCAAGGGTCATCTCATTCAAACTTCTGCAATGCAGGAATCTTAACTAAAATATCCATGACACATGGCCCACCCAACCTCTGCTTAAAAACTGCCAAGGAGAGTCCACAACCTTCCAAGAGCTGTTCCACTGTTGAACAGCTCTTACCATCAGAAAGGTCTTCCTGATGTTTAATCAGAATCTCTTTTCTTGTACCTTGAATCAATGAGTATGGGTCCTTCCCTCTAGAGCAGGAGAAAACAAGCTTGCTCTATCTTTAGATATTTGAAGGTGGCTATCATATTTCCTCACAGTCTCCTCTTTTCCAGGCTAAACATACTGTTCAACCGTTCCTCATAAGGCTTGGTTTCCAGGCCCTTGATCATCTTGGTCTCCCTCCTCTGCATACATTCCAGCTTGTCAATAGCCTTCTTAAACTGTGGTGTCCAGAACTGAACACAGTACTCCAGGTGTGTTCTGACCAAAGCAGAACAGAGTGGTACTATTACTTCCCTTGATCTGAACACTATACCTCTGTTGATGCAGCATAGAATAGCATTAGCTCTTTTTACTGTCCCATCTTGCTGTTAAAACATGGTAAGCTTGTGTTCTCCTAAGATCCCTAAATCCTTTTCACATATACTACTGGCAAACCAGATGTCCCCCAGCTTATATTTGTGTAGCTGGTTCTTCCTGCTTAAGTGCAGAACCTTACATTTGTCCCTATTGAAATTCATTTTGTTGGTTTGGGCCCAGTTCACCAGTCTGTTAAATCCCAATTCTGTCTTTTGTGGCATTAGCCACCCCTCCCACTTTGGAGTCTTCTGCAAATTTGATGATCATCCCTCAATGCCTTCATCCAAGTCATTTATAACAATGTTGAACAGCAATGGGCGCAGAACCCTGCAGCACCTCACTTGTCGCTTTTTTCCAGGATCATTAGTGAGCAAACATAGATGAAAACCTGTTTCTTGGTCTCAGGAACCATCTTTTAAAATCTGGTTATGATATTATAAGAAGTGTCCAAATGAATCGTGTGCAGACAACAACCCTGTGAGGTAGGTTAGGTTGAGATAAATTATCCAGTGATCTTCATAGCTGAGTTCCCCATGTTCTAGACCAGGACACTATGGCCGTTTATGCGGACAGGTCCATTCAGCTGTTAAAATTTTCTTAAGATAGCCAGTCATTTTAATTATAGTACTTTATGCTCTATTGTATTCGTATACATTGCTGTACATCACCTTGATATGTTGTATAAGGGGATAGTTTATAAATATTTTTAAATAAATAAATAACCACTACACCACCCTGGGTCTTCTTTTAGAGAGTAGTGGGAGACCCTCTGAATTTTCAAGTGATCCAAGTATTGTTAAATAGATGAACCGGTGAAAACATTTTCTGAGCGTTTCTCTGGCTCAAATACGCTTAATGATGCTCTGGACTGCAGCCACTGTAAACAATAATAACACTTCATGGAACCACAACATGTATGAGTCCACATATGATATTCAGTTGCAACGAAAGCTGGAAAGCATTCAAGGGTATTTTGGGGTGTATTTTTTTTAAAAAAAAGGCAAGGCGGAAATGTCAATAATCTAAATTCCCAAAGAAACGGCCCTTTACACAACCACAGCCCACCTTACTCAGGGAACTACTGTTCCCTACAGTTGCTTAACAAGTGAACAGCTGTCTTCCAGCTGGCTCTGCTCAGTAAAAACACAGAGAATAGCCGCCACCTGATAAAATATGCCAAGCTCATCAGCCCGCTCGAAAAATTAACTGTCTGAATAATGCTGTTCTTGAAGTCAGTATAAAATGTATTTCGTTCCAAAGTCACTTCCTAATCTCTTTTAATTGACCTAAGGATTATTATTGCAGGGAACTCAAGTCTTTTACCCTTTTTCAAAGTGCCTTTTTATTACAGGTGCTTTTTATGCCATTGTAATTTTTTCCCCTTACACAGTCATTTGTCATTTAATTATGAGTAGCAGCAGGGTTCAAATCCCTTTTACATCACATGGTTTTCCAGTGGATTGCTGCTGCTGTTTATTGTATTGCCCTTGACTAAAACAGCATCCACAAAGGACAGACTATGCTACTAGGTTTTAGACACAGTATTTCAAGGAGGGCATTTTCTCCATGGAAAGGATCCTTTGGGATACCCATGTGCTTGATAGAGAAGCTCTTTTCACCCAACATGGTACAATAATGATACCCTTCTGACTGGGTTGCCCAAACAACTCTGGACAGCTTCCAGCATATACAAAAACATAGTAAAACTTTCAACATTAAAAGCTTCCTTATACAGGGCTACCTTCAGAGTATAGTTGTATAGTTGTGATGAGAGGGAGCTAATGAGATATTTTGAGAATTCTCCGGGATTATAGCCCCCATCCCAGCTATGCTGAGAGACAGCAGCAAATGGAGGGATTTCAAGAACTGAACAGCAGATAAAGGCAAAGGACTTTAAAATTGGACATATTCAGACTGACACATGCAGAAAACAATTAGAACACCTCATTTGAAATCGTTTGAAAAATTAGATAATGTAATAACACGAACAGTAATCGCTAAAAATGCATCTGTTATCTTAATCATTAAGATATTAACAAAGACTTAAGCTTAGCAGTTACAGAATGAGAGGAAAGGTCTTCCCCGTTTGTGAAATGCTCTCCCCAGGCGGGTTACGCCTGACACCTTCATTATAAACCTTTAGGCACCAGGCAAAAATGTTCCTCTTTAAGCAGGCCTTTGGCTGATTGATATCCAATGCACTTTAAAAATGTGTTGAGGGTGATAATGGGTTGTTTTTCTCTTGATTATGTATTTTGTGTTTTTATGTTGTGATTTGACCCTGTGAGAACTGTGGGTATAGGGCAGTATACAAATTTAATAAATAAAATAATCCAAAACTGGCCCTGTCCACCAACTTGGGCTACTTGTAACAGGTGTGCAGGTGTGCCTACCTGACATCAAGTGAGATCAAGTAGATTCCTGCCTGCTTTGGGCAGAGACTGGCAAATCTGGAAAAGTAAATAGCACCATCTTTTAAAGCGGGGCTGACGCTCCTGATGTTGCTGGACCACAACTCCCATTATCCCTGATCACAGATGATGCTGGTTGGGGCTGATGGAAAAGCTCTGTGTTAGCTAACCTTGTTTTAAAGTGTGTGCAGCACATATTTCCTTATGAAGGACTCTACAGTTTCATTGCTGGTGGCTACAGAATTGGAAGATTTAATTTGCTGGAAATGCAGGGGGTAGAGGTAGCATAATTGAGAGATTCTCCAAAAATTGCACCAAAAAATGGTTTCCTGGGAACTGTCCATTCTGAATTCCAGTAAAATATTTTTATTACATTAGAACAGTTTTATATGAGTACTTTCCCAGGACTGCAAGTCCAAATGTGAAAAAAGTCACGAGCCCCCAGAGCAATAAACTTTGCTTTAAATTAATGCAATTCATGAGAAATCATATTTGGTGGAAACTGATATAATTTTAAATACGCTCAAGTAATAACAGACGTGGTACCATTTCTATCTGATATTTCTGAACTGAGGGCGTGACAATTACTTTCGTCCAGCATCATGAACTCTGTAAACTTAGGGTGTTGTTTCAAGTCTCATGGTGCTAAGATTGGAGATAAGCCACTGCTTGCTCCTTGATCATAAAAGGCAGCAGCAGAGACTCATCTCCGATCTTAGCGCTGTGGGATTACAGCGCTGGAATGTAAAACCCATGGGATGACAGCGCTAAAGTCAGAGTGCAGGCCTTTGCCTGCTCCAGCAACTTGAACTTCGAATCAACTGACATCAGATGACTGAAAGGTAGGTGGCTCCACCCACCTGTCAAAACACTCACCTGTGGGAGATGGGCTAGTTCTGGCCCCAGCCCTCTTGAAAGATACAATTCCCCACCCCGTCTTAAATGAAACCAGAGATTCTTATGATAGCTCCAGGAACTGAGACTTTGAGGGGAAGAAAATCACAATTTGGCAGCATTGCTTTTCAAGTCTTAGTTTCCCTTGTTAAGCAAGTGATGCAGTTTCCTTCAGGGAATTTATTTTATTGGGGGTCAATGTCTGTGAAACTCTTGACAGAGAAGAGATGGCGAGTAAAACTATTTATTAAGATTGCCTCCAAAGTCCAAAAAACAAACAAACCTATGGACCATTCTGCCCTGTGACCTTGTTTCCTCTGCAGGCTTACACTTTATGGTGTCCTTTGATTTGTTCTTGCCATTCTTAATTATTACTAAGTAGAAAGTGTCTCAGCCAGGCTTGAGAAATAGGGAGCAAGCTATCTTCTCAAGTGCAAGAGCAATCAAATGAAACTGCAGTTGCAGAGCACAGAAAGAAACCAAAAGAATGTGCACAGTTATAAACTCTGATTGGCATGTGCCTTATTCTCATGCGCCTGTAGAACAGCCTTCCCCAAGATGGTGCTCTGCAGATACTTTGGACTGCCATTCCCATCAGCCCCACCCAAAATGGCCTGAAGCAGCACCTGGTATTGCATGTTTAAATATGCTTCCAGCTTGTTTTATTGGCACATAAAAGTTGACCTGGTAACAGTCCCACACTCAACGGGATCAATGCTCTTAGGACTCGGTGTCGAAACAGTTGCCTCCCAGCTATTTTTGCTGTCTTGATCCTTTGATTTTTAAAATTGCAAGTGCAGAACTGCAACAAAATGTTTCGGTGTATGTCTGGTCCCTAACAGAAGTGCTCCTGTTTATGGCTTCAGCTACTCTGGTAAGCGAACACTGGAGTGCTGTTTGGGACTTAAATGGGGTCAGAAGGTTTTAAGAGAAGGAAAAGGGGGAAAGGACCAGTTTTGTCATTCCTACCTTTCTGTGGGACGCAGGTGGTGCTGTGGGTTAAACCACAGAGCCTAGGGCTTGCCGATCAGAAGGTTGGAGCTTCGAAATCCCGTGACGGGGTGAGCTCCCATTGTTCGGTCCCAGCTCCTGCCAACCTAGCAGTTCGAAAACACGTCAGAGTGCAAGTAGATAAATAGGTACAGCTACAGCGGGAAGGTAAACCGTGTTTCTGTATGCTGCTCTGGTTCGCCAGAAGCGGCTTTGTCATGCTGGCCACATGACCTGGAAGCTGTACGCCGGCTCCCTCAGCCAATAACGCAAGATGAGCGCCGCAACCCCCGAGTCGGTCACAACTGGACCTAATGGTCAGGGGTCCCTTTACCTTATCTTTCTGTACTCTGCCCCACCCCAATGGCGGAGCTTCATGCTCTGGCACTGGGGGCGGAGAGCAGGCGGGGGCATGGCTGATGTGCATCCTGGGGGTGTGGCGTGCATCCCGGGGCGTGGCACGCCTCCCACAGGGGTGTGGCACGCATCCTGGGGCAGTGGTGCGCTGCCCGCAGGGGCATGGTGCCCAGCGCGAGGGGGGCAGCTGTGATGGCACTCCACCAGGACCATGGTGCTGGGGGCAGTGTGCTCCCCCTCCCCCTCTTCCTCCGCCAGTGCCCCACCCCCACCCCACTGCTGTGCTGTGCTGTACAGCAGTAAAGAGATCAGGTTTGGAGTTCAGAGTTGTAACTCGACGGGGGAGAATGGAGTCCCTACGTGAAGAGGAATTGATTGTTAAACCACTCTGCAAGCTGTAGCTCTGTGAGGGGTATAGAAGTGACTCTCAGCCCCTGTAACAATCTACAGCTTCCAGAAGCCATGATTGTTTAAACTATTATCATTGTGCTTTAAATATATGGTGACAGGGTAGTCCAGGAAGCACAGTTCAAGGACACAGACCAGCCAGGGAAAAGCATGGCAGGGGCCTGGAGCAGGATGTGGCCTAGGGAGAGCCCTCAGGACCAATCAGAGATGCCTACAAGGCTGACTGCCTGACATCCCCAGGCCTGACATTCCCCACCTCTGATTTAGCGTAACTCTAGGACACACCTACAAGATAACAAGCTTATTTAGAAATAGGTGCCACACAGCTGCTTCTTCATTTTCAGCAGCTCTCCATGTCCTGTGGAGACCCTTCATAGATGGGAAAGTAAAATGAAAGAAGTCCCTACCGGTATGTTATTCTTACATTAAAATGTTTGCTCTTCTGTTCTCCAGAAAAGCCAACTCGTGAAAAATAATCCTTTCCCACCCATTAAAAATAAACCACATCAAATGTGGCATGTAAGTGTGTGTGTGTTGGGGGGGGGGGTTATACAAAAGATCAAAAGATAGTCCTCACTGCAAGGCTGAATTCTACCACCAGAAAGCAAAACTTTGTTCCCACCGAAAAGTCCAACATGACATGCATTGCACAGACACATTCTCTTAGTAAATAGATACAAACTGCAGAGATGAGAAAAGAGATTGATTAATTTGTTCTGAAATGTTTTAGGGAAACTACTTTATTCCTCAGTCTCTCCTTGTCAAAGAAGAAGGGAGGGAGGGAGGGAGAGAGGGGGGAGGGGAGGTAAAATCTGTGTTCTGCCTGAAGACTTTATACCCCAGTAAGAAATGTTTTAGAGATGATGATTAAAAGTTGTGCTAATGTTCTGGAATTTTATCGCGGTGTTCCTTTCCCACAAGAAAAGGACAAAAAAAATACATGTTAGATTGTGCCTGAAGGATTAAGAGCTTGTAACAGTAACTATAAATAGTGTGCCAGTTTTTTTAAAAAAACAACAACAACAACACAACAACTTTGTGGTGAGAAGGTTAGACTGTGCTGCGTGACTAAAATACTGTCTCCTGTGAAGCCAACCTCAGTGCTATTATTTTTGAAACAAGTCCAGACTCCAGGCTTTCATGAACAAGACAACTCCAAGCTATCATATGACTTCAGAACAATTTTAAACCTGAGGTTTAAGTCAATACCTTAAAAAATAATAATGAAACTGTCTCTCCTCTTTCACTGCAAGAGAAAACTGAGGAAGGGGCAAAAAAAAAACCCTCTTCTTTTTAGATAGTAAGTTTGAACCAAGAGATCTAGTTCAGTTGTTGGCACCCATCTGTCTCAAGAGACAATGGATTCCACCTCCAGGGGTGAAGTCAAACCATTATGTTAGTAGCACCAAAAATGACCTCCCTGATGCGTAAGCCTGGGTGTGCATGGAGGTCCAGGGCTGCCCAGACAACAAGATTCCTCTCTGAGCCTCACTGATGTGGTCCAAAGGAAAGCAGAGCAATAAGTCTGGCCCCAGCTTGGCTGCAGGAGTTGCCAGAAGGAGTGTAGAAGGTGCCATCCAACCATCTTAGGGGCTTCATTCCAGATTTGTGTAGGGTTTACTCCTTAGCCTTTCCTTCTCCTGAAGATGTCCCACATGGCAGCAGAGGCTTGGGATCAGTGTTTTCCTTCTCTTAGATGGGCTACCTTCCCAGGTTGACGAGCCTCAACTGTCCCATACTTCCCTCTACAGAAACCGCCTTCTTAACTATTGGACCCACTCTTGGTCTTAATCTCTCAATCCTCCAGAGCCTGTCTTCGCATGAAGGGGAAGTCCCTAACTCATTGAGGGTTTGAGATCCATCGGCTACCCTCGCCTGGTTTATCCAGCCAGATGAAGCTGTTTCCCACTGTGTCGCCACTGTTGCATGCTGACACCTTCTAGGAACTACGGGTGAGAACTGAGTGCAGGGTGGAAACCAAAGGTGGACTAACTACTCCAGAAGGAGCACAACATGTCCCCCATCAGAGGTACAGCCCTTTCCCTCACATCCCATACACCCTAATAGAGTATCTCTTTTGCATACAAATGGTCCTAAGTTTAATTCCGGAAAGAGAGTGAATAAAGTGATCTAAGGCCACATTCATGCTATTCAGTCATGGCTCCCCCCCAAGAACACTGGAAGCTGTAGTCTTTTTGGTGGGGGGGGGTGTAGTTCTGAGAACTTTTAGGAGACACTTTCCCCCTCACAGAGCTACAAAAAGTTTCGTTTAAAGAGAGACTGGTTATTAAACCACTCTGTGAATTGTAGATCACACAGCCCAACTCTTTGCAGTTCTTTTCCAGTTAGATGTTATCAAACCGAAGACATGCAATCTCTCTTGCGGCACTATTTTCAACATGCTTGCCTTATCACTTGCTGATACATTTTGTGGCAATAAGCACTTTCATCAGCTTCACTCAAGGCAGCAGCAGATACATTCTCTCCCAATTATCTCCATTTTGGAAAACTGTCACAGGTTCTGAAATTCCATCAGTCCCAACATTTGCAATGGAATGTGTTGGCTTTTAAATGTAAATCTATCTGTATTCTTTAAAGAATCATGAAGACGGATTTTTGAAAGCAAACCGTTCCAGAGTTCTTTAGTAAGAAATGCATCAACCAGACTCCTTCGAAGAAATCGTTTGCCAGCATTCTCACTATATTCATGCTAGATTCTCACGGAATGTAAATCAAGTTTACTTAGTTTCATCTCACCAGTATTGGGCACTATCACTTGTCACTCAGAGTTCGGTGTGTGTGTGTGTGTGTGTGTGTGTGTGTGTGTTTGAAAAAGGATTCACTAATTATTTTACAGTCTTTCACATCTACATTTTTCCATGGAGCCAGGCCAACTGGCAGTCATCAGATATGCACTTAAATTTTATAGCACTTGCCTAGAGTCCGAAACAAGAGTGTTCTAAGATTTCAGCTGTTATAAAACATTTTTTGGAGTTCTCAGAATATAGAGAGAGGCTAAGTGAATGCAAAGAAGATCTCAGTGGCTTCTTGTTCAACCTTAAGTTAAATGACACCATGCAAATTCTATTTAGTCACACTATTTAGAACTTCTGTCCCTATGCTGTTGACCTGGCTCATATTATGTTTGTGTGGGCCATATCAATCAGACATGATGGATACTGTACAACTGAAAAGTTCAGTCCCAACACGAGCTCTTGGGCTTGCACTATAGCAAAGGGGGGCAACCTTATACCAGGAGGCAAATGTGGGCCTCCAGGGATCTTTATCCAATCTCAAGATTCTTCCTAGGCCACACCTGTTCTCAGGCCACACCCCAGATTCTTTTTTGCACCCTTCTTAAGCGCTTTTAAAAGTTGGAATATGTCATTAAACTGTGATAATGACTCTTGTTTGCTTAGATCAGGAGTAGGCAACGTCAGGCCCGTGGGCCAGATCCAGCCCAATTGCCTACTAAATCTGGCCTGCGGACGGTCTGGGAATCAGCGTGTTTTTACATGAGTAGAATGAGTAGAATTTATTTAAGATGCATCTCTGGGTTATTTGTGGGGCCTGCCTGGTGTTTTTACATGACTAGAATCTGGTGCTTTTATTTAAAATGCGTCTCTGGGTTATTTGTGGGGCATAGGAATTCATTCATTTTGTTCCCTTCAAAATATAGTCTGGCCCACCGCATGGTCTGAGGGACGGTGGACCGGCCCACAGCTGAAAAAGGTTGCTGACCCTTGGCTTAGATAGAGGACTGAAAGATTAGTGTGTTTGTGTGTGTAGAATCTTCTGACTTTGGTGTGGCTGAGATGTACCCTAATGTAAAACTATACGAGTTTCTCCCAATCTGCATCGGCATTGAATTGGAAACTGTTTTTACATATTACATTGTTTTAAATTGTCTTGTACATATGCAGCTGTTTCTATTTGTTTGTATACTGGGCGTTGTTTTTATATATGGAATAGTTTTTATATTTGCTTTCACGTATATAATTTTCCCCCCAATTGTTTTGGTTTTTTTGTTGATTATACTATGAAATAACTTTGAGATATTTCAGAGGGGATGATTCATAAATAGAGTCAAATAAACAAATAAAAAAATATGAGTTGTTTTGCCTTTGGCCCTGCCCACCAATGACATGTGGCTCCTGGGTGTTAGACCCCCCACAAAGAAATGTGGCCCTCGGCTTGGAAAAATCCCCCACACCTGTTCTATAGTTCCCAGACAAGAACTGTAAACAGTTTCCAGGAGAGAAGCAGCCATATCCCCACCACCACTGCAAGATACCCCTATCTTCATCCCAGAAAGCTAGCTGAATGAATTCCACAGTTTCTGGGTCAGACGTCGGCTATGTAGCCCAGCAGGGATCAGCATAAGCTGAAACACGCTGTAAGTCTAGACTCCAGGGATCATATATGCAGCACTTCCAAGGCCCGTCATTCACACTGTCTGAAAATGTCTTAAGACAGAAGGGTAGGGTTGTGGCTACAGCAGCGGAACTAAACACTACAGCCCTACAATGCTGTTATGCAATTATCTTCTGTATGTTCAGAAAGCTGCTGAATCACCAGTGAGCAAAGAAACAATGCTGACTATAATTTTTTTGGGGGGGGAACAAAACATGGTTATTAGCAACACACACACACCATCAAAAAAAGCTGTTCTAGCTATTGCACTCTATCAGTGCCTTCAATTAATTGTTGTTGTTGTTAAGTCGTTAAGTCATGTCCGACTCTTCGTGACCCCATGGACCATAGCACACCAGGCACTCCTATCTTCCACTGCCTCCCGCAATTTGGTCAGTCTCATGTTAGTAGCTTCGAGAACACTGTCCAACCATCTTGTCCTCTGTCGTCCCCTTCTCCTTGTGCCCTCAATTTCCCCCAACATCAGGGTCTTTTCCAGGGAGTCTTCTCTTCTCATGAAGTGGCCAAAGTATTGGAGCCTCAGCTTCACGATCTGTCCTTCCAGTGAGCACTCAGGGCTCATTTCCTTCAGAATGGATAGGTTTGATCTTCTTGTAGTCCATGGGACTCCCAAGAGTCTCCTCCAGCACCATAATTCAAAAGCACCAATTCTTCAATTAATTAATTAATTAGCCTTTAATAATGGGCTCTTGAGTACTCTGTGTTTCCTGAGCTATGTTACATGGCTTATATTGGAACTGTCACAAAGCACCTTCGGTCACAAAGCACCTTTCATTACTACACAAATGCTAGTGTTCAGGAATTTTTGGATTCAGCTGGCAAAGCCAGTCATCCAATCTAAAATCAACTCCTCTCCAAGCAAACTTTTCTACCAGGTGACTGTTCTCAAGTAAACTTCAGCATGTGAAATCTCAGACAGCAGGCCTGGCTGGAAAGAGCCTCTTTAAGATGAATGCAGTTGTGATCCATACACACCTGGGAGCAAGCCCAGTTCGAGTCAATGGGACTTACTTTGGAGTAGATATGTATAGGATTGCGCTATTAGGAACATGCTCTTTTCCTTCAAAGGAAGTACTAATAGTAACACTCGATGTTTTTCCTTGGTCAGATCCCACCTGGAGTACTGCAGCCAGATATTGACAAGCTGGAATGTGTGCAGAGGTGGCCAACCAAGATGATAAAGGATATGGAAACGAAGCCTTATAAATGCAGAGACCCCACTTATTGTTTCTCATTTCTGTTTTCTCCCCTTCCAATGGCATCCCGAGTTGGGATGCCCTAGTCTGGGGCCTGAATGGGCACCTGGAATGCCGAAAATATCAATCATACAAAAAACATACATATAAACACAATCCAGTGCCCACCGAATTCCCCTTGTCTCCCTTCCCCTGTCAGCCTCCCTCCTGCATGCAGAGAGCTTTATGTGCAAGGTACAACCTGAATCAACCCTTGTGGAGCTGCATGCATGCTGCTCTAGCATCTCCTTATTCTTAAAATATTATCATTCTGATTTAAAGTTACATAGACAATGCTGTGCAGAAAAATAAATCAAAAGAAATCAATGGTCTCATTAAAAATAAATGCAAGGTGACCCCTGCTGGATCATGCCTGAAGATTCATCTGGTCTAGTTGCAATGGCCAATCAAATGTTTCTGAAAGCCCAAAGGCAGAAAAATGGCCCTGCCCTGCCATAAATCCCCAGCAAATGGCACTCATGGCTCTTATAGAGCCATCATGACATCATTTTTGCAATAGTAACTTAATATCATTGCCTCCCGCCTGTAAGTGCTTACATGGTGTTGGACTCTGACTTGCAGCGCAATCCTAACTACCTCTACTCAGAAGTAAGTCCTGTTGAATTCATTGGGGCTTACTCTCATATGAGTGGAGTTAAAAGGGCAGCCTTAGTCATACCAAGAGTGATGACACCGATCAGCAGGAATTCGATTGCTCACAACTTGTGCCACTGATTTCAGTAGGTCTGGGTCTGGTCCATGGGCAGCTGAGTTATAAATCTACAGTTCCCTGGTCAAGTCCACTCTGTGTCGGCACATACTAATTAAATTAGCACAGGGAGCAGAGGAGAGGATCCCACAAATAAGAGCAACTAAAGGGAGTGGAATGGGACGCAGGTGGTGCTGTGGTCTAAACCACTGAGCCTTGGGCCTTACTGATCAGAAGGTCGGCAGTTCGAATCCCCACGACGGGGTGAGCTCCCGTTACTTGGTCCCAGCTCCTGCCACCCTAGCAGTTCAAAAGCATGTCAAAGTGCAAGTAGATAAATAGGTACCACTCCAGCAGGAAGGTAAACGGTGTTTCTGTGCACTGCTCCGGTTCACCAGAAGCGGCTTAGTCATGCTGGCCACATGATCCAGAAGCTGTACACCGGCTCCCTCAGCTAGTAAAGCGAGGTGAGCGCCGCAACCCCAGAGTCGTCCGCAACTGGACCTAACGGTCAGGGGTACCTTTACCTTTAAGGGGAAGGGACAAGGAGGACAAAAGAGTAGCTACACAAACCATAGCTGTTAAGTTCTCTCTTTTTTTAAGGGTAATTCCCTTATGCTGAATAGGCTTCCTCGCGAGAAAAGGGAAAACTTGACAGCTATGACACAAACACAGTTTGATATATTTGGATATTCCTGTTCCTAAAGCATCGCTGAAAGGAAGCATTTCAAATGTTGGAAATGTTTCAAATGTTGGAGATTTGCTGTTATAATGATCATTGGTAATACTCCATTAAGACTGACGTCCATTTTCGTGATACAGCCAGTTTCCTAATACATTGCTGTGATTAAACTATTGATGCACTTGTTGAGATTAACATAGAGCAGACTTTTCAGTCTGAGATAATGCATTTTTTAAGGAAAAACTAAAGGGTTTGGAGGTTTTTGTTTTAGAGTACAAAACAAAATGAAATCCAAGTCTATGAAACTGCAAATAATATGCAGAAAACGAAAATAGAGAGTTCTCACTCTCTCGTTCAGAACACTAGAACTTCTGGTCACTTGGTTAAATTGATTGGGAGTAGATTCAAGGAAGTCAGAGAAAGAAAGAAAACTTATTCACACAAGGCACAATTAATTTGTGGAATTCACTGACTGAGGATGTGGTGATAGCCACTGACTTAAATAGCTTTAAAAGGGGAAACATTTATTCTATTCATAAGCCACCCAATAACAATAGTTCCCTAGATGACACACAAAGAAATAGAAAAAATAAAAATCAGATTCTAAATAAAATTCTATATAGCACTTAAAGCACCATAAAATGAAAACACTTGCTTTTAAATGAGAAAGAGTCTAAATGCCCTACCAAATACCAATTGATACACAGCCTAAACATTCCACAGAGTTAAAACCACCAAGCTAAAATTCCAGCAGAATACCAGAGATTTAAAGTATACAGAGTTTAAAAGGTCTGGGAAAATAAAAAGATCTGGCAATGAAAAAGACATTCCAGAGGGTGCTACATATGTGTGGAAGGATTGGTCAGTTTTGGTTCTTAATGTTTCTCATTTTTCCAATCTTAAATTCAGTTTTCCATATTTCTAAAGCAAATAGCATTTTAAAACAAGCCTTTCATAAAAATTCATTAGTGCTTTATTTCAGATTTCTCCTAACACACTTTGGTTTTCCCCTTTCACTAACATACAGATTTTTGCAAAGCAATTTCCCCTAATATCATGCATGTTTATATGTTATTTTCACAAATATATTCATTTTTATGCACAATTTCCCTGGACAGATGCACTTTTGTAAACATTATTTGGTTGGAGAACTGTAGAACAAAATTCAGATAAGTGTTTTTATTCTTGTGTTGTTTCGGAATGTGCAAATTTGATCTAATCACCTTTAAACGCAAACACAGTTGAATTTCTCCCCCCTTCCCTAGCATGCAAGCCTCTCTGGGGATGATATTCTTCAACCGCAGGACTACACCTGAAAATTATGGAATAATATATAGTAACAATTATAAAGGTAAAGGGACCCCATTAGGTCCAGTCATGGATGACTCTGGGATTGCGGCACTCATCTCGCTTTACTGGCCGAGGGAGCTGGTGTACAGCTTCCAGGTGGTGTACAGCTTCCAACACTGATTACCTTCAACCGTAATCCTCAGTCACTCTCCACCTGTCACTCAGACTCTACTCAGCATTCCATCATGCTCCCCTGCTGCCAATCAATCCTTCCACTCACTCCTGCATGTCTATTTGGATAGCTTTCTTAATCATCCTCATCTCATGTATCTTAACCATTTTTTGAGATGATATCATTCCCAGCTTTAATTTCCCCTGTATGCCTAGGGGAAATTAAGATGGCAGCTACTAACGTTTTCTCCTAGTGCCTCCACTCTCTCCCAGCCGTGCTCATGCCACTTCCCCTTGATAAGCTTGCTGGGAAGGGCAGCAGGGGAAGGGGTATAGCTGCCAAGTTTTCCCTTTTCTCGTGAGGAAGCCTATTCAGCATAAGGGAAAATCCCTTAAAAAAAGGGATAACTTGGCAGCTATGGGAAGGGGTGGCTCAGAGGACATATCTCCTAAGCCTCTCAGACACTGGCTCCTCTTTCTTTACTTTAAAGCAGGCATCCCCAAACTGCGGCCCTCCAGATGTTTTGGCCTACAACTCCCATGATCCCTAGCTAACAGGACCAGTGGTCGGGGAAGATGGGAATTGTAGTCCAAAACATCTGGAGGGCCGCAGTTTGGGGGTGCCTGCTTTAAAGACTACTGTCCCATGCAGTGTATAGACCAGGCATCCCCAAACTTCAGCCCTCCAGATGTTTTGGACTACAATTCCCATCTTCCCCGACCACTGGTCCTGTTAGCTAGGGATCATGGGAGTTGTAGGCCGAAACATCTGGAGGGCCACAGTTTGGGGGTGCCTGGTATAGACCATGTCACCATATGATGGACGCTTCAAAGAAGCAGGCTATCAGTATGATGTAGAGCACCAATTCATGAAACTGAAAATGTACCAGAGACCAATTCATGCCTCTGAAATGGATTCATAGGGAACAAACTGCTGTATCCCTTATACCTAGTCAGGCCATTGGTCCATCTAGATGATACAACAACAACAACAACAACAACAACAACAACAACAACAACAACTTATTTATGTGGTTCCCCCAGCCACTCTGTGTGGCTCCCAATAAAATATGAAAAATACAATAAAGCATCAAACATTAAAAACTTCCCTAAATAGGGCTTCCTTCAGATGTCTTCTAAAAGTCAGATAGTTGTTTATTTCCTTGACATCTGATGGGAGGGAGTTCCACAGGGTGGCCGCCCCTACCGAAAAGGTCCTCTGCCTGGTTCCCTGCAACCTCACTTCTCGCAGTGAGGGAACCACCAGAAGGCCCTCGGAGGAGGACCTCAGTGTCAGGGCTGAATGATAGGGGTGGAGATGCTCCTTCAAGTAGACAGGGCCGAGGCCATTTAGGGCTTTCAAGGTCAGCACCAACGCTTTGAATTGTGCTTGGAAACATACTGGCAGCTACTCTCCAGGGTTTCAGGCAGGGGACACCCCTAGCCCTCCTATTGTTTGCCACATGGGTGAGAGCAACCTGAATAACAGGTCAATCTTCTGCCCTGTATTCTCTAGGATGCACCTGTGAGATGGGACTATGAGAGGTTGGCCAGATAATGCTTCTCATGTCTCTGAAGGAGCTGCCAACACAAATGGACCATGATCTTGTGTTTCTTGGCATTTTACCCAAGGCTACCGGTAAATGATAGCAATGAAAGCACATTCCAGTACTGAGCGGAGGATTGAGTAGACTCCTGGTTCTAATAATTTCCCTGTATACTTCTTTGTTGATTCATGAGAGGCAAGTTTCAGATCCATGTTTCCATGCTAATTCATTTTGTAGTTCTTTCCTCACCCAGGGATCATGTGGCATCCTATATTTCTGTGGGCAACCCAGGCTGGGTCACCATCAGTTTGGCAGACACAGCCATTGCACTGCATGAGCAATTCTGTCAGTAGGGACTGTTTAATCTTTGTGTCTACATCATCAGCCGTTCACAGAGCATGAGAGCAGGCTATTAAATAGCAAAACCAACATTAAATAAGCTTTGATATATTAAACTCCGTCTCCACTATTTTAGCTATTGTGGGACTCTCTTGAACTGCTCAGAGAGGAGAGGCTTTTGGTTTATTTGGTCTGAAAGATGGTCACACCAGCCCTTTGGAAAAGAAAGAACTAGCTTTGGGTCAACACATCTTGTAAGGAATATTGTGCATAATGACAATAAAACAGATGAATTTCAAAGGGAGTTGGTTTTCAGAGTACTGTGCATTTTATTAGGGCTGCAACATTTACACAATGCAACCACACAAATGCCTACTCATTGCCAGTTGAATATACTGCATAGGGAAGGTCCCAAATGTACCTCTGTGAGGTGGGAGTTCTGCAACTTAGAAGATGCCACAGAAAAGGCTTTTTCCTGGGACACCACCAACCAAGCTTCTGATCTTAACACCTGAGAGGGTCTTTAGGGAAGGAGGCAGCTTTTCAGATATCTGGGGCCTGAGTCATTTGGGGTTTTAAATGCTAGCGTGGGCATCTTAAACTCAGCCAGAAAACAAACTGCTAATTCGTAGAGCTGTTTTAAAACAAGCTTGATAGGAATTCTAAAGGAAACCCCAGCCAGTAATATGGCCGCTGCATTTTGGACCAGCTGGAGTTTCTGAGTCATCTTCTAGGGCAGCCCCACATAGAGTGCATTGCAGCAGTCCAGTCTGGAAGTTACCACAGCAAGGAGTATTGTAGCCATGACATCGTTTCTGAGAGATGCAGGCTGTTGTACCTGCGCTAATTTTGCTGGTCAACATGAGTTAGCAATGGTCACCAGAGGAATCAGCAGTAACCCTGATCAGGAGGAGGAGGAGGAGGAGGAGGAGGAGGAGGAGGAGGAGGAGGAGGAGGAGGAGGAGGAGGAGGAGGCACCTAGAATTAACCTAGCCCAGGCATGTCAAACCTGCGGCCCTCCAGATGTTTTGGACTACAATTCCCATCTTCCCCAACCACTGGTCCTGCTAGCTAGGGATCATGGGAGTTGTAGGTCAAAACATCTGGAGGGCCGCAGGTTTGACATGCCTGACCTAGCCTGAGTGTGGTATTTGATAACAATTTTGAGTAAAATTATTTCCAGCCTATGTATGTCAGTTTCTTTATAACAAAGCATTGCCAATTTGTTTATTCATAGCATTAAGTAAAAGTCTAAGAGGAACCGGTTGCTGCTCAGAGAGGCTACCAGTTGCCTCCTTATCATCCGTATTACCGTTTAAAAATTTAAACAGAGCGGCGGTGTTGAATTTTAGATTTTACGTCAGAAGCCCAGAAGGCTGCCAGTTGCTTCCTGATTGAAAAGTATATAACACTGTTAGAATCTAATCCTATTATTTTAGATTTAATTAAGGAACCTGACAAGAAAAGTAACCCCCATCTAAGTGGAAATATGGAATACTGAACCTAATTGAACTGGGGGCCGGGGAGAAGAGAGGAGTTTAAATGAAAGCCCAGAAGAATCTCAGTTCCTTGTTGTCATGCACGGTTTTGGTCATAGGATTTGCTAAATAAAAACAGCTACGGGAGGTTTGTATTTATCACACTCTGTTAGTGCCAGGCTAAAACGTGGCCTCCATTTCCCCAAAAGTTTTAATCCCCTGCCAAAGTGACGTCCAGTTTTTATGCCCTGCTCTGAGAGTAGAATTCCAATAGGACATTGATGGGTGCAGAGTTTGCGGCTCACCTGACTGTTGTTAGGTGGCCGAAATTGGGATTTGTGCTATTAAACATAGCTGCAGCAAATTAGGGTGGATGTTCAATGAACAAATCTTCTGGAGGGGCCCTATGAGCTGGTTCACAAATTACTGAGCACCGACAAAGAAACAGTGCTGCCGTTGGTTATCCTGAGAAACCTTTGCAGACTATTGGTGGTATAACAGTGGCCTGGCTTATGGTTGGAACATCTTTTTTTCCCCTTTCCAGAGGAAGCATTTTGTACTCAAGAGGGCTACAGGAAGCACTTTAGATATGAACTGCTTTTTCTGCATAGGGGAACCTCATCCCATTTTAGAAGCATTTCCCCATCCGCAGAGACTTCAAAGGGCTTCCCTGTAACTGATGATCAATACTTAATGGAGTCCTCTCAGCTGATCAGCAGTTATAGCAGCCTCCTTTGAAATTTGACCAGTGTCAGTCACCTGACACTATTATGATGTCACGTGATTGACAAATAGGTGGTTCTGCCCACCTTTGAAAGTTGGCCTATGTCAGGCATCCCCAAACTGCGGCCCTCCAGATGTTTTGGCCTACAACTCCCATGATCCCTAGCTAACAGGACCAGTGGTCGGGGAAGATGGCAATTGTAGTCCAAAACATCTGGAGGGCCAAAGTTTGGGCATGCCTGGCCTATGTGAATGATAAGTATTTGACCTACTGGCCTGATTCAGTTCCCCAGCCAAACTAACACGGTGCAAAAGTGATGAGTAGCACATGAAGGTTTGGAGTCGAGCCATCAGATATCATCCCAATTCCAATCTCCCCTTCCTCACATATATATGTATACATTTTGGCCATGGACACAAGTCTTATATGAGCCTCCTCCAATCTAGCAAGTGCAGTTTATTCAAAAAGTGAGTGGAATAGTTTCACTCACTCACCTTAAAAAAAAATCACAATTTTTTCAGACTTAGAAGTGATATCTCCCACACGCATGCTTTTATAAAAACCAATTTCATGCTAATGTTTATTATACTGGACCAAAATGCTAACGTGCTTTAAGGTTGCTCAAACCAGATGTTTTCCATCCCCCGTGAAAAGTTAAATCCAGGGCATTGCTATGTGACTAAGTGAACATCCTGCACCCTCGGTTTTGCAATTTCAATAAGGAAGGCAGGGTGGAAAGTGGCTGGGTTTAATGATATCCTTCATATCCTTATAAAGGATGCAACGGGGTGGTGTTACATTTCGTATGGTAAGACGAAAACAAAAGGCTGCAGTTGTTACAGCAAGGAAGCAAGAGCAGCACAACATCTGCTGCAACTAATCCAGTTAACGGACAAGATTAAGATGTAGGAGAGTTTTCTGAATCTGGCACAGAAGAGGCAGTGAAAGCGAATGAGAATTAGAGGAGCATTAGTTCAACCACTTCATTGTGGACTGCAAAGATCACTGTAGGCCCTTCTCACACATTAGTTGCATAAATAGAGAAGGAAGGCAGTCTCTGCCCCTGACCTCCATGCACAAATGGGTTAAGCCTAAGAGTAGGTAGACAACGATCCAGTGGGCAAATGGGGGTGACATGGTCTAGGATTCCAGGGCAGACAAGGGCTGGTCCAAAGGAAGACTGGGGGCAAGGCAAGAGGAGTCTGCTCTAGCGCATGAACTTGTGCAAGTTACTCAAACACTGCCACCCTTCAAAATTCGCACTTATCTGAACTTTGCAATTCAGTTCCCCAGACAAGAAATATGTACAAAAATGCATATACTTGGCTCAAGTGTGCATCAAAATACATACTGTATATTAGTGGAAATAACATATACAAATGCATTGTATCAGGGAAAATATAAATATCAAGGAAAGCATGCTTTGCAAAAAAAAAAAAGGCACGTTGGGCAAAATTGCATACAGAAATGTGTGCATTAAAAGAAATTTGCTGATGAATGTTCATGAGGACTTTTGTATTTAAAAAAAATGCAAATAGATGTGGACATGTGGAGTACTGGACTTAAGATTTTAAAAATGAGAAACTGAGGGGTGTAGGAATGACGTTCACAGGGCTGAGGCCCACCTTGCCTGACATGGACAGGCCACAGCCTGTCCAGTACCTCACACTCTTGTCTCTGACCTTTGCCTCCTTTGCAGAGGCGTGATGTGGTGGAGCAGGTCTCGCAAATATCAGAGGAAACATATGTGTCAGCTCATGATGTCAAAGTCAGACTGTGCATATTCTTGCTAATAAAAAGAGCCTCTGCCGAGCTAGCAATCAGCTTGCTTATGCACAGCTCACCTGCATCACCAACTCCTGTCATGTCTCCTTCACTTCAAAGGGGAACTGAAAGGAACAGATTTGCCTATCCCAAGGAACAATGAACCTTGACTTTGGCAGTGGGGAGTTGCCCTATATGCTGCTCCACCACAGGTAGCAAAATGTCTTCAGCCACCTCTGAAAGCCACCTTGCTATGCAGAATGATAACATGACACCACTTTCAGAAGCACAGAATAGACAGGAAGTGCCTGGCAGCTTATATCGAGACAGTTTCCTTCCAATGAAACAGCTCTACATGGAGACCTGGGTGTCTGTGTATTTGTTTGTTTGTTCCAAGTTTTAAAAGGCATTAATAGCAAGTGTAATATAACATAGCAGCTTAGTCATGCTGGCCACATGACCTGGAAGCTGTACGCCAGCTCCCTCGGCCAGTAAAGCGAGATGAGCGCCGCAACCCCAGAGTCATCCGCGACTGGAGCTAATGGTCAGGGGTCCCTTTACCTAATATAACGTAGACAACACTAGTGAGTAATCAGCAGAGGCCTAGGGAGACAAGGTCTCCTGCCCAGATTCTGCTTTCAGAACAGATTATGATGGCTACCTAGCAGAAATGAACCCAAAATCATAAAAAACCAGGCACTGACATCTCATTTGTTTCACATATTCTGCTGAAAAGCTATCAACATGTTAATTATATGGTTTAGACCTGACCTGTTCATGACCTAAAAGCAAGATTATCTGCTGCCTATTTTGAAACCATGAGCTAAATCTGGTTGCCCACATTTTATTTATTTGTTCTGAAGATTACATGCTGAATAAAACTTCTCTTGTTGCCTCCATTGCACATGTGACAGTCATCACTAAATCCTTTTGTGGGAGCACTGAATGTAATGGGTGGCCAAAGGTTTTTGAAACTAAATCCCATTACATTCATTCCAAACTGCTGCTTATAATTTAAGAGAGTCATGAAATGAGTGAAAATACACTATGAATTATGTTGGATGGAATGGCACGGGAGCCAAGGCAAAGGGATTTAGAAACATGTGATATCAATTATAATTCTTATTACTGAAGAAATATTTTTAAATTAAACTTTTATATTATTATTTGAGCAATCAAATCAATACTTCTTTCAAGCATCAGTGCACCATTATGTTTCAGGCCTAGCTGCAATAATTTGGAATGAGGACAGTAATCTCTACTAATCGGAAGGTATTTAAGATTACTGCAGAGTAACGATGGAAATATAATAGAAAATGATTTAATACCTCACACCATAATTATGTGCACAGAAAGGTCAGCAACTGGGATTTGCTTAATGTGAATTGCCATATATAACCTGGAAACATGGACGCATTCCTCGGGTTTTACTCTTGGGTGGCGCTGTGGGTTAAACCACAGAGCCTAGGGCTTGCCGATCAGAAGGTTGACGGTTCAAATCCCCGCGACGGGGTGAGCTCCCGTTGCTCGGTCCCAGCTCCTGCCAACCTAGCAGTTCAAAAGCATGTCAAAGTGCAAGTAGATAAATAGGTACCACCCCAGCGGGAAGGTAAACGGCATTTCGCTGTGCTGCTCTGGTTCGCCAGAAGCGGCTTTGTCATGCTGGTCACATGACCTTGAAGCTGTACACCAGCTCCCTAGGCCAGTAACGCGAGATGAGCGCCGCAACCCCAGAGTCGGTCATGACTGGACCTAATGGTCAGGGGTCCCTTTACCTTTACCTTTAAAGGGCAAATGTGGTGAAAGGACTGTGGGATCACTTACTTAGTCTTCCCACAAAGCCAGCCTGCTCAACCTGCCCCCCCTATCACCTTTATCTCCATGTACAACCTAACAGGGGGTCTTATCTCTGTATGAAGGCTCACCATACAATTTAGAAGCCAAATTATATAGGGAGCCTTCTCTTGCATGCAGAGAAGGAGAACTATAATACGGCAGAACAAATACGATGCTCAACATGGAAACAGTGATGGTGGGAACAGGCTAAATGTGCAGCCCCTTTCATGACACTTGCCCTCTACACATGAACCTAATTTCAAAGTGTGTTTGTGCATGTGTGTCCATTTATAACGTTCTCCCCATAATTTCTGAAATTAGGAAATGCGGATTAATGGATTTAGCAAGCCCTAAAAAAAAAAAAAAAAAGTCAAGCCAGCATCCTCAAGAGATTGGTTGAAAAAGGTGCCATCAAAGAACGAAACAGATGATGGCAGAGTCATTACCCTTGGGGCACTCAGTGTCAGGCAAGAAGAGGATGCAGTCGCTCCCCCAGCTGTGGGGCGTGGGTTGTGTTCTAGCAAGGGTTTGAGGGAAGAAGAAGGGTGGGGCCTGATGTGATGCATCTGAGGGACAAACAAGCTGTGCAGAGGTGACACAGAGATGGCGTTCTGGCTACCTTTGAATCCAATGCTGTGCCGCTGTGGGGAGCAAGCCCCTCTTGAAATGTGATGCTTGGAACCCTCTCGCCATCCAGAATTAGGTGTGAATATGTGTAAATAAACCATATTTCATAAAGACACTACAGTCTCCGCTGTGCCTAATTTTCCAACAGAAAATCAAACCCTGGTTAAGTGCACAACCTCTGGAATTTCACACTACTCTGCAGATATGGGGGGGGGGCTATATCTATATCTACTTGCATTTCTTCTTTGTATATGTGATATACAAATGTATTTATTCATCAGTTGTAGTTAGGAGACTATTATTCCCCTCAGAGAATTACAATTCCAGAATGGTTTAACGGTTAATCCCACTCCACAGTGAACTTTAGGAACTGTAGTTCTATAAGGGGAGTAGGAGCCTCCTAAGAACTCTCAGCACCCTTAACAAACTTCAGTTCCCAGGATTCTCTGGGGGAAGCCATGACTGTTTAAAGTGTTATAATGCTGCTTCAAATACTGTTCAATGCAGATGGCGCTACAGACTAGCCACTATGTAAGCTTTTGTGCAAGCAGATCACAATGAATGCCCAATAAGCAGGTCATGTGGAGGAGCCACCAAGAGCTCAGAATGCTCCTCAAAATGGAACTTCCTTCACAGTCTAGATTTCTTTGCTTTTCTCCATGTTGCAAACAAAGCTAGGCAAAATAAATAATAATAAATAAATAAATAAACCATTAAAGTCCCACTGGAATCGTCTGCTCTGTTTTATTAGGCTCATGCCTTTTCATATTCATAACTATTTAGCAAAATGTCAAGGAGTGGCTGTCCTCCATACAAACATTTGCATTAGCATGCAGATAGGGGATTGTGTGCCAGAAGAATAATTGTTTGATCCCCCCCTTTTTTTAGCTTATCAGAAATAATGAATCATCAAACTGAAGTAGCTCATGCTCCAAGATTTATTTGCATAAACTGTGTACAGTACTTAAAAAAAAGGCAAAGTCACAGAATGAGTATGCAGAAGCAGGAAGTACATAAAGAACTTGTGAAACGATAAACAGCTGCATTTACTGACTATCAATGTCATTGAATACTTTTATCTGCAATTTAACTAACAAGAACCTTTTGGACCAGTTGGTGTAGAAACTGATTTTGAAGGAACCTATTGGGAAGGATCAGGACTGGTATGAGAACATGAGGTGAGTCTAGACTGGCCTTCACCAACCTGGTGCCCTCCAGCTGTTTGAAAGGACAGAATAACTGTACTGTAGTACAAAACATCTGGGGAGCACCAGGTTAGCAACGGCTGGTTTACACTATCAAACTTGCATGTGGGTTTATTATCTGATCCATACCGCTCATGTGGGTCTTTGCTTCCTAGCGCGGAAACCCACACATAGGAGGAAACGATTCCAATACACACATTGAAGATCCTTTCAAGCTTTCCTTCTGGTTGGTAGCTTGTGCAAAATTCGTTCTTAGAAACTGGAAATATTTCTCTATCTATCTTGCTCAGTCTCTCAGTGGAGGAAAAGAAGATGAATTAGCTGCTTCACAGAATGTATCTTGTTTGTTGCCTCTGGCAATACTTATTTAGCACTGTTTCCACAACATCTAGCCTTGCGCAGATACCTATGGAAGAGGCTGGAAGCATTCTGAACATTAGGAAGCTATTGATTAAAGAGGTGAGCATTTTTCAGCCCACACTGACCACTGACACCACCTCTGATTGGCAGATGCTGGCAGTGGGCATGGCCAATGCACACACATCACATATATACAGACACGCATCATTGATACACCCGCACAGCACACTTACACACATACAAACAGGCAGGCAGGCAGACACACACACTCAGCAAATGGAGGACATACAGATAGACAAGCCGATGCACGCACACAGTCAGGCACAAAAATGCATTTAGGAAAGGGCACAAAGAAAGGGGCAGGCAGGTAGATGCACACACTTTAGGCACAAAATCAATCAGCAAACAGGCAGGAAGCGAAGGAAGACATGAAGACAAACATACACACACTTCCAGGCAGGCAGACTAGCAGACAGAAGTGCCAGCTTGGCCCTCAACTGTGGGTGTCTTGGGGACGTTGGTGCCATGCAGCCTGCATGGCCCTGGCACTGAAATTTGTGGGTGTCTGGCCCTTTGTGGGGAATTTTGTGGTTGCTGGGCCCCCCAGGGCCCCAGGGAGTTGGCACCTATGCTAGCAGAGGAGCAAGAGCTTTGATATTGCATGGCAATTCCCATATCACACACTGCTATCTTCAAATGGACGGCATTAAAATATGCAATCAGCTTATTAATCGGAGAAAGTCAAAACTAACCATGAAATACATCCACCCCAACGAATGACAAAGTCACAAACATGTGGTTTCAAAATGATTCATGTTATCTCTTTCAGATAATCAAATGAGATCCCACAGCAAGGATGCAGACTTTTTTCTACTCAAATTGTCTCCCACATGATGAAATCTTTCTTGGAAGCCAGAAGTGCTGAAGACAGTTTCAAAGAAATTGGTTTCCTAAAATTTCAAACCGCGTGCTGCTATCTATGCCTGTGATCAGATGAGACTTGTTCAACTGCCTCGTGACAGTGAGTTTTGCAAGCTGGCTACCCTTTGTGAACTGCATTTCATTGAACTGGACCAAAACTTGGACTTTAAGGACAGAATATACGATTCTAAGAATTAAAAGTGATATACTCCATTGGGAGCAAGTCAAGGTTCATAACTGTGATGGTGCCCTGAATGTAGTGGAACTTCCTTCTCCAAGACAGCATGCTCTTTCTTTCTTTTCCTTTGGCAGCTGGAAACATCCCTTTTTAAAGCTTCAATATTTTAATTCTGTTGCTCCTTAATGCATCAATTACCAGGGTTACTTTTCGTAGTGGGGTGTGGTTGGTTTTGGTTTTGTTTGTTTTTTTGGCTTTTTGATGCTGTTTTCAGTTTATGATTTTGTGTTTCAGTGGCTGAATTGTTGCTTGTTTTATATTTGTAAGCCACTTTTAACTATTCCTCTTTGGAGGGGGAAAGGTTAGTATGGATTTGTTTAGAGGTGTGTGTGTGTGTGTGTGTGTGTGTGTGTGTGTGTGTAATGTGATGGGACTGAATCTTTAGCAGCAAGCCTTTCCTTCTGAATACATCTTCCTGCCTGCCTGCCTTTCCTTCAGTTCAATTCATTTCTCTCTTTCACTCTCTCTCCACACTTAAGAGCATGGATATGCAGCTTTTCGTAATGAAACTTTCATAGGAAATGTTCCCAGGGGATTTCATTCAGTACTTTCTTCCACATAGAAGGACTGTGGGGAAATGTGCCAAGATTTATTCATAGGTGCACTTTCCTGTACTTTTCATTCCTAATGTGCCTTATGTAAGACAGCCAACGGCTCTGAGGCTAAAGAGTGCTTGCTTTCTCCGTTTCACAGCAGAAACTGGGCTCCTGGACATAAAAGCCATTGAAAGGTTTGCAAGTGACAATCATGCCTTGTTCTTCTCTTGCCCAGGAAATAGCTGTGCTTCAGTCATGCAGGAAACAAAGCTGCCTGCCACCTGCTGCCTGATAACCCTACCTATGTTGCCCCACACACTTTTCTTGCAACCACAACTTATTGTCTAACTCCTGACCATGTAGGTGACCATGCCTAGTGTGCATGTCTTTGCCTGCACATTCCTGAGCCTATCAGGTAATTTGGTTAATCACAGCTCCTGAAATAGACATGGGTGCTTGCAAGGAGAGAGGGAGAGGGAAGTAGCTCTAGAATAAATAGCAACACCACAGAAGCCTCAGCAAACAATATTCACTCTAAAACCTTCTCAACGGCCGGGATTATTGAACTGCACTTAGGTCAGGTGTGGTGTGTGTACTAAATATAGAAGTTGTGTGTCAAACATACAGCTTATCTGGCACAAACACACAGTTAGAAACCACTTTGCACTGCCAATTCGTTGCGAAATAAAATGTCTGTTGCTGATCAGCTTTAGCATAATTAGGAAGCTCGATCGCTCAGATTACCCAAAGCATCATTGCTGGTTGTCCCCCTACTCCCAATGTTACAGAAGCCTCATCTAGAAGTTGGGCATTTCTCATCACCTGATCTCTCTTCCAGTAGAGATTCAGCAGGCACCCTCAACTTGCTACTTTCAGGTGTGGTGTCTCCTGAAGAACTTTTAATGCCAACAGGCCTTTGCAGCAGTTAAGTTTCTATTTCTGGATGAGCCTTCATGATTTTCTGTACTTTTAGGTTTTAAAATTTTGTACACCACCTTGATATTCCATGATGTGATGGTATAGAAAGATTTTTATATATAAAGGCACTCACCAACCAGGGTCCTCAGCTTCACATGTTTAGCCCTGCTCAGGCATTTGAAAGCATGCTTACTTATCACACAAAGGAGGGATACAGAGAGATATCTGCTAGCCCGGAGTCCCCCTGCTCTCCCCCCATGAAGGCTCCCTGTGCATTATAGAACTCTGCTTTTTCCATGTTCTGAAATGCACAGAGAGCCTTCAAAACTACAGAAGGTTGCCTTCCATTAGTTGAAAGGTGACCCAAGCTGCAATGAAGGGATGCAGAGCTAGCATGCTTGTCTTTATGCTCCCCACCCCAAGAATGTTAAGTAGACAAGTTTTCAGAAATCTGTAGAGGGCTTTTCTCTAACCTTCTGTACACAGCTAACATATAATATATGCACATTGTTTCTTTATAGGTCAGATGAATTTGTAGAGTAATGAGAGAATTCACCATGCCTTTTACGCACTGTAGGAAACTTCCTTATAGTATTGGTTCCTGTAGGACAATATTCTGTATATTATCAGCAGTCATGAACCTCCAGCCCATGAGCCCCCCGCCCCCAAATAGCCCCCACAAGATCATTTTTAGCAAACTCTGCCCACCTATCAATCACATGGCGTCATTTGACACCACCCGCCAATCATTTCTATCTGCTTCGCCACTTTCTGCAGTGGTTATACTTTCTAGGGTTGGACTAATTTTTTTTCATGGTTTATGTACATTTTATATATCTCACAAACCATTCCCCATAAAATGAAGGAGATCGGAGCTGCCAGAGATTGGGCATGAGCCTTTTGCATTCAGCTCACGTGCTCTGCCATATAACTTTCAGTAAGAACATTAACATGGTTCCAGTAGTCATTGCCAGGGTTGACTCTTTTTAAAAGGGGGAAAGCCCTTGATTGCAGATGGCAAAGTTAATCTGCTTGATTACAAGATTCCAACCACTAGGTTAATTGCCAAGAGTTTCGATGCAGCCATTAACATAAACGATGTACGCTTCTGCAATGTGTGCCTTTTAGAAAGCAAACCTACCCCATTAGCTTATAGTAAACAGTAGGCTGTTATACAGCAGACATATAATTAAGGCAACTAGACATCTTAAAGGGGGAGGGGAACACCCAGAGGTTCCCCTCGTTTGCCTATCTGCTGCTGCCACAACGGAGTTATCTCTCAGACAGGCTAGAGAGGCTGTGCTCTCCGCAGTCAAACCTCAAGATTAACCTGGCTGAGAACATACCCTGCCATTTCAAACAGGGTTCCAAGATTAAAGGGTTCGGTGCTTTTTGTACATTATGGCTAAATTAAATGAATTTATATTTAAAAAATAGGATTTAGGTACAAGCTTTCTCATAAAAGCTAGGCAGCTCAGTCATCTCTTGAACACTAGCCCTGCAGCTAAACAGATTAGCTGTTCAGGGCATGTATAATTTTAAGCCCTGGTGAGATTGCTGTGCCAATTAAAAATGGTTGCTTTTACTGCCAGTGTTCAGTTTCTACAAAAAAAGCGCACAGACATTCTTACCCACTGTATTTGCCTGTTACAGTAGTCATGGAAAGCAAATGCCTACCTTTAGCTGTCTTCATTCTACATCATGTACTGTTCTGTAAAAGAGAAAAAATAGATAAGTAAAGCACTTTAATAAACACAGAATGGCAATATTGTTGATTTGAAACATCTGAATGCAGGGAGTATGATGTTCCTGGTAAAAAGATAACATTGACTGGACAAAAATGCCCATGTGAAAGTGAGAAATGAAGTTATAACCATGTGTTTTCTTTTAAGGGTTTTTCTTTCAACATTGTGCCACCATATACATTTGTTTAGTAGAAATAGTACTATATAGGGTTGTTTTGTTGTTGTTGTTGTTTTGTTGTTGTTGTTGTTGTATTCATATTGGCTACTCTATAGCATAGATTTCTGATTGACTCATAAAGACAAAAGAATACAATATCATACAAAAATAGTGTTTAAAAATTGCATTATACACTTTTCCATATGATTAGCAGGCTAAACATTCAGCATTTAAAATCACATATTTTAAAAGCCTAGGAGAATAATAAAAATGGTCTTTACCTGACACAAAAAGACAATAAAAAGGGCATCAGGTGAACCTTTCTTGCCAGGGTGCCACCACCACCAAGGCTTGCAGGAGTACAACAGATTGCTACAAGAAGGGGCAGGTCAAAAAACATTGTGCACAAAGAAAACACTGTAATGCCAGCTAGATTCCTGGCCAATATTACAATGGCACAACTGTGCCCTCTTGCCATCTTGATCTTTATGGAAGATGTCGCCACATTGTGCAGGTTTGCCCAAATAGACTTTTCCCTATTATAAAAAGGGCTCTTTGTAAATAGGAGATCAGCATTTACTTTATTAAAAAATAAAAGCCCATAACCGTTCACTTTTTGTTTTGTTTCCTTGCTCCAAACAGCCCTTTAGCTACATTCATTATCCTGTCTTGAAATGTTCTCTACCCCTTTCACCCTTGAAAGAAGAGCATTGCAGCCTCAGCTGAACATTGTTTAGACCTTTCAGGTTTGTAGATTCTGTTTTTGTTTTGAAAAATCTCATATATTCACAGGCTTTTGCCTGCACTGTAAGTCTTTCAATTCTATCTTTGGTGGCCGGCAAGGGAGGGAGGGGGGCGGGTTGCATACAAATTATTTAGCCCCAGAAGCCGGTGTTCCCTCTCCTCTGGCTACTTTATATTACTTGAGAGTTTGCAGAAGCTGATGCAGTTCATCCAAGCATATATATTTTTTATTACTAGCAATCATATTCCATTTTCCTGATCTAAGCAGTAATGCTGCCTTATGTCGCTGCCATGTGTGGTGCCATTTTCTTTTCTTGCTGATAGAAAATGAAGCAAACAGGCAGCCTTAAAGGGAAGGGTGTACAGTAAATAATATAGAATGTGTTCTGCTAAAATTGTAATGCAGTGTGTCCCGTTGGTGAATGTATTCAACATATGTCTTATGCCACTGATTCAGATGAAGGCTTTGGGGAAGTTGTTGGGGCTGGTATTCTAGTAGCAGGTGGGGCCAGACCCCCCCCCCAACATCGTCACACACCTTTCATGGAAACATACACACATGCCGAGCAATGAAAACAGAGGTATATATCTAATTCTTAGTAATTAACTCAGGTTTGACCTTCTCTTTTATCTATGGACCGGTTTTCTTCTTTTACAAAGTTCTTTCTTTAAATTTTTTTTTTTTTTAAAGCAGCTGTCCAATATCCTTTATCTATCTGATTGTATAAAAGGCAAAAAGAACTCAGTAATTTCAGGAGGGGAATGCAAATAACATGAATGCACTGCTGAACTGCAAGCTCTCCCATAGAGCTTTGCAATGTCTCAAACTTCAGAATGCAATTGCATGCCCCCCCCCCAAATTGCAAAATGCATAGACGTTCTTTGCATATTTGCAAGGAACACATCTACCTCTCTGCTGAGACATCCCCCCACCCCACCCCCACCCCCGCTTTGATGATCTTGCAGCTCCTTCTTGCAGTGGAAGCAGCTGCAATTGCACATTTTGCTCAACATCAAAACCTTTGCACTAATTATAGTCATTGTTTGGATGGGGGGGGTCCTCACCTGGGTTTGGTGCTGCATTGTGGCCCCCCTGGGCCTCCTGCTGCCAGCAGGTCTTCCGCGCTTCAGGGGTGGGATGGGGGCCCTCCCACCGGCAGCGGAGGCCAGATCCTCACTGCGCAGCCATTGGGGAGAGCTCCTGCCTATTCTCCCCACCCTCTCTCTTTTCCGTCCCCCCGTAAATCTCTTGCCCCATCCCCCGCCCTGGATGGTGCCTCTTTTCCCGCCAGCGGCACCTCCTCCTCCTCCTCCTTTTCCTCCTTCGCTCTTTTTTGTTGTTTTTTTCCCAGGGAGCTCAGACAGTGGCCAGGCCGGGTTAACGACCCTCGTGGGCCTGATCCGGCCCACGGGACGTAGTTTGCCGACCCCTGCTCTAACCCTTACAGCAAACTGGCTCTCTAACAACAAAGGCTCTTTGCAAACATTTGTAAAAGCAAGGCTGCAAATCCTAAATAACAAACCCATGAGATAAAGCCCCTGAGTTACAACAAAAGTAAGTAAAAAGAAATAACATGTAAAGCGAAGGTCAGTGTTTGGTCTGCAAAGATACTGCTCCTCAATCTCCAACATCAAGTTAGAAGTTTCACCTGCTCACACATGGTGTGTTTGGGGTGTCCATCCCTTCATTTATAAAGTCAAAGCGGATCTGTGTATTTTATTGATATTCCTCTGTGTAAACAAACTTTTGGGGTCAGCTTTTCTGACATGGCCAGAAACCAGGCTTGGTCAAACCCAGTTTCCACCATTCTTTCTCCATGAACTTCCAAAAGGTTGCTGATGGTGCGTCTAGCTGTCATTAGCAAGTAGCCAACTAGCTCTTTAGTTCTCACTGGTAACCTTAAGTACAGTGGTACCTTGGTTGTCAAACGGCTTGGCTCCCAAACACCAAAAACCCAGAAGTAAGTGTTCCGGTTTGTGAACATTTTTCAGAAGCCGAACATCCGACGCGGCTTCCGCAGCTTCCAATTGAGTGCAGGAAGCTCCTGCAGCCAATCAGAAGCCATGCCTTGGTTTTCGAGCGGTTCCGGGAGTCGAACGGGCTCCCGGAACAGATTAAGTTCGACAACCAAGCTACCACTGTACTTCACAACTCCTCTCAGAGAGGCAGCCTTTCTACTTTTCACCCTATGTTACCAAAGCTGAACTCTGGCAAGAGATATTTAAGCTACTACACTGCCAAACAGGATGCAAGCAACATGCCTGCTTGGCACAGCACAGGAGAGACTTGGCCTGTTGTCCTTTAGTGCTGTGAGACACATCCCCTACTCAACCCTCCAAGTCCTTGAGGACATCCTTTATACCCCAGACATGCTCCCTTCTTATTAACCTGGTGGCATCTTAGTGGTGGGAAACCTTGCAGAGTACTGCCTTGTTGAAAGACAGTGCAGCTAGCATCCCATTAAGGCAAAATGACAACTAGCAATCTGTGTCTGGAAATATGGAAAGAAGGGCTGTGAGTGGAAAGTCTTCACTAGGGATGTGCATATAGCACAATTTTAATGTGGAAAACTGCTCACTGCTGAGAACTAGGTCAAACACAATAGCAAAGGGGGGGGGGAGAGTGGAACTATGCCTTAAATGGAAACAAGCTGCATGACCCTGAAAAGAAAATGATCTGGCAATTGGAATAGATCTACATTCAAAAGCATCAGCCAATGTCTGGCAGCAATCAGAAAGAGCAAATGGATTACTGGCTTGTGTCACCGGGAGACCAGCTCATAAATCAAAGGCGATCGTTAAGGGGGTGGCGCAGGGATGTTGATAGCGCAACTGTGCATTGTGTATTGCGCTGTGTGTATGCGAACAGAAACATATCGAAGCGCCGCATTGTGAAATGGCTGCAAAGGGGGGAACCAAAAATGAGAACGCAATGACAAGTAGTACAAAGTGAAGGGTGACGTCAACTTTATAAATACTTCAATATTGGACTGAGCAAAATAAGGATTAAAAGAGATATTCATCATACGGCAAATGTGTACGCAGAGTCAGCTGGCAAACCCAAGAGTTTTAAGTTCTTACTTCAATGCTTCCCAACGACCCTTGTTTTCTGCCTAAATATTACGCATCTTATTTTCATGCTGCATCTCATTCCGCAAAGAGTATTCTGGTATTCAGTACGTGCTAGCAAAGGTTTTCTATTCATGAGGCTCCTCTCAAGTATATTACTCGTAAGTAACAGAGAATGGGGCAGCTTCCATGGCATGCTAACCATGTCAGGGACTGGTAGGACACTGACAAATGTGTACCAGAGGAAGGGGGGATGGGGTCTGACACAGGAGAGTGGGGCAGTGGTGTGGGGAGGGGACCAGCCAGGAAGCAAGAATCAGAGGCAGGGGAAACTTCAGAGCTGGAGGGTGAAGCACAGGATGGGCCGGAGGAAGAAGAGGAAGAAACAAGTCAGGGAAGTACTTGAAGAGCCATAGAGGTGGCAGCAATTGCACTGCTAGAAAATGTGTGAAGTGGAGACACCTCCTGAAGCAAAATGCAATCTGTAAGCCTTCCCTGGCATTCCCATACCTATATGGAATCCCCATGTGACACAGGACAACTTATAGTGTGTGTGTGTGTGTGTGTGTGTGTGTGTGTGTGTGTGTGTGTGTGTGTGTGTTAATAGTATCATATGTAGATGCACACTGTACAAACATCCTAAAGTGAGAACCCCTGAAGATCCCCACCCCTACCCAAACTAAGTGTGGTTTTAGTATTCCTATTGAACATTCAAAAAACCTTGGTGGGGCATTCAATATGAACACTTAAAGAGCCCAGTTAGTACATCCACATTGGCAGAGAGGACCAACTTGCCCCGTTTTGGCACCACACTTCCATTTCTGTCTTTCACTCCCTGCATCTTTTCTGCAAAGGTTAGCTGGAAAGAGCTAGTTAAGCAAGGCGGGGGGTGTTTTCAGAACCAGTCATCACCACCCGTTAAGCAGAGACTATCCTGGCTCCCAGGAGATCTTGAACACCAAACAACCTCAAAGTTCCTTGCAATAAGGACAACACCTAACCAGTAATTATTTGACAGTTCAGAGCCCTGAGTTCTTCCAGCGAACGCCAACACACCCATATCCATAGCCAAGTCCCAGACTATTCACGGGAGTGCAAACAATCACCCGCCTCTTTTGTTCACCAAGATATCCGTTTATCAGTTTCCACCTTGCTTTTTGAAGGCTGCAGTAAAAAGTTACAGTACTTCTAAACAAGAGAGACCCCCGTTGATCTCTCCTTCACTGAGAATGGCGTGCACAGCTTGTCTCTGATTGTCTTTGAAAAGAAAAGCAAGGAAGGGGGAACTCTTTCTTTTCAGCAGCTGCCCACTTGTTGGCAGAACACATGACACAGTCAGGGAGGGCTTCCCTCAAAGAGTGTAATTTGTGAAGGTAGTTGTTAGGAGATCCCTATTGCCCTCACAGAGCGACAATTGTCAAGAGGGGTTTGAAAATCATCCCCATTTTCCATGGAACCAGGGCCATCTTAAGCGCCCCTGGCGCCGTGGTGCGCCGGATCCCTCCGGCGCCCTCCTGCCCCGTTTCCCAGCACGGTGGGTGGGTGGGCGCCGCGCGCAGCGTGGCTGCCACAGACACTGCTGCGGGCGGGCGCAGCGCGGTTGCCATGGGCGCAGCTGCGCGGCGGGCCAGCCCTGCATGGAACTCTGGGAATTGTTAGTTTGTTAAGGGTGCTGAGAGTCACCAGGAGCCCCCCTCTTCCCCTCATATTCCTCAGAGTTCCCTGGAAAGAGAGAGCAATTGTTAAACCACTCTGGGAATCACGCAGATGTGGCTATGGTTAGGATTGTGCTTCCAACTACTACTGAGACCTTTCAATGTCCTTTGTCCCCCCTTCCCCTCTTTGCTGGCCTCCTGTTCTGCCCGCCCGACCCATAGCTTTCCCTTCTCCCCTGTAGGCCACTTTCTCTCCCACAGGCCTCCCAGTCTTCCATGTCTCAGGACTTGTCAAAACAAAATCCCTGCAGAAACGGGGACATTCCGCTTCAGAGGCCAGTTGGCCTCCTACTAATACTCAGTGTCATGGGAGGCCCATATTTTGCATTCCATGCCAAGTGCAAAGGCCTTGAGTTCATTGCAGCCTTTGCCAGATACAGAAGACCCCGCGTTTCCTTGTGGCAGCAGCCATTTAACAAATGGGACATAAATGTGCGTTGGGGAAAGAGAGATCTTCCCCTTTCCTTTTCTCTTTGTGAATACAAATATCAAACTGTGGTAGGTTTCGGCGAGGAGCGAAAAGCAGGTCTCCAAGTCTGAAGCAAAGACCTTTTTTTTCTTTATTTTCTATGCCCTGAATGGCTTGCTTTGCACTCAAGTTAACTCATGTACTGGACGTTGTCCAAGTACATTTTGTCTTTTGACAGAGGGCCAGCTTTCACTCAGCTGTGGTACCGTTTCTGCTTCTCGCTCTCCTCCTAACCCCCTCCCCTCCCTGCCCTCCTGCGTTTTTAGTCCCATTCCTTAGCGCAGCCAAAGTGGTAGAAGGAAAGAAGGAAAGTGGGGGGCGGGCGGCAGCAGCAGCAAGGCAGAACTCAGATCAGCGCTGAAATGAGCTGTGCTAAAGCTATCTGGGAGCCCTGCACCCCCCCCCCTCCCAACCACCACAGCTCCACCCCACGTTAATGAGTTCTGTGTACTGAACTGTCCCAAGCTGAGCTCCAGCTCTGAAGAGAGGGAGAGGGAGAGGGAGAGGGAGAGGGAGAGGGAGAGGGAGAGGGAGAGGGAGAGGGAGAGGGAGAGGGAGAGGGAGAGGGAGAGGGAGAGGAGAGAGAGAGAGAGAGAGAGAGAGAGAGAGAGAGAGAGAGAGAGAGAGAGAGAGAGAGAGAGAGAAGGCATGCCTGAAACCAGCTGAGGCAGGAAGCATTTGAACTCTACACCCTGCCAAATAGCTTCCAGATGTGCAAGATATGGCCTCACTCTGTGCTCCAACTGAGGCTCTGGCAGCAGATGCCTGCACATTTCTGGTACACTGGGAACATGAAAGAAGATATTTTACAACATCTGCTTTCTTTTCCCAATGCACTCTCTGTGTCACAATGCTCTTTTTTCTATAGTTAAACCACACACACACACACACACACACACACAGAGAGAGAGAGAGAGAGAGAGAGAGAGAGAGAGAGAGAGAGAGAGAGAGAGAGAGATGAAGGGGGTGTTACACTCCTTTTCACTGACTCACTTAGGGTTGCCATATTTCAAAAAATAAAAACCAGGACACTCCGAACATTGCTGAGCTTAAAACGTCAAAAAAATTCCCCTGGACATCAATTCCGCCTTTGAAATCCTGGTAATGTCCGGGAAAATCTGGACGTATGGCAGCCCTCGACTCACTGAAACCCGTACCCCTTAACCTTCCTAACCAGGTAGACAGAATTTCGATGCCACCTGAAACAGCAATCTCAGTCCTCCCCTGAGCTTGACTGCTGGGAGTGCGAAACCAACACAGCACAAAATTAGCCAGGTTAAATCAAGGCAGGTCACTTGAAGGAAGGGAAAGCCCCATAATTCCAAGGATCAGACCAGGGGGGGGGGAGAGGAGAGAGGAGCCCTCCACACCATATATTTAAGGCACATTTAAAGCACATGACTCCCCCCCCCAGAAAATTGGGACCTGTAGTTTGTTAAGTGTATTGGGAATTGTAGCTCAGTGAGGGGTAAGCTACAGTTCCCTCCAGACCCTTGGAGGGAAGCAACTGTTAAAGCAATATAAATGTGCTTTAAATGTGTGGCATGTGGAGAGTGCTGCTGTGTTCCATAGCCATTTTATCTGCCCGACGGCAGACAACCTCCCAAACCTACAGGCAGTGTTTAGGGGAAGCAGATGCAGGGTGAATGTGTCCATCCAAACTCTCTTGCCTCTTAAATCAGCATGTGTCCTGAAAGCCTGAATAGGGTTAATATCAAATTTCTGAAGAAACTGAGCTGAATGAGCTTCGCTGCTCAAAGGCTCTACCTCCCATGGTCTTAGGACCAAACTAGATGAAGATGAGAGTACTATACACTTTGGCACTGTATCATTGATTGATTTTTGTTTCACCAACAGCCAGCGGAGGGGGTGTGAGCCAAATTGGGGAGAGGGGTGCTTCAACCCTTTGTCCCCAGTCACAAACCCAATGGAAGCCACCACCATCTCTGCAAGCCTGCTCTTCCTAAGGGGAAGAAAGCAGTGGGAGAAATTGGGGGTTTCTTTTTTCAAGTAGTCCGCTACAAAAGATCCAGGATGGCATTAAAATGAATTGTAAGCACAGTGGAGAAATTACAATATGCATGCAATAGGCTTCTTTCTTTTTCCTCTTTTTTTGCAATCTGTGCTAAGCTTCTGTACCAGCTGAATTCACAGTTATCTACCCCTGGTATTCTATGTGTTGTTGTTTTTAGAAGATAGAGCAAAAGAGGAAAAAGCAGAAACATGGAATAGTTAAAACCAAATTGTCCTACTATGATGACAAAGTGGCACATTTTGGATTTCTTTCTAATGTTATTCATCACGACACATGTCTAAATGTCACCGTTACCGAATCAGAAGCATATGTACATATGCTGCAACATATTGAGTCATCCTGTTTTATCAGTGTGTGTCAGGTGATGTCAGACAGAGGATGCACCAGAATTGGTCTAGAAAGAGACGTGTGCTGTGCAAACAGGCCAGAGCCATTGATGAGCAACCAGACTTGCAAGGCTTTGACTTTTTACCCTACTCCAGATTATCAGTAGATCCACGCTACACATTTAAAGCACATCCAGCACACGTTTATAGTGCATGACATCTCCTAGAGAAGCTGTAGTTTGTTAAGGCTGTTGGGAATTGTAGCTCCGTAGTGGGTAAACGACAGTTCCCAGGATGCTTTGGGGGAAGTCACATATTTACAATGATGAATCTCACTTGCAAATCTTGCACCATCTGTGGGAATGGATGTAACCTGTGAAAATGGTGGCACAGTGGTTGTAGCCAATGCTGCCCTTCCATCCACAGAAGGCGCCTTGAACCAGAACCGGAACCAGGGGCTCCCGTGAGCATCCTGCAAGCTCCCGGAGCAGATGTGAGGAGGTGCAGGAGAACGCAGAAAGAAGGGCATTTATGAACACCACTTCTTCCCATTCACAAAACCAGTAGATAGATCAAAGAGTCTTCCATGAACAGGACAGTAGCACTGAGTACAAACAATATTCAGATGGATCCATAGCCATTCACTAGGCACAAATTTGCTTCTGATACACTTGGTCTGGTGCCTTAGGGAAAATCAGAAAATTGGGGGAGGGGGAAGAGGTTTTGCGTAACTTTTTGTAGAGCTGTCATGAATCCAGAATAATCCAGATTTCCCCGAGGTTTTCGGAGTTTAGCCCAAGGATTAATTCTGGACATGATTCCAGATGTCCCTCTTTCTACTAACAATGGACTGTCCTAGTTTTGGTTGACACTGAGAACCACAACACTAGTATAAAAGTCTAGCACTACACACAAATAAAGAAATCTTGTGCAACTGACCATTAGAAATAATCTGACATTCAATAGGCACTAATATGTTGAATCATTAAAATTAATTTCCTACAGTTCGTATGCGAAGATCTAAAAGAACAATGGGCAAACATAATGTCCTTGTCTTCCACATGCTGCAGTGGAAATCAATTTTGTCCAAAATTAAAAATAGTTGGGGTAGGTAGTGGCTTCGGAACGTTTTAGGACAAGATTATCCATATCTTTTGGGTACGCACACACAATTAGAAATCTGAAAAACTTGGTGTTGTGAGCACCACAAAATACTCATTTTCACAGAAGAAAAACAAAATACGTAGATACCTCACCAATAAACCTGGGCAAAACACTTATCCCCACTTCCCACCCCCAAAAAAGCTAAATTAAACATGGGGGAAGAGGCAGCGCTTCCAAAGTCTGTGTGCACACCCAAAAAACCCTCAATGTTTTTTTAAAAAATTGGGAGAGGCAGGAAGCCTTGTGTCATTGACTGGTTCGACACAGAGGAAGGATGGGAGGAGCCAGCTAGGAAACCACCAAGGGAAGAAGGCTCAGAGTCTGGGGCATGGTGGTAGGACAATGATGAGTGGTGCCAGGGAGAAGTGGGGGAAGCCTGGGAAGATGAGGTGTCAGAAGCTGAAGAAGTAACAGGGCTTAGTGAGCAGGGAGAGTCTGTGGCAGAATCAGAATCAGAAGCTGAAGCAGGTGGGTGGAGGAGAGAGACCAAGAGGCAGAAATGAGTCAGGCTGGTGTCTCACCCTCTTACTGTGATGAGCTCCCCTCCTCCCCTGTTTCCAAGATCCAGAAGAGGGCTGAAATGGGCAGAGCAGTGACAGACCTCACACAGGCGCAATCTCCAATTGCTTTGGGAAATTCCTGGAGAGGAGAGGAATTAGATGGCTGTGGGCAGCCAGGGACTTTCAGTCTCAGCAACTGATTCATGGGGCAAGACCTACCAGAGATTAGCTGCTGTGCTCATTAGGACTGAAACTCAGCCAAGTCTGTGAAGATCAGACCAGGAATCCAAATAACTTGCAGTTTTATGTTCTCTGCTCTTCTTCTTAATGGTCAAACTAAAAATGTGCTACATTCAGTAGTTATTATTATTATTATTATTATTAATAAATAATAATAATAATAATAATAATACCCTGCCCACTCTGGATGGCTCCCAGCAGAATATTAAAAACACGCTAAAACACCAAACATTAAAAACTTCCCTAAACATTAAAAACTTAAAGAAACTTAAAACATTAAAAACTTCCCTAAACAGAGCTGCCTTCAGATGTCTTCTGCCCGCATTTTATTTGTATCTTTCAATACAAATGTCACAAAAGAGTGCCTTCTGTTCCTTCTGGTACACAGCATGTGAGGCCATTCATAGCCCTCCAAGCGAAATTATTATATCCACATTCACCCCCCCCCAAATGGCAAGTCTGCACAGCAACAATTTAATTCATCAGTATTTTCATAACTACTGCTCCAACGTAATCAAAAGAATAAAGGCACAGAAACCAAAGAGAAGATCCTGAGTAATCAGTAATGAAATGCTTTTAACCTTTGAGAGTGAGAATGAACTAACTGGAAACAACTCTTGTGTGTTCGACAGGCTGGACTGTTGCGCAACAAGCACTGAGGCCAGCAGTGTCCCCAATGAAGTAGCCTGAGGGGGGAGGGAGTCAGGCACTCTGTCTGCCAGTATGGACAGCCGTCTCTCCCCACCCCACATGTCCCCTTGCCATTCTCACGAGGCATTCTGTCCCTGGGACACAGAGCAGTAAATAGGATGCTTGCAGCAGCAAGCTGAAAAAGGAGGAAAGGAAAGGAAGTCGGGGCTCTCATAGACGCAAGAAGCATCCCTGAGTACAGGAGGTTTTCCCCACCTCCGATGGCCAACCTTAGGGGACAGGGTGTGGAGCTTGCGTGCTCATTGCCACAGCACCCCAGTGCATGTTCACCCTACACACCTTGAGACGGCTTGAAGAGGGCTGGCATCCTACTCATAACCCTGGTAAATAAAGGATGCTGGGCTGTGACTTGCCAGCATAGCTCCCTATCGCCTGCTAAGCAACAGCTTCTTTTCAGCAAACCTGGGAGTAGCTTTTCCAGGATGACGCTTTTGCATATTGAACTACTTTCCTCCTGGCATGCCAGAGTTCCCCTGAGTTTCTTCCACCCTCTTAAAATGCCTCTGGCCTTCCTCACTCCTCCAGCAGTCCCTTTGCTTGCTTCCCCAGCTCCCATGTCTTGTTCCTTAGCAGAGTCTAAATGAAAGGATAGGAACATTTATTTCTCCGTCTTTTAACTCTCCTTTTCTCCAATTGCTCTCCCAAACTGCTCCCACCAACACAAGAAGTTGAAAGCCAGACTATGCAGCTGCACCATTCAACCCAACAATCCCTCCTTTTCCTCTTGGGAAGCCTCATAGTTAACCATTTAATTGCTCGTTTTGTATATTTTTCTCAATTAAAACCAGGAAAGTTCTGACTTCGCCTCAGTTGCTCCCCTGAGCACCTGTTGAGGGTGCTCTGCCACCCAGCCTAAACAATTAAAATATAGCCCATGCTCAACTCCTCTTTGCATTTTGGTTATGCAATCTAGTCTCAGAAGCTCCACCAGGCAGACAGTTGCCTGTTCGGTGGCGACACAGAACCAAGGTAGCATTGGGATATGGTTCTCCCAGCAAAGCATTCCAGCTAATTTTCTCACAGTCACTCATGTCCCAGAAGAAATTATTCCCTGGACATGGAGAAGTAGTTGTGCAGATGTGTTTAGAGACAGAAATTAAAAGAGAGAAGAAACAGTGCAATTAAATTTAAGCTGTTGAACTTTGCTATGAATGATTTGTTTACTTACTTCATTTCTAGTCTGCCCAGAACCCGAAGTTCTTGGGGAGGTTTGCAATAAAAATTATTAAAACCATGAAATAATACATGCACACAAAATCTAAAACAGAGTAAAATAGCAGTATGTGTGAAACTGGAATACAGCCTACGGTGCAAAGGATCTAAACAGTGCTAAAAGATCTGGGAGAATAAAAAGGACGTCAGCAGGTTCCAAAAAGAACAATACATTGGAAAGCGTGTCTAAGGAGGGCAGTTCACTGAAACCCCCCACTTAGAAGCCACCCCCCTCACTCATTCAGTGGAGGCACCCAGAGAAAGACCCCAGGAGATGACTTTACACAGGGCTTGCCATGGGCACCAGTGTGCCTGCCTGTACTTCTTATGGTGCCCATGAAAGGTCTCAGGAAATACCACTCAAACATTCACAATACATGAGAGACTGCTTGCTCTTCCTGTTACATTCTTGTTTGCATTGTCTCAGGGCTCAGCTACATTGGCAAAGCAAAAAAAAAATGTTTTAAATGTGTTGTTTCTGCATTCTAAGACTGTGACACCAGATGGCGCTGTGGAGTTCTGTTTTAGATAACCTGATTGCAACTCGTTTAACTGAAATGCTTCTTTGATGCATCTCTAGGGACTCAGTTAGCCAACTGCAAATAAAATGTTTTAAATGTGATGTAAAGTGCAATATACAAATATGACACAAGATGGCAACAGTGAGCTATGCTGAATACAATGTTTTTTTTCCAAAACGTTTTTTTAAAAGCATTTTCACAGCATTTTTATATGTGTGTAGATTCCACCTAGATCCAGCCTCAGCTTCTCCTACACTGAAGCCATTGTTCCACGTCACTCATAAGTCATTTTGTGTTATGTCACTTCCCTACAGCAGCCATTTGTGATATGTTACTCTCCCATGGCAGCCATTTTGTGACTGGAACCCATGACACTTTCTAATAATTCCACTAGCCCAAAAAACTTCAGAGACCCCAGATTTAGGCTAGAGGCAGGTTAAAAAGTACTCTTTCGAGTAACCATGCCCCCAATCCATCTAGTGCAGGCACCCCCAAACTTCAACCCTCCAGATGTTTTGGACTACAATTCCCATTTTCCCCGACCACTGTTCCTATTAGCTAGGGATCATGGGAGTTGTAGGCCAAAACATCTGGAGGGCCACAGTTTGGGGATGCCTGATCTAGTGCTTGAAAAGTTAATACCAACATTTCAAATTGTGCTTGAAAACTGACTGGAAACCAGGGAGGCTGGCAAAGATTGTCCTATTAGTGAAGTTTCCAAACCATTTTCAAAGGCAACCCCACATATTATGCCTTGCATTAAATCAGGAGTGGCAGACTTTGTGGTCTTTCAAATTCCAGAGGCACCCTTTACAAAGCTAAAATTCAGTGCCCACCACCTCTCACCTTCTGTTTTGCTCAATTCACTACATCATAGTGGTGGCGCCCCCTAGGCTCAGTGCCAAGTGCAGCAGAACCAGTCCCACTGACCTCTGAAATCACCTCTGAAATCCGCCAGGTGGTTATCAGAGCATAGATAAATGAAGCTAGGCTATCTATCTCTGTCCAGATAGGGTCTACCTAAGCTGATTAAAGACACTCCAAGCCAAGGAGGTCACTTGGACCCTGCATTGTCACTGGGGACACAAGGGCACCCACAAACTATCAACCTCATTCTCTAGAGCAAGGGTGCTGAGGAACCTGTGGGGCTGCAGATGTTGTGGGGCTACCTCTCCCATAAGTCCCACCCAGCATAATTGATGGTCAGCAGGGCAACGGGAGTTGTTGTCCAACAAGATCTGGAGAGCCACATGTCCCTACTCCTGCTCAAATGCACTTCCCCTCCTAAAGTTCTTTTTGCACCAACACTCATCCGGGTGGCATTTGCCCTCCATTCACTCAGCACTGAAAATCTCTTTGCCCCCAACCTTCCAAGACTTGAAATGGAGCTGCACACATACACACAGATGGTTTGTATGAACGCTTTGACAAACTCCTATTTTTCGCCCTCAACTTTAGCATGCTGCATCTTGCCAAGCTAATTGTCTACTGAAAGGAATAGAAAAAGGAAAAAAGAAAGAGAAGAAAGCCAAACCCACATTCTTTCTGCTAACCATTCTCAGCTTTCGTCCCTGCCCATTCCTCAGAGACTTGTGTAATTTAATATTTTTACTACGGAACATGGTGACCGATAAGCTTGTTTTACCAATTAAGCAAAAGCACAAAGCAAGTTGCCAGAAGGAATTATCACCGCCTATCAGTTAACTTCACCGAGACCCACCAGCCAATCTGATGGAGCATTGCCCAGTGGTCAAAACCAAATATGAATCTTATTAAACAAGGAGGGAGAAAGCTCTGGATTTTTTTTTTAAAAAAAGCACGCTTCAGTCTGAGTTTATGTACACAAGCCACATGGCCTCCCCAGTGGGCACAGATCTGCATTCGAAATCTACATTTGAGTCACATCTCTGACACAATCTCAGTGGCCTTGGGTAAACCACTTATAACTCAGCCTTTCCCAACTCCCACCCCCAAATGGAGCAATAATGCATCTCACCATTTTTATTTTTGCAAAGATTACAAAGCACTTTGCTGAAAATACTTTTGAAAGTAATTCACAGGAAACAAGTAGACATGGTCAAGGTACTACGGTAGCTATCACAATGTGGAATGGATGATAATGCAAGGTTCAAGGATTTCCAGTAGTTCGACATGGTTGATGAATGCAGAACAAGGCTGGAGAAGTCTTGTACTTGCAGAGAAATTCCCAGCTTAGTGCAGCTTCAGTAAGCACTTCAACCACCTTCCCCAAGCTGGTGGCCTCCAGATGTTGGCCATGCTGGTTCAAGCTGATGGGTGTTGAAATCCAACAGCAACTGAAGGTCCACAGGCCAGTCAGCTCTGAAAATCTGATATGTGGTGCATTTCCACATATGAAACATGTTCCAAACTGAAGAGGAGCACATTTTCCCACTTCAGCTCAGAGGACAAGCAGACAGGGATAGAAGAGAGAAGCACTCGCTCAGTACACCCAATCCCTGCACACAGATGTGTATTGTGATACTTCTACCAAAGTCATCATCCCCTTTAAGAGCCTGTCAGACACCTGTTGTTGTTTGTTGTTTAGTCGTTTAGTCGTGTCCGACTCTTCGTGACCCCACGGACCATAGCACGCCAGGCACTTCTGTCTTGCACTGCCTCCCGCAGTTTGGTCAAACTCATGTTCGTAGCTTCGAGAACACTGTCCAACCATCTTGTCTTCTGTCGTCCCCTTCTCCTAGTGCCCTCAATCTTTCCCAACATCAGGGTCTTTTCCAAGGATTTTTCTCTTCTCATGAGGTGGCCAAAGTATTGGAGCCTCAGCTTCACGATCTGTCCTTCCAGGGAGCACTCAAGGCTGATTTCCTTAAGAATGGATAGGTTTGATCTTCTAGCAGTCCATGGGACTCTCAAGAGTCTCCTCCAGCACCATAATTCAAAAGCATCAATTCTTCAGCGATCAGCCTTCTTTATGGTCCAGCTCTCACTTCCATACATCACTACTGGGAAAACCATAGCTTTAACTATACGAACCTTTGTCGGCAAGGTGATGTCTCTGCTTTTTAAGATGCTGTCTAGGTTTGTCATTGTTTTTCTCCCAAGAAGCAGGCGTCTTTTAATTTCGTGACTGCTGTCACCATCTGCAGTGATCAAGGAGCCCAAGAAAGTAAAATCTCTCACTGGTCAGACACCTATATATATATATATATCCCATCATACTAAACCTGTTAGTTACCAGCATCAGGAACCTGATTGATTCTCTTAGTGGTTCCGGTAACTCGGTAGTGGAGACGCCATTTTGCACTTGCTTCCCATTATTTTTTCTCTACAACTCAAGCTGCTGTTTTCTTTTTCCATATAGCAATCTAAGGGTTGTAGTCAACCAAGTCTTAGTGCAGACCCACTAAGTCTTTATAACAGACCCTAAGTTAGTAATGTCTGTTAATTTCATTAGGTGTATTCTAAGTAAGATTTACACTGACTACAACCTTAACATCCGCCTTGTTCCATTTACTTTCATCAGCTATTGTTTGCTTAAAGTGGGTGTGCCTGGCACTACCTCCAAGCCGGACCTTTATTTCATCCTCATTAGTAAACTCCTACCAGGAAAATCTGAGCCCATTGCTGGGGTTGTTGAGGGTGTGCTATCGTTTCATGAATGGAACATTGAAATCAATGGAACCAATTTTTTTCCTGAGCCAGGGAAGAATTCTTGGCTTCTCTGGCTGTCAAAGGCTGAGCATGGCCAGGGGAGATGTTTCCTGGCAGAAAGGCCTGGTCAGCCAGGATTCCTGAGCACTGGCGGAGGAAGAGGAGTGCGGGGGGAGCGCACTGCCCCTAGCAGCGCGATCCTCGCAGGGTGCCATTGTGGCTGCCCCCCCACCCGCGATGGGCGCCCCACCCCTGCAGGCAGTGCGCCACGTCCCTAGGACACCACCACGCCCCTGCAGGCGGCACGCCACGCCCCCAGGATGCGCACCACGGCCCTGTGGGCAGTGCACCACACCTCCAGGGCGTGCGGCAGCCCCGCCCCCACCTGCTCTCCCCCCCAGTGCCAGAGCATGAAGCTCCGCCACTGTTCTTGAGTGCCTCCAAGCTCCTACAACCCCTTGCTAACAAAAGCTAATTGATGCTTTATTTGGATTTCTGGACAGCCTTTGCCTTAGCAAAAATAATTTTAACCTGGAAGTGGATTCCTCAGTCCAGCTTATTCACAATGCGGGTTAAAATCCATCCCTCCGACCCTGTAACTGCACGCGATTGTCTTTTGCAAAAAGCAGTGGTACAATACCTCTTCATGTGATCCCTTCCCCCGGGGATGAAAGCATAATGAAATTGTTTTTAGATGACAATAAGGCAACACTTTCCCACCGCCGTTGTATTGGCTTTTGTCTTAAGACATAGTGTTCCAATTTTGATTTTTTTTGTATTGGGAAGCATCTGGGAGCTAATTTCACAGGCAAACAGCAATCCAAATATTATTTCACCTTGTGAAGTGCTGGAGGTGAAAATGAAAAGTGGGGGGGGAGGGGGCGACACACCTGCTATGTTTTCTCACTCAGGTATGCCCAATAAAGAATTGACTCATTTGCCCAAAGCTAGGAGTGAAATTAATTTTGAAAACAAACGCAGGGCAACGGGATCAGATTCTAAGGAAAGGAGCTGCCGTCAGATTTCAAACAGTATTGACTATTTGCAAGTCTTTGCATATTCCACAAGCAGGAGCAACTGATCCACCGGGGCATTGCTCAATTTCCCAAACACCATCTTTTTTCTACTGACATTATAATACAGAAGGAAAAAGTCATTTCCAGAGAGACTCAAGCCAACAGGCTCCATGTCGTGGAGAGACTTATTTCCCTTCTGGTTTCAAAAACAAATTGGAACAAGGAAAACAGTACTTTCACCCACCTGTCTCGTCATTTAGAATAAGGATAGCTAGCCTGTGGTCCTCCATATGTTGTTAGACCACAACAACTCCCATCACCCTTGGCCAATGGCAGAACTAAACAAGAGAAAAGTGGATTTAGGGAGGGAGATGGTCATCTAGAAGCATAAAAGGAAAGGGAAAAGAAGGGCAGTTCAGTCCAGACTCCAGCCAGTGTGTGGTGTCGAGATTAGAGCACCAGATTAAATTCAGTGTGGACATATCCATTCATTATTTTATTGCTTTCTAGCCACCCAGTACTTGGTTAAAATCAAAATTAAAATCCAAAGGCGATCGAAGTGAAATCAAACAATCCGGATTAAAAAAATTATTTGTTTCAGGATTTAAGGTTTGTTTGCTGCAGTTTATGCAAGAAAGAACATTTGGACAAGAGGACTAGTGTGATTTCTCTTTCCATGGCAATTGTAGGCAAATGTGTGTTTGGATTTCTCTACCTGATATTACATCAGCTTTGTCACCTACCTTAGCATTTACCTTTTCAGCTACAGTGTATGCCTGCTTGAACAGCTCTTCAGTTGAAACTAGTTCAGAGCAAAACAAATATATGTTTTATTTTTAATGGAATTCATTATAAGAGCTTGGTGTATAAAGTAGGAGACATAGGAAATAACATTTCAATTCACGGGGCTGGCTCTATTTGTCATCAGAAAGGAGAGAAATCGGCATTATAATTTCTCAGCAACAGATATAAAGCAGGTGTTTTCAAAGGCGTGTATAGGGAGACTAGGGACTATAGCACACACTGACCCACTGACTGACCCACAGACCCTCCATTAAATATGTTTTGTTGGGGACATCAGTTAGATGTTGGCTGGTAGAGCTGGGGAGGAATTTAGCCAACAGTCCAACTGGGCCTCAGCCTGTGGGCATTTGTTGCCATCTCAGGGTTACCTTGATGTACCACAACTTGGTGAGGGAAACTATCAGGCAGGAGCATTATATTTTGAGGGAAAGAGTGGGCCCCAGCAAGGTCCCAGCTCTACCTCAGGGGTGCCATACACTCACTGGCTGGGTTGCAGCAGAACCCACTGTATTGGTCTGCCCTGTGGTGGGAAGCCACCAGGTCACCTGCATCTCAATGCTTGCTGACACTCTGGGGTATGGTAGGCAATGTAAATGGGACCTCCAAGCTGATCCCAGGAACAATGCTACTGGCTGCCACCACTACATGATGCCAGGCAGACCTGTCAGGTCTCATGAAGATCCCATTAAATAGTGGAAGGTTCAACAGAAGGTGGTATTTGGGGAACCCCCTCAGACTGGAAATTGGCTCTGAGATAGATATAGGTGTGTGTTGTTTTTTAATGCCCCTAAGGAAGAGCCATTTGACATGAATTACAAAGTTGCCCAGGGACCACTGGACTAAGGTCTCGCCAGACTGTCTTGCCAGAGTAGTGCGCTCTACGTGGGGCTACCTTTGAAGGTGACTCGGAAACTGCAATTAATCCACAATGCGGCAGCTAGACTGGTGGCTGGGAGTGGCTGCCGGGACCACATAACACTGGTCCTGAGAGATCTATATTGGCCCCCACTACATTTCTGAGCACAATTCAAAGTGTTGGTGCTGACCTTTAAAGCCCTAAACAGCCTCAGTCCTGTATACCTGAAGGAGCGCCTCCACCCCCATCGTTCAGCCTGGACACTGAGGTTCAGCGCTGAGAGCCTTCTGGCGGTTCCCTCATTGCGAGAAGTGAGGTTACAGGGAATCAGACAGAAGGCCTTCTCGGTAGTGGCACCCGCCCTGTGGAACGCCCTCCCATCAGATGCCAAGGAAATAAGCAGCTATCCAATTTTTAAAAGACATCTGAAGGCAACCCTGTTTAGGTAAGTTTTTAATATTTAATGCTGTATTGTTTTAATATTCGATTGGGAGCCGCCCAGAGTGGCTGGGGAGACTCAGCCAGATGGGTGGGGTACAAATAATAATAAATTATTATTATTATTAGGCTCTCAGCATAATTGTGCTTAGCTGATGTCTAAGTTCAAGAGAAAACAGTTCAAGAGCTGTTTTCTTGCACGAGGGCAACACACACAGCAGCAGCATTCATAAAATCTTATGGGAAAATTTGTCCTTGCCATTTTAAATCATATTGCACTTACTTATATTGCTGTAAATTTCACAGCAGTTTTAATTAGCAAAGGTGTCAATATCCCTATAAATGTATCACAGCTAACTGTGCAGTTATGATGATGTTTTATTAAGGACATAAAGATTTAACAGATTGGGGGGGGAGAGAGATCATAACCATTAGCTACAAAGAAGAACACCCACACGGCTACCTGTCAGTACATGTACATGTGTTCATTCTGTCACAAATGGACCTTCTGCGCAGCTAGTTGCCAGAGAAGCAGCCAAGCCTCTGGGCTACATTGCAGACTAACGCCAGATCTGCATGATGACAGCAGAGCTTTGGGAAGGATTGCTATTCTCTCTCCTCCTCCTCTGCGTCACAAGGCACCTATGAAGGCTGTTTCATAAGCTCCCTGTGATGTGGTGTTTGGAGGCTGCAGTGCTTAAAGAAATCAGGAGGAAATGCCTACCGTGCACACAAAGATGAACTTCCCAAATCACAGCAGCCATTGGCAATGCAATTTCTCTGTTCTTCTCAGAAAATTCAGATCCTGCAGCCTTGGTGCTTATCCTGTTTCTGACCATGCTGGAGACGTGCTAGGAACATACCAGAGGCTTCCAGTATCTTGGCCTGGCTTCCCATTGTCTCCCAAGTACAACTCAAAAGGTGACTTTATACAAATGAAACTATAAGCATTTCAAATCCTGACATACTCTGTATGCATTTTTTTTTCAAACAGCATTGAGTTATTTTAGGGGTAGGAACTTCAGACCCGGGGGTCAAATGTGGCCGTCCAAACTTCTCTATTAAGCCCTTGAGACTTCCACCATCTCACCTCTTCTCCCCGGGTCACATCCATCATCACCAACCTCCCTCTATCCTCCCCTTGAGTGCTTTTGCCTGGCTGCCACCTGTTCTGTATAATACAGGATTGTCCCGTATTTCAATGTAAAACTGTTTTCATACAGTTTTGTTCTGTATTTCAGGTCTTCTTCTTCTTCTTCTTCTTCTTCTTCTTCTTCTTCTTCTTCTTCTTCTTCTTCTTCTTCTTCTTCTTCTTCTTCTCTCTCTCTCTCTCTCTCTCTCTCTGTGTGTGTGTGTGTGTGTTTCAGTTTAGGCATCCTCTCCAAATGCATGTGTTTGAAAGGTCATGTATGTAAGCTCTGGGTAGCCAAGCACAAAGAGATTTCCAAATTCAGATTTTTAAAAAATTGTCCCTCAACTGCCTTGCCTTGCCTTGCCCTGGCAACTAGAACAAAGGTGGCAACTCTAGCTGCAGTGGGTCTATGTACTGTGATAATGCCTGGAAATCAGGTGAAGAGAAATGGAGTACGGGGTGCAGAGACCTCTGACCTTTGCATGGCTTGGATATACACTTTTGAAAGTTAAGAGTCACACACATTGCTCCTCTCGCTTTTGCCTCTGGCCCTCTCCATCACTGACATGCAGCCCCAGGAACATTGCATACACAAGGGAATGCAACCCACAGTCTGGAAAAAATTCATAGAATCATAGAGTTGGAAGAGACCACAAGGGCCATCCAGTCCAACCCCCTGCCAAGCAGGAAACACCATCAAAGCATTCTTGACATATGCCTGTCAAGCCTCTGCTTAAAGACCTCCAAAGAAGGAGACTCCACCACACTCCTTGGTAGCAAATTCCACTGTCGAACAGCTCTTACTGTCAGGAGTAAGAGCTTCCTAATGTTTAGGTGGAATCTTCTTTCTTGAAGTTTGAATCCATTGCTCCGTGTCCGCTTCTCTGGAGCAGCAGAAAACAATCTTTCTCCCTCCTCCATATGACATCCTTTCATATATTTGAACATGGCTATCATATCACCCCTTAACCTTCTCTTCCTCACCTCTGAGTTATTTGGTTGGACTTGAAGCCAGTTATTCAGATTCAAAACTGAAGAATTTTGTAATTCACTTAGATCTGGCACAGTACTTCTAGAAAATTTCTGCCCATTCAGATTACAGTACTAGGAACACGACACCCATAACCGTAGTAACAATGGCTGTGTATGCGCCATCCATTTAAAGTCCACCGCTTCCCCCAAAGGATCCTGGGAACTTCAGCTTACTCCTCACAGAGCAACAGTTCCCATTACACTTAACCAACTGAGGTTCCCAGGATTCACTGGGGGAAAGTTATGTCTTTTAAATGTTTGGTGTGAACGCAGCCTAAGATCTTGTCCTGTTATGTACATGCCTTGAATATGGGATATTCAAAATAAGGGGATCAGTTTCAGTTAGAATACTCAATATTGTAAACATTATGATAATACTGTACCATCTCTGACCCTGTTGTACAAAGGTATGAGATTCAGGGAAGCTTTATTCATTCATTCATTCATTCTAGACTGTTTCTTCCAAGACTTTCAGACCCCAAAAGGTTCCTCCACTCAAGGCAGCTTCCTGATTAAAACACAAAACCTACATTAAAATTGTAACGCCATCAAATAATAATCAAAACAGCAGCAGCATTATCTTCTATATGTATTTTGATCCTGGAGATTATGGTAGTGAGCTAGCACATTTATAGTTCATGAGACAAGAGTTCCATACAATGAATGGGTGTACGGAGGCAGGGAGGAGAGGCCTACATTTCTCCAGTTCCCTGCTCAGTAGACTAGATGGATTGAAAAGAAATATAAATGAATGGAGGTAGAGTTTGTCCCTGCCATAGAAGTGTACACATGCAGGTGTTGTTTTACAAACTTACATTTGAATATGTGGATGGCAGAGGTAGCTTAGATAAGACCCTTTGAAAAGAGCTTTTGATACCTTCTTTCCAGAATTGAAAATAAGAAGAAGTTGAAGCTTTTAGCCTTAAACAGGATGCATACAATTCCTCTTTGTTGTTTTATTTTATTCTGTGGAAGGAAAGGACAAATAACGGCAAGTCTTCAGAGGTTGGCTCAGAGCCACTGTTTATGATGGAATTACAAACCCATACAAATCAGCATATAAAATAGAAAGTCTGGTGGGCTTCCTCCTTCAAGAGAGAGAGAGAAACGAATGTGGAACTGCCCCCTATTCATTTCAGCCACAGCAACCTCCTCTGTGCCAGCTTGTGTAATTATGAGCAAAGAGCTGCTCTCCACAAGTAGCTGGGAGCAACTCCACTCTTGCTGGCTTCTGCTGCAGAGGAAAGTAATACGTCAACAATGTTCCCATCTCCCAGGGTGAGACATTTTGCCCCCAAAACCTCAGCCCACTAAGTATCGCCGCAGGGCAGCACATAGCCACCAGCAGACAATTGGCCGCTTTCTGCCGTGTCAGCTCCCTTCCTTGATAGTGGCTATCTCTGTGTACACAAGTCAGGCACACCAAGTACTTATGATACCAAAGTCTTGCAACAAAGTCACCCTAACCCAAAAGAAGAACAGAGCACTCTATGCACCATTTCACCCACGCCTGTTGCAGCTGTTCTGTTCAGATCCACGAGACTGTTCTGTGAAGAGCACGAGTGAGAGGAGATTAAGACTTCGTGCCTGAAGGCATCGGCAATGAAAAACAGGCCACAGATTCGCACAGAACTTTGCCTATGCTGGTTTATTTAGATGCCATGATTCAAATGGAAACACAATGCCTCTCAAATAGTAGAGCCAAGTGTGGTGCAATGGGTCAGTGCGTCTGGCTGTTAATCAGAAGGTTGGTGGTTCAAGCCCACCCAGGGATGGCTGTGGGTAGGATTCCTGCATTGCAGGGAGTTGGGCTAGAGGATCCTCTGGGTCTCTTCCAACTCTACATTTCTATGATTCTATGTCCAGACAACCTGCTCAGCTTGCTGTTGAGGGCCAACTTCAGCACTCTAGCTCTCTCTTGTTATGGGTCTTTAAATTGAAACCAGGTTTGGACCAAGGATTCCTTCACCATAGGAAAGTAGAGCATGTGGCCATCCAACTTGCCCATCTACTAAATGTCCACACTGTGTTCCTCATAACATGAGACAACTACGCCCTTTGTAATGTTGTGATCCCCACAGTCAAAACCATCTTCTAATGTGAGATGACCGTCAAGACATTTTGGGGGGGCACTGTGGGTTCACGTGAATGTCCAATTTCTGCAATGTGAGCATGGTCCCTATCCACTGGGTCATTCTACGTAATGCAGGATGGAACATGATGACAGAAGGGAACAAATAAGAAACTGTCTTGGTTTTAAGGAAAATCTGGTATGAAGAGGTTGTGTTATACTTGTCCTATTGACTGGGAAAGTACAGATGCTCAGAGGGAGCCTTTATTATGTTTTCACACACACACACACACACACACACACACACACACACCACACAAAGGGTGTTGTTGGGTGCTCCCACAAAAAAGGAGGGTGCACAGTCCCCAGAGAACTGAAAGCAGCGCAATCTGATGCATGCCTTCTCTGAAGTAATTCCCTCTGAGTTCAATGGGGCTTACTCTCAGGCAGGTTTGCAGCTGGGGGAGGGCTGTATAAATAGAAAGAGCCGTTGCTACTTTTGTGTGTGGAAGTGATACAGCTCAGACAAAGAAGTAAATAAAATTAAGAGGGAATTGGCTATGATGGTCTTTGTTTTCATGTGTGAGTTGGGTGGGTGGGTGTTTTGGGCTCAGATTAGCCATACTGATTTGTATGCTGGCAGTAAATTTTTGTCATTATCTTGTTGGGCTGTGTGTGTGATAAAGGGGAACCATACCGGGGTGAAGGCATCCTCTTCTATTTGTCCCCGTGCCAGTTTCAGCTTGTTGGTTATTTTTTCTAGTAAGGCTGTTTCCCATGGTACCATTGGTCTATGTTTACTCCTGCCAGGTCTCTCCAATGTCTGGTTATGACATTTCTGGTTGCTGAAAGTAGGTGGGTTATGAGGTCTCTGTGGACTAAATGGGCAGTATTACCTTGAAAGATGTTTAGTAGGGCCAATTCTGGGGTAATTTCTATTACTTGTCCGGTTATTTTACATATTTCTCGTATGGTTGTTGCCCAGAATAACTGAATTTTAGGGCATTCCCGCCACATCATAGCCAATCACAAATGAACAACCACACCCTTGGCCAACCCCAATTTCTCTCACCATCAAAAGAACACAAGCAAATAAAGGAGTACCAACACAAAGAAAGCTGACATCACGCCCTCGCCCTACATATATTAAGCAAAACAGAAACATCGTCACCTACTCCCACCCCATCCACCTTCCCACTCCCTATCTATCTCGTTTTCCCTCTTTCTTCTTAGTGTCTTAATAAATGAAACTGATTTGCAAAAATGATACATGTTAAAATATGAGAGGCACTGTACACACCTTTGTAATTCAAGAAATCTTTAATAAAAAATATTTTTAAAAAAATTAAGAGGGAAGATCTCCAAAATAGGAAGATTTTGTGTGTGCGCGCATGCGCACGTGTGTGTGCGCGTGTGAGTGAGAGATCAGTGCTTTATAGACACAACAGCTGCAAAGCTGTGAGTTAAAGAAATTTAATCAAAATGCATCCCCACCAAACTCCTATAAAGCTGGATAGGACCAATTTAAAGCACGGATCAGTAGACCAGAGGGAGACACTTTCTCTTCATGAAATCACAACACCCATCTTTTTTCTCCTGGCATTTACTTCTGGTCTGGGAGCCCAACTTTAGAAAAATCAGTGAGCAGGGGGTCATCCCTCACCCCCACCATGTTTATAGGAATTGAGCAGCAACCTTCCGTCTTCCTTACAGGTCTGCATCCAATGCATCTACTTAGTAGTCCATAGTCTCTCAGTGCCATCTATACAGTCATGTCTAGGAGGCGACTGTGATACTCATGCCATTACGTGTCATATTACACACAGTAACTACAAGAGCCAATGTGATGGGGACTGGACTTGAATGAGAGGGGGCTGCGTTCAGATACTTGCTGAGCCTTGAGGCAAGTCCCTATATTCCCAGTCAGTTCAGCTCCTAGGATTGATGAAAAGAGAAAAGGGTATGGACAACTTCATGTACACCCCCTAAAAACTGTGGGATACGTTTAATGGGTAGGAGAGGATATGTTATTTGCAATTTATACCTCTAGGCACCCATGTGGGTGGGTGGAACAGAGTTTCCAAATTCCATCCTTGGCAGAAAAAAATTAAAGCATGGGAATTAGGCTGTAAAACCTTGTTTTGAGCAAGCCCAGCTAAGAAGTAAACTGGCTCTCGCTTTCTTACTCCACTTAACAAAAGAAAGAAGCGGCTTCATCATGCTGGCCACATGACCTGGAAGCTGTACGCCAGCTCCCTCGGCCAATAATACGAGATGAGCGCGCAACCCCAGAGTCGGTCACGACTGAACCTAATGGTCAGGGGTCCCTTTACCTTTACCTTAGCCTGGTCCTCTGCACAGTTACTTAGATTTAAGTCTCACCATATGCAGTGAGCATTTATCCCAAGTAATTGTGCATCATGGTGCAGCATAAATGTTGAGTCCTAACCACATTTCAGATTTATTCAGAGGGATTTATTATATAGTCAGGTGGCTATTTTCAGATTGTCATAAAAGAAGGCAAAAGGTGGCAAATATCTGCATGCATTTTTCATGCTAATAGATAGCTATAGACTCGGATTTAGAAATTATGGCTATAATGTAAACAGAAATATAATGCTTCTCCCCATAGCGGGGAACAATACAGTGACCGAGTGACCTGTGTCTACCTGCTCTACAGGTGCTAACGGTTGGTGGGTAACTTCAAGGTCTCTGCTCACGCTCCCTTCTGATGGTTATCTGTCTTTCAGCCAGACTTGGAACAGACACTGCTTCAAAGAGGGGCCTCTTTGCAACAGAGGGCTGTCCTCTGAAAAGCATGAGACATGTGACCACCCTACTTCCAAGTAAAGAAGAATTATTGCAGCTTACGTTTTGCTTCCTTGCAGAAAGCAGATCCCCAGGAGTTCTCATGAATCTATCATTCTTGCTTAACTCGCCATGCTAGCTGGCAACGTTTTCTCATCCTCTCAACAGAGGAATGCCGTCTCACTGATCAGAACTACAGATATGTCCGTGGGATTCAGATAGTTAGTGGTTTCAGAAACAGATGGCATTTTACTCCCACCACCATCACCACCACCCCCTCCAGGAGTCCCCTTACAGCAAAGCCACCACAATGCCTGCCGGCCAAGACGTCTGTGCTAAAGCCCCTCCAAATCCTGAAAATCATCATTAAGGTACATGGAGGAACCAGAGGTCTCATATGGTCAACCAGCGCCATCTTCTGGATTCTGCCTTGAAAACCCCGAGAAAAGAAAAAGAATGAAAGTTTGTCTAGAGCAGTACAATGAACCCAGATACTTTCACTTTATCTGATCTATCAAGAGACATTCAAAAAAAAAAATCCCTTCAGCACAACAGATATGAATTCACATGTCAACTTAGTTTTTGTTCACACAAGCAGTCTTGACTATCCTTGAGTGCGTGCTCATTTGGTAAAGTACAATTTAATTTTTGAAATCATATCCTGCCACATAAGTCAAGGCTCGCATTAAAAAATATGCAATACTATTAAAATAATGGAACCACAGCAAAAGTATATCGGCATGTACAGTATATATAATATAAATGTATAAGAAACAGAAGAAATGTTACAAACTGGTACAAAATGGGCAGCAGGGTGATTTTAAGAAATCCTAAAATAAACTATAAATCAATCCAAATTTATATATTCAACTACAGCACACTCCAAACCTGTATTTTCATCCCAAGTACATAACAAACTGAGACATAGCTGTCCTTTGAAATTTGCATTTCTCCGAATTTTGCAATGCTGTTTCTCCAGCCAAGTAATGTCGTCCCAAGACTTGAAGATGCCCCCAAAAGCCGTCCTCTCTGACCCACCAATGAGATAATCAGATTGGGGACCCCAAACTTGTGGAACTTCCTCCCTGTGTGGTCTGCTATATGTCACATCTTTCCCCGTTTTAAAGGGGTCTTTCACAAGGCCTTTCATCAATAATTTCTGCTGTGTTACTATGTCTGACTATTTGACATTGTTTAACTTGGAGGGGGGGTTGCTGTCAGCTGCCTTGGAAAGAACTGTACATACCCTCCAACACTTTGAAGCCAAAATTTGGGATGCCATCTTCCGGGATGTCATCTTCCTGTTTTTTATTGTAAGAGCACAGCGGCCATTTTGGTTGCTGTGATCTCACGTGACTTCAGGCCATAGTTCATGAACAAAAGCGCTTTTACAGTAACGGCACCCAAAAACATGTGTTATGAGGTGCCACATGAGATTGCAGCCTTTTAAAAAGTGCTGGGGGGAAAGAATTGCGCCACAAAATCCCGTGAGATCACAGCAACCAAAATGGCCACTGTTTTCTCATGATAAAAAAATGAGATGTCCCAGTTTACCACCTGCGGGGTATTCTGTATCCTTGCAAGGGCAGAATACACATTAGGATACATATATAATAAACTGATTTGCAATATAAAGATGAAATGCACATACTTTACTTACAGAAAAGTTCAGGTTTAGTCACTGGTATCTCTGGGTAGGGCTGGGAAATATTCCTACTTGAAACCTTGGAAAGCCATGGTCAGTCAGAAGGCAGTGACAATAATGTACTCCACTGACCAATGGTCTGATGTGGTATAAGGCAGCTTTCTAAGTCCATAATATTCATGTGCAGGAGGCTGTTTAAACACCAAGCAGTGTGCCACATGAAATATTTTGCTTGACGGTTTTTTGTTTGCTTCCGTTTCTAGAATCTTTCTTATTACAGCATTACTGCATCTGCCATTAAAAACTTGCTTTTAAAATGAATATTTTTTTAAGGGAAAAGAAAGGGAAACAGCAAGAAGCCAGGCTAACCTGTGCCTCCTTCATAATGTTGACTGCTGTGGAAAACCTCCTTGCAATGGGGCTGTCAGTCACACCTGTCCTGCTCTTCCTTGAATTACAATATGGCATGTTTAGTCAGAGCTGCTGAGACCAGACATAATGTGCCCTCTGTGCTACAAGAGGGCATTCAGGCTCACGTCAGCAACAGGCTGATGCAGGTGTTCAAGTTTAAGCATGTAGATTTTCAAAACCATCAGCCAAGAGAATGTTGAATTAACTGCCACTTATAAATGGTTTTTTGCAGTAATGCTGCAGAGTTTACACATAATCCAGAGCAAAAGTGACTATAATTATGTGCACAGCTGAAAACAAGCAACATGATCTTCTTGCCAAGCTTTAGACCAGATATATTTTGTAATTTATTCTTACTCTCATCATTCATGTTTTTTACCAGAAGCTTGGTTTTATCTTTATTAATTTTAAGACCTTCTATTTCTTCTCTTTTTAAAAATCTCTTCTAATGCTTTCAGAATTGACTCTTGGTTCTTCTACAGATCTGCAAATGCTTTTAATTTGTATTGTCTCTGTCCCACCTTTATTCCTTTAATTTCTTGATTACATCTCATTCTTTGTGCCAGAACTTCTAAAACTGATATAAACAATAAAGGTGATAGCAGACAAACTTGTCTAGTGCCTTTAGTTATCTTACAATTCTCAGTCAATACGGTTTTTACTATCAATTTTGCTGATTGTTCTGTATGTATTGCCTTAATTCCTTTTATAAAAGTGTCTCCGCAGCTCATATATTCCAAAACTTTAAATATAAAGTCCCAGGAGACATTATCAAATGCTTTCTTTGCATCTAAAAACATTAAGGCTGCTTGTTTTTCATTTCTCACTGCTTGTTTTTCATTTCTCCAGAACCCAAATTAAAAACCTTCAGGCTTCTTAGAGAAGATGTGTTGCCCTTGCTGCCTTCCTGTCTCCTCACAGCAAGCGGGTTGCTCAAAGTGAGTGATCTCCGCTGTCCACCATTGCCAAAAAAGTATTTGCTGGCGAATGTAAATGTGCCATCAAATCTAATGCACAGCTTAATTTTCGCAACATAATTTGGCCAAAAAAGGCGAGCACTAGATTCGAGTAAATATGGTATATCAATTGATATTCCATTACATCATAAAACTAAAGAACCTGCCATCAACCACGCCTTAATGGCTTGTGGGCATTAAAAATGGGCTGCATTATTTAACTGACTTTTTTGTTGGTTTCATGGTATGAAAGTGTCTCTCAAAGATTTTAATAATCTCCAGAGCTTGTTGAATTCTTTTGTTCTGTTGGGGAGGTTTACCATTATCTAAGATGAGATCGCTATGGGCATTTCCCTCCCCTCTTTTCTTTCTTTCTTTCTTAATCCAAACTCCTCCTCCTCTTCTTCTTCTTGCTCCCTCCCTCTCTCAAAATATTGTCACAGCTTTGAAACAGCAAGAACTAAAGACCCAGTAGAATTCAATTCACATTTAAAGGTGAACCTACCTAATTTGTACTGCCTGCAACTGCCTGTGGCCTGCGACACAGCCATCCTTTCAAATTTGCCTTTGCAAATTTTACAATGCAGTTCTCCCGCCAAGTGATATGGTTAAAAATACAGTAGGGTAAAGCATGCATTAAAAATGCATGGCTTGGTGAAAATAACATTAAAGGGCATTCTACTGGGGAAAATTACTTTGCAAAAATCTCTATGTGAAGCAAAACTGCACTCAAAAATGTATACATGATGAAAATTTCTCAGTAAAATGCTGGTGAATAGGGACTTTTTTAAAAAAAAAATCACGAACGGTGTGGAAATGTTGAGAACTGAATTTAAGATTGGAGAAAATGAGACACTGAGAGAAACTGAAACTTGTAGATTCCACCATCCTTCACAGCAGTAGAAAAAGTGCAGCCAAAGCAGTCTGGTGGCTTCTTCACATTTGCCTCAGTGAGAAGGGCACTGCGCCCACACTACTATTTCCTCTTTTTTTCTCCTTGTATAGGAAATAAAACCACTTGCCACTTCCTCTTAAATCATTGTACACACATATGAAAAGAATTCAACTACAACTACCCTAGCTCTCTAAGTGACCCCAAATATCCCTCTTCCTGCATTGCAGGGGTCTAGACTAGTGAATCCTCAGGATCCCTTCCAACTCTAGAATTCTATCATTCTTTAAAAATGAATTATATAACCTGCTGCTTTAAATGGTCATTTTAAGGAATCTTGTTGTTGTTGTTTAGTCGTTTAGTCGTGTCAGACTCTTCGTGACCCCATGGACCATAGCACGCCAGGCACTCCTGTCTTGCACTGCCTCCCGCAGTTTGGTCAAACTCATGTTCGTAGCTTCGAGAACACTGTCCAACCATCTTGTCCTCTGTCGTCCCCTTCTCCTAGTGCCCTCCATCTTTCCCAACATCAAGGTCTTTTCCAAGGAATCTTAAATCTGTTTTATAATTTTGTTCTGGTTTGGATTTAGGTATAATTGAAATTAGGTAGTACTTATCTTGTCCTTAAGCCACTTAGAATGTTTCTATAGAATGGTGGGATAAGCAGGTGAGCGAATGGCTTTCTTGGGCTCAGGCATGGAACTCCCTGCTGCTGGAAAAAGCTTTCTTCCAATTGGCCTTTGACTGGCTGCTCTCTCCTTCCCAGGGTAAGTTTTAAAGTTAAACAGATGTACAGTGGTACGTTGGTTGTCGAACGGCTTGGCTCCTGAACAAATTGGCTCCCAAACGCCGCAAACCCGGAAGTGAGTGTTCCAGTTTGTGAACATTTTTTTTGAAACCAAACATTTGACACGGCTTCTACAGCTTCCAATTGAGTGCAGGAAGCTCCTGCAGCCAAATGGAAGCTGCGCCTTGGTTTTCGAATGGTTCCAGGAGTTGAACGGACTTGGGAAATTCTCCTTTTGCTGTAGCTCCCACCACCACCCATAAACACCACCCATAAACACACTGTTCTGAAGGATCAAATGGTCCCCAAACATTCTGGTGTTGTGATGCAAGAAGGGACTACATAAGGAAAGGGGGGAAATGAGCTGAAAATAATCTTGCTCCCCTTCCATTCATAGAGGTCATCACTGCTTGAGAGAGCCATCCATCAGTGGAGACACATGACAGGGTACAACCTAATATGTATTAATTTTTTTAAAAAAACATCATTAGCCGCTTTGATTTCTTTCTGAAGGCATTATGCCTTCTATAGATTTCTTTAAATACAGAATATCTATACATAACAATGAATTAATAGCAATTATATTGGGAGTTACCTAAGGAAGGCAATTCTTAGACTTCAGCTGGATGAACAAACAAAATTGGTTATGATTGAATGGGCTAAAGACTTGGGTCATAATGTTATGATATCAGATTGGGAAAAGTTGTGGAAGAAGGGATTGAAATTCACGGCATGCACTGTGTTGAAGGAGAATTTAATGAAAATGATGTACAGATGGTATTTGACACCAGTTAAATTAGCAAAAAATGTATCACAAGGGTGACAACAAGTGCTGGAAATGTAAAGAGGAAATAGGCACATTCTACCATATGTGGTGGACATGCCCCAGGATAAAAGGCTTCTGGGAAATGATTTATAACGAAATGAAAAAGATATTTAAAAACACATTTTTGAAAAAAACCAGAGGCCTTTTTACTTGGTATAGTTGGGGAAGAACTCCCCCCCAAAAAAGATGTCAATTTGTTCATGTACGCCACCACAGCTGCGAGGATATTAATTGCAAAATACTGGAAGAAACAAGAATTGCCCTCACTACAAGAATGGCAAATGAAAATGTTGGACTTTACGGAACTTGCAGAATTGACAGGAAGACTCCGAGACCAAGCGGATGAGAGAATGGAGGAAGATTGGAAAAAAATTAAAGTGTATTTAGAGAATCATTTTTGAATAATAAAAGATTGAATATCTAGGGAATTATTGAAGTTAAGGCAATAGGGGGGGAAAGGAAAAGATTATAAAGTAGAAAATTGAGTTTTAAATAAAAGACTGAGATTAAGATGAATTAAAGAAAATATGACGATGAAAATTAAAAGCAATGAGCTAGAAACTGTTACAGATGATTTTAAAATGAAAATCAGACAGAGGGGACTTGGGGAAGTAAAAGAGACAATGACTTAAAAGATGTGATAAGTTGATATGTGTTTTTCTTTTTCTTTTTGTTTATTGTTTTGTATTTTATACGTTTTGTATTTTATATGGTTTGTTCTGTTACGTTATATTGTTAATTTGGTATGTTTTTCCTTATATGCTTGACAAAATTTAATAAAAAATATTTATATATAAAAAAAATTCTTAGACTTCAGCTGTAGTGGGTAAGGGGTATTGTTTAGGTGCAGATCGCCTGCTTTTAAATATATAAGGTCCCAAGTTCCATTGAAAGCAGTGCTGGAAAAGGTCCCCCCTGAGATTCAGGGCAACTGCCACCAGCTGTAATGGAAAGGACTAGCTGAAGCAGACTAACAGTGTGTCTCGGGATAAGGTGACTTCATTTCATCCCTAGGTGTGGAGAATAAATCAGATCTTGGACCAACGGGAGGAGGGGGAAGAAGAATCACATTTGTATTGCTAATGCAGCCTAGAAACTAGAGAGGAATTAATAGCAGCAGGTGATAAATGCCAGAGGAATAATTTATAAGGCAAGCTGTGGAGATGTTATCATCAATGGAAGCAATTATTTCTGTTCTTTATTTCTCTCGTCCGATCATTTATCACTATAAACTTCTACCTGCGAGGAAAGCATCGCCCCCCAAAGTGCTATTCTGCCTCTTTTCATTTAGTCATGGTAAGCAAATCCAGAGGAGGAAATGCTAAACAGCCAAACAATGGCTTATTAACAGACATTGCTATTCCTTTCACATTGGCGCACAAAAGCACACAGGTAGTTTGGGAGCAAGTGGTTTGTTTATTAAATGCGGCGCAGATCTCCTGCCGCCTCTTCCCGTTCCTTAAGAACCACTTTTCATGCGAGCCAATTCCCAGTGCCAGGAAGCCATTCAGAGAGGGGCTTTTCAGATTGACAGACACTTGTGTCTCTTGCACACTTCCTCGCCTCTGGCCGGCCTCCAAGGTCTCTGGGAACGAGGATAAGGAACGGCTTATATTTTGTGCTGGGAACAACTTGTTCCTTATCGTGTGCGTTCACAGCTATTAGTGCACCACCCCAGAAGACAAGTAAAGCACCTGTTAAGAGAGGAGGAAGGAACTATTCATTTTGTGTGGGGTTTTTTTTTACACTTCCATATACTGAGGCAGAAAGTACACGCACAGACCATCATCATCTCCCAAACCTTATCATCCAACTTTGGAAAGTGCCAGGTTTAGAACACTTCCATCTTGATGCAATCTGTGGTTTGGCTGCTAACAATTAATAAATACTACCCCCCCCCTATATGTGGGAACATATTATCTGCCAAGCCTCCCCTCTTCCCTCTCTCCCAAATAATATGACAACTGGATCTAGCAATGTAGCTTTTTCCAAGTTCATTTCATTGTCTTTGTGTGTAATTGTTTTGTTTAGTTAAGCATGAAAAAAGTGGAGGGAAATGTTTTATTTGCATATGTAGAATTGTTTTCTCCTTTCCTCAAGTTGTTTGCAAGAACCTGGCATGGGGATTAATACACAACAAAGTCACACTAGTCCAATGGTTCCCAATTAGCTAAGTACTGCAGACCCCCTGTTTTTCAAAAGCCAAGCCATGGACCCCCTACTCGGTGGGTAGAGAAGTGAATGGTGAACCAAATGTAAAGCAAGGGAAAGAAACAATGAAAAAGAATGTTGTGGGCAGTGGAGTACAGGCAACAACCGTGCAAATCAAGGGTTGTGGGTTCCTGTGTGCAACAGCAGAGTGTGTATAAGCCCACCCCATAACACCCCCTTTTCCTGCCATTTCTGGGTTCATGGCACTGCATGTGCATGGCCATGCATGCTTTTAACATGCACAAAATGGTCGTTGCCTGTATGCTGCAAGAGAAAATGGCCTTCCCATTTAATCTGTACACTTGGGTCTCCGGGGCCACATTCCCCCAGGGGTGACCTTCTGAAAGTCACATGGTACAGGTGGGCAGGGTGGGAGGCAAAAAGTGGGCAGGGCAACAGAACCAACTCTTTCTTCTGCACAACGGGCTACATTCCAGCCACACACATGTCTTAAGACAGTGATGTCATTCATTCATTCCAGGCATTTATTTACTACATATTATTCAGAATTTCTAAGTGGCGTGCATAAAAGGTTAAAGACCATTGCTTTACTCAGAGTAGACCTACTGCAAGTAAGGAACCTAACTTAGTCATGTCTGTTGATTTAAATAGGTCTACTCTGATTAAAACATCACTAAGCAGCACCCCGTACAAAGAATAAGGAAAGTAAAGCTCATCACATCTATAATACTGCCATAATATAATTAAAGTACTCACACTGCTGTTATTGGTTTTAAAAGGAATCACCAACACGTTAAAAAATAAATAAATCTAGAATTCAGGTACAGTAATTCTTCAGAAATACCTGTGACAGAAGGCTGCTCTTTTTAAAACAAGCAAACACCTGCTTTGGATAATATATGTGGCCTCATTAGCAGCAAACACTGCCAGCCTCTCTATGCTTGAAATGATATGCTGAGTTCTAAGGGAAGACGACTTGTTCTTTCATCATTGTGACTGATCAAACCAAGTGTAAGGGATAATTCCGCTTCTCATTCAAAGGTGAAATCACTGTGGAAATGTAATACAGGAGCGTTCTCTGTGAGAATGTCGGGAGGGGCGGGAATCAAGGTGGGCCTGCCTGAGAGTACAAGTGGAGAAACAGTTGATGTCTGGAAGAATATTACCAGTAATTTCCCAAAGATTCTCACACAAAGATGGAAACCAAGGAGCAGCTGTTTCCAAGCACCACAGGGTCAAGTCAGACCTCACAAAAGTATACTGGGAAGCTGAAAGAGGTTGCATGGATACCAAGAACACCATAAAACCCATAACACCTGTGAAAATCCTTCATGTGTCTGCCATACACGAGCCCCATGGCTTGGCCTGAGGCTGAATGCACAGTAAGCCCTTGAGGCACTTGAGGAGACTGATACCCTGATACCCTACCCTTTCCCTCACTCGAATGAAGAAACTCACCTTAGAGTAGGCAGGTGTGGCATGGCTGCTCACAGCCAGTGGGCTGGAAGAGTCTTTCCTTTCTGGGGATTCATCACTGCCCCAAGGGGCTTTCTCTTTAGTGGGGAAAGTCCCACACACTGGTCAGTTTCCTACCATCCTACCAGTATTATGGGACAGACAGGCTCAGAGCCCAGGGAGGAAAACACCACCACTAGGTTGCCCTTGATGTTGGAGATTCATTCCCCGTGTGCAGTCATAAGTTTGTTGTCTGTCATATGACTATATGTGTGTAAGGGCGACTCCCTACAGGGAGCCAGCCCCCATCATCCTGACGTCCACCTCGTCAAGTACAGAGAGCACCAGTGGTTCAGAAGCAGCCAGAGGGGGAGGAAGAGACTCGGAGGGGGAGAGAAATCAGAGGGAGGAACAATGGGAAAGCTCGGGGGGCGGAGAGATGCAGACAGGGGCTCAGGGATGTTGAAGAGCCATGTCACTGACCGCTCAGGGAGGAAACTGAAAGGGCATCGCTCCTTCCGGCGCAAGAAGTAAGGAGAGCGCCGTGACGCAGGTCAAGGGGGAGGCGTTTTGGGGTGCCCCAACTACTTTGCTGGCGTAGGAACAGATGTACGCCATTGCCGGATTCTGATTCGGGATGAGAGGTCATGTTTTAAGCTGTCTCTGCACTGTAAATAATTAGCACATAAATGTCTTTGAAGACAAACTGGGCTCAAGCGGAGTTACTCTAGAGTAGCCACAACGACCCTCTGACAATGTGTTTTGTTCCTACAGGAATGGGAAGTGACGAAGGCAGGATGTTTGTCTTACTATGTTCTTAAAGTGGAACTGTTGTTCTTTGTTCTTTCTTTCTTTGCTGTCTGATGCTAGAGAGAGAGGGAGCCATGTTTCAGTGCTCCATATGTGTTTATATGTAAATAAAGTAGATTAGCCAAAATGCTGTGCTACTGAGTTCTGTTACACAACTACGCAACCACTGCAGATCCGTGAAGTGTGCTGATGTCTTCTGGCACCAGTCGCTGTGATGTTTGGGCTGGAGAATGCTTAAGAAGCTCCCAAATGATCGCCCAGGAGGGAGGGAACATGCCAGTCGGGCATGTGTCTCTGCTGAGGTTCTACTTGTGAGTAGGATGCCTCCTGACACTTTTATGCCTTGCCAAAAGAGGAAGCATTTGCATAAAGTTTTCCCAGATACACATGCAGACATACAGTGGAACCTCAGTTTACGAACGCGATCCGTTCCACGGAAGTGTTCATAAACTGAGGCATTCATTCATAAACTGAGGCATTCATCCGACGCTGCGGAACCCAGATGTAAACACTTCTGGGTCTACGGCGTTCATAAACGGAGGCGTTCGTAAATGGGACTGTTTGTAAACTGAGCTACCACTGTAATTGCTATAACAGGGGTCCCCAAACTTACCTTGCTGAGGGCCAGTGCTGCCAGTGCCAATTGCCCTGTGGGCCAGAGCGCGTGGGAGTGTGCGCCCATACACGTGCGCACACGCAATTTCCGGCGCACTTCCAGGTCACTGGAACACCGGAAATAACTTGTGCACATGCACATGGGTTTCCTCTGACCCAGAAGCGCGCCGGAAATGATGCTTGCGCATGCGCACAAGCTATTTCCGATGCTCCAGCGACCCATGCGCACAAGCTATTTCCGACGCTCCAGCGACCCAGAAGTGGGCAGCCACGCCGCACCGTTAAGAGTGGGTGCCGGCAGCGGGGATTGCCGGGGGGCCACATTAAAGAGCCTCGCGGGCCGCATCCGGCCCCCAGGCCTTAGTTTGGGGAAGCCTGTGCTATAATTTAAGTAGAGATATATAGTACAGTTCAGCGTATGAAGGAAGACTGTGCCTGCTCCGTTTGCTGCTGGGCTTCTTCAAGCCCCCAACTCTCCCTTCAAAAGGCTTGGCTGTAATTAGAGGCTCTGAGCTTCTTTTGCGCCATATTGAAACAAACAGTTAAGCTCCATTAGTCAAAAGCCGTGTCTGCTCTTACAGGAAGCCAGAGAATACCTTTGGCTCGCCATTGTGACAGGGGCCAGGGAAGGATGAGGAAGAGCTGGCATGGGCTTGGCCTGCTCTCAGCAGGGCTATGCTCACCCTGGTCCTGCTCACAGGCATTTGAGGAGTTTTTGCTTTCCATGGCATCCTTAATCTCCAGAGGGTTAGGGGGGCGCATCACTTGCAGTCCACGGTAGGAGTACTTGTATTTCCTGACCTCCTCAGCCAGTAACAACTTTGGAAGGGTGAGGGGAGGGTTGAACCAACAGAACAAAGGAGGGAAGAGTTAAGTCCACAAATACATCAAAGTCCAAGCTATCCCACATTTGTCTCCATTTGACTGAACTGCTAGCCTTCATAGAATTGTGATGTATTACAACACTTCATCACCTGCCTTTTAAAATAAAAATAAAATAAAAGTAATAATTATGAATGGTGCATGCAATTCAATCCATCCCTGTGAGCTTGTATGTTTAGGTGGAGCAGTACTACAGCTTCTAAACTGACATCTCTCTCCATTTTCAGAACCACCACCATTCCAGAGTTTGAAGAAGAGTCTCTCCAAAGCCGTTTGGATCAAATGGCTCTTTTTGCTGATGGCGAGGCTCATACAGGTTATATCCCTCCTGCTTCTGTGGATCTGTTCTGCCTGCTCTTGGAAGAGGACGCTGAGATCGCTATGAAGTGTCTATGAAAATATTATGAGGAAGCACTTGTCCCACTCAGAAAGTCCAGTCTTGCTCCAAGAACCAGATCACATGGTTTTTATACCCCCAGGCAGCATAAAGGCTTTTCCAACCAGACTATCTGCCTTCATCTGAGGACGCATCGCAGGCCATCCTAGTGACAAAGATGGTTCCTTTCTCCAGACTGTTTTATGATTGTCCACTAGATGGCAAAACTTCAACACTAACGGAACACTGTTTATTTAAACAGCCTGACATTTCAATTATAAAGAATCATAAGCAACCTTTCCATTTTAATATCCAATTCCAGTTGTATGCATGGGTCACTTCACTAAAAGATACAGCGAGATTTAAGTTTCTAGTTATTTCAAAGACCGGAGCTTTGGAACTTCTGCTATTAATGGGAAGTGTTATTGAAATTCAGCTTTATTCTATAGGGAAACATAAGTGTATGCCATGATTTGGTCTTTGCACTATAGAAAGAACTACAGTGCCTTATTCCATCTCTTGTAAAACACATTGCAACACTCTGTGGTGGTTTTTTGTTTTTGTTTTTAACCAATCTGAGTCTGGGGGAAAGGCAAAACACAACATTTATTTGCATCTCACATTTGCACTTCTGTGCCCTCTTAATCCTTTCTAATAATTACTCAGTGGATTTTCTGCTCCTGCTGGTGGCTAACTTGGATTGGTTAGGGACTTGCAGTTGAGGCTCAATCTGATGTGTCCGGAAGCTGCTATAAAAGAGAGGCTCCCACTTGCTCAGACAGTGGGTGCTGCTTAGGACACCTCCTCCAGATCTCTACAAGCAGCAGAAAAAAGGTGCCTAAGAGTGACTTAAGCAGAACCAGACAACCCATGAGATAAGGTGAGGCTACTGCCTCAGTCAGCAGAATCCCCCAGGCAGTGTATCCTGATGTTAATCTTTCTCTATCCGTCCCCCGTCCCCCCGCTTGTTCTTGTATAGATCTTCCCTCACCCCTTCTTCTCTGGTGCCAAAATGTCTTGGTCCAGTCCTGTGCCTTGCGCACCTTTCACAGTTGCTTTTCAAGGGTTCTGGTTCTAATTCTAGATGCAATCTCATCAGCTCCTTGTGATGCTGGCAGAGAAGCTGGCTTTCTCAGCGACAGAGGCAGTCACACATACGCATGATCACCCGTGCAATTTCTGCCACTGATGCGCTTGCTGTTGTCTGGCCTGCTTCATGACACATGAACCCAACACACTCGGCTCCAGACACTTGGAATTGCCCGTGTTCTCGCTTGCCCTGTTTTGCACAAAATTGATTTGGCTCGTGGCTCCTGCCTGAGCATGTTGGGAATATTTGTTACTAGCACTGGAGTGCCAAAGTAGAAAACGGTACCACGGCGATTTCCTCGCTGATTTCATCCCAGATTTCAATGGAAAATGGAATATATGGTTCTGACTGAATTTATAGACCTACCTCACCTTGCCATTTGATTTGCCCTTTCTTACAAAGGTTGGTTGGAGCTCCCTCCAGTCACAATGGGAGATGGCTCCTCCTCAAGCTCTGCTTTGTGAAACATGATCCTTCTAACCTTTCGAAGCGAGGAGTGCCTGGCACTTGCAGGGTGAGATTATTTCAGCATAATTAAGAAAACTTGTCAGCGTGAGCCTGGCTGCTAGCTGCAGCCTGCAGCCTAGGGGACTAAGCAAGCATGCCCTTGGCATCTAGGAAGTCCAGATGTCTTTATCTTCTTGGGCAATGAGTTAGATTCTGTCCAGATGGTGTCTTGATTGCTTGAAACTCAATTGATTGAATTAGTGGAGCTGCTATCTATTCAGCAGCTTCGATGCTCAGGACTTCTATCCATTGTCATCGCATTAGACTTCGCTTGCCAAGTGCCTGGTGGGAGGGCAGATCACTAACTAACAACTCTGCAGCATTTCTAAGTGTGCGTATTTAACAACCCAGCCCTCGCCCGGAGAACGCGTTCATATGGTTCCTGCTGACCTTGATGTGGATGGGCAGATACATCTGGTGCTCGTGAAACAGGAGGCTCTCGCTGCCTGCTTTGCATTTCAGCCTCATTTAACCACATCCTCTGCACAAAACCCACAGCACCGTGGCAGCACCTGCTATCAGGCCGCCACGCCAGGGATCCAATCGACAACCACCAGACTATAAGGCGTTTACAGCAACACTGCAGGAAGCCTCTTTCAAGGATCACAGGCCAGAACTTGCCTTTTGGCCTTACAGTCAGGTTCTGTTTCTCTCAAGAGTTACAGAGCACAGAATTAAATGTCCCAGCAGTCAGATTACATTTCTTGTCGGAACAGGAGTAGTAAAGAACCCGTGGGCACAGACAAAAAGCCATTAATGACTTCATTTCCCTTCTTACTGAACCAGGAGGAGTTGGTGGATAGAGCTCTCAGTCATAGACAAAGCATTAGCCAGGGTCACATTGAACTGTGGCAGGTGGGGGGGGGCAATACTTAGAAGAGGAGGAGGTTAAAGAAGAATTTGCACCTTGCTAGATCACACTATGAATACTTACTTCACAGATTGCTGAGAGATTGGAAAAAGAAATAAAGAAACAGGGGGGAGAGACTATTTCTTGACCAAAACCTATCTTTAAGCATATTGATTTTTAACAAAAGAATTCGATATCAGCCTCGGAGAAAGCTGGTGTAGCATTGGGAGAAGCAGACAAATTAATCTATGCAATAAGATTTTTTTTTTATGATGTAAGAATATGCCCACTAGGATTAGACAGGCGCTTCGGCAAATGGTCTGATTTAGTGACTGCAGCAAGGCAAGGCTATTGGCAATCCCATTCCTCGGAGTAATTGAATGGGATATGAAGTGGGCAACACAAAGCACCAAGGAGAGTATAAAGTGGGATAATGGGGGAAAACTAAGAGACCTTGAACTTACTGATAAAATCACTTTGTTTTAAGTGCATCACGGACTGAAATGATAATATGCCCTTGCCACAAGGGGACGAACAAAGTTGGATTGAGAACGGAAACTGCTAAAACAAAATAGGTAATCTGTAGAAGACACAGAAGGGCCCACCTGAGATGGGGAGGAGGGAAGAGGCATTGCAATGCACTATTGGTGTGCACGTTGAGAAAAGGAGATGTCCGATTAGCAAATATGACCAACATCTAGGAAAGTAGAGAGCTCTGAATAAGGGAGATCAGGAAAATAGAGCCCTGGTACCTTTTGGAATAGTGGAAAATCTATGGAGGTGGCTGCACATCTTCTCACCCCTGCATATTTACAGTTTCCCATGCTATCTACATACTAAAGCTACAGCATCCTGGTTCTCCTTCACACATCAGCTCTATTCACAAGAGCAAAACAGTCTTAAAGGAAACAGGCTTTGTGTGCAGTAGGAGGCAATCTTCTGTCTTGAGATTCACCCTGTGGAATGCCCGCCCATCAGATGTCGAGGAAATAAACTACCTGACTTTTAGAAGACATCTCAAGGCAGGCCTGTTGAGGGAAGGGTTTTTTTATGTCTGAAGTTTTATTCTGTTTTAAATGTTCTGTTGAAAGCCTTCCAGAGTGGCTGGGGAAACCCAGCCAGATGGGCAGGGTAGAAATAATAAATTTATTCTTATTCCCTTTTCCATAAACTGTGGCTGCTTTGAACTAGTCCTGTGGAAGAACATACACATCCTTGAGGTGCCCCAATACAGTTATTTACAAAATCAAGTAAAAAAAGCTTGCTGTACTTAGGAAGTGGAACAAAGATGTCCTGCTCTGCTCCATGTGCCCCCCCATTCCCTCTCATAAACATGAGCTTGCCCATCCATTTAGATCATTGGGAGGGTCCCTCATGCACCCACTACCACAAGGGCCTCCATGGCAATGGTACGGTCATTTTCTTTCTGTCGTACTGCCCAAGTTGTGGGATACCCTGCACTGAGTGATCTATTTTGGCTTCCATCTCGACGGCTTTTTGATCCCACCTGGAAACTCCTTTTTTTTTTTTTAAAAAAAAGTACAGTATCAATAAGCCTATTGTCTGGATGGTGTTTGATATCATGTCTTGTTTTCAAAATTGTTGTGTTCAATTATTTTTAATACAGTCATACCTCGGTTTAAGTACGCTTCGGTTTGAGTACTTTCAGTTTAAGTAGTCTGCGGACCCGCCTGGAACGGATTAATCCACTTTCCATTACTTTCAATGGGAAAGTTTGCTTCAGGTTAAGTACGCTTCAAGTTAAGTACAGACTTCCGGAACCAATTGTGTACTTAAACCGAGGTACCACTGTATTTGAATTGCAAATCACTTCATTAGGCAGCTCATGTGAGCTGCAAAAACAGGTATAAAAGAATCAAAATAAACACACACCAAATACAAAACAAAACAATATGCTGCAACAGTAATGGACATGCATAACAAAATGGGAACTGAACTATTTGGGCAGCATTTGGTCTGGGGTTGGTTCCCAGGAGTGGGATGAGATGACAAGTCTCCTTACATTGGTACTGGGATACTTGTCCTCAGTCCTTTGAGTCACTGTTTCAGCACATCATCCCCCACAGATTCAATGCTGGGCTGTTTTGGGGGTCCGTCACATGGCTGCACCAAACTTCAGATTTTTTAAAATGGTTCTTCTGTTTTAAAAAAACAATGTTCAGAGCCTTACCCTCTTGTGTAAGAAAGGTGCCATTTTGGCAGTATAACCGACAGCCATAACACCAAAATACTGAGAAGAAAGGAAAATGTTCCCAGCAAATGATACACATTTGATTTGGAAGGCTTCTGTGTCACCTAATTTGCTTCACTTGGAACATTCCTCTGATGAAGCAAGCAGGGCTTTTTTTTCCAGCCAGAACTCAGTTTCGGCACCTCTCAGGTGGGCACCATTGCTATAATAAGAGGAAAATGGTGAGTTCTGGCCCCTCTTTTTTTAAAATAAAATAAAAATAACAATGACACCAAGTGAACCCCAAAGACCAAATCCTCTTTTCACATGCCTATTTCCTGACATTTAATGCAGAAGTAGCCAGGCTGATGCAAGGATTTAAGTGTGGGGCAGAAAAAAGGAACCGAAAAGGTTGGCTGCAGCGCCCATAAATGACTAGGCTTCAAGAGGAAACTTCTTTTTAGCTGTGACGGCTGTTTTGTCTCTCACATCTCCAGTTTAACAAAGCTTTCTAAATCCCCATTCTGGAAAATTATTTTTCATCTGACTTCCATTACTGCAGCTCGTCTGTGTGGAGAATCTAATAACCCCCCCTAATGGCCTGGTGCACGTTCTGCTGGGTTCTGATGGGCCTTTTAGATGTTAGCTGTGAAGTAACCAAGCCAGCAGATATGATGTGCACTGAGGTGAGTGATAACTTATTTGTCTCTCTATTCGGGGAAAAGCGTCTTCAAGAGAGAATCAATAATTAATCTGTGGCAGTGAATACTTGCATGCTAACATCAGGTTAGCTATGAAATTTGCAGTTGGTGGGACAAAAGTATCAGGGACAATGCTGTACCTTCGGAGCACATTTGCTAAAAACCGGCCTCAGGCAGGGAAATTTTCTAGACCTCAAGGATCCTTTCTCGCTGAAAAGGCAAACCTTAAATTAGCAGCGATAACCCTGTGCCATTTTAGTGTGAAATTTAATAGGGACAGTTCTACGTATATCTACTTAGAAATATGTTTCTCATTGTTTTAAGAGAGTTTATTCTCTTGTCGGCGGTTCAAATCCTGTGACAGGGTGAGGTCCCATTGTTTGGTCCCTCCTCCTGCCAACCTAGCAGTGCAACTAGATAAATAGGTACCGCTCCGGCGGGAAGGTAAATGGCGTTTCTGTGTGCTGCTCTGGTTCGCCAGAAGTGATTTAGTAGTCATGCTGGCCACATGACTCAGAAGCTGTACGCCGGCTCCCTCGGCCAATAAAGCGAGATGAGCGCCACAACCCCAGAGTCGGTCATGACTGGACCTAATGGTCAGGAGTCCCTTTACCTTTATTCGCTTGTACTTGCAATTTTAGCCTTATAGCTATGCATTTTCACTGTGTTCAGTAGTGCAGTGTTCACTGGCGAATGGGAAGTTTATTTAGGATTACAGCCTGCGAAAGAGAAGCAGTTCAGCTCTGCCCTCCGCAGCCAGCAAGCGAGGCACCCTTTACTGGGGGGGGGGGCTGGGATGCAGAGGCAAAGTCTCTCTGCCTCCAAGTCTGAGACCCTCCCCACGATAAAGGGTGCATTGCTGCAGTGGCGGAGCTTCATGCTCCAGCACTGGGGGCGTGGCTGGTGCATGTCCCGGGGGCGGGGTCATGTCCTGGGGGTGTGGCCTGTGGGGGTGTGGTGGCCAGGGGGCAGTGGTGCCAGGGGTAGTACGCTCCCCCGCCCCCTTCCTCCGCCAGTGCCTTGCTGAGTGCAGAGAGGAGGAGGAAGAGAAGCTGCAGTGCACATCCATGTTGTGGGGGTGGGCACCCACAATACTGAGGGTGAGATAGCACCCCTGATACAGTAATTGGGAGTAAGCCCCTTGCTGCCTATTGCACCAAAGATTTAGGCACATCTTCTGCAGGGAGGTCATACAGCGCAGCATATCAATAAGCAAAGGGACAAGTCTGCAAAATCTTGTCCTGAATTGTGTCTAAGAAGTTTTAAATGGACATGTAGACATGAGAGGCAATGACGGAGAACCCATTTTCAAGGTAGTGCACATATTTTGCAGACTGTGTTGTGCACATGGACATTTTACTAGGAGTTTTCTGGAACCAGAGGGGGTTGTAATGAAACAGACCACTGGTGCCTTTAATCTGTTTGCAGCAGGGCTTCTGAACCGGTGCTTTGTTTTATAAGCAGTTTAAATGTACCTAATTTCTGTAGAACTAGACCATATATTTTTTTTGCACACTTTATGCTGCAAGCAGTAGCATCCTTGATAGATGTAGCAGAGAAGACGAGTCACAGTTACACAAGTAAATATTTCTTTCGGCTTTTCACCTTATCAAAGAACTACCTTTGCGATAACAATACTTGATTAGTGCATTTGAATGTGCTTTCAGAATTTGTTAAAAGAGGTGGCATTTTCTATACAGTAGCAGAAAAAAATGCCCCCCATTAGATAAAATAGCTAGAGACTAAGAGGAGCACTAACATTTGCATTTAGCTTCCCCTTTTAATTATTCTATTTTTTTCCACTTTAATGTTTTAACCTGTTGCAATAGTTGTCATCTGGCACAGATCCCACTCCAGTTTCAAGGATAATTAGGAGTAACAGAACTAAGAATGGCCTCTGCATAGGGCCAAACTAGAATTGATCTTAACCACAATAGTAGCATCTGCTTAGGCTTTAAAGAGAGAAAGAATATCAATCACTGGGAGCCTATCTGGACTGGGACTGTGCTGTTGTGGGGAGGGCTTCAAATGCTTATTCAGACCATGGTCCCACTCTGAATCTGTATGTAGGTCCTTTATAGATCTAACAACGACAGCAGCTTTTAGCACACGAAGTTCAATACTAGAATTTGCACTTGAAGAAGTTGTTTAGAAACACATCCTTTCCAGGTTTGATTTGGAGAGTTTCCATTATGAGTATCATTGAGACCAGGGCAGTCTAACACATGGGCCAAGAGCCACATGTGGCCCTCAAGGCCTTTTTTGGTGCCCCTCGGAAACATTTGATGCCCCCACTTGTAATCTCATTGTGAAGCAACAACATGCAGGGCTCAGAGGAATGGGAGGCCAGCCAACCAGAAGAGTCTCTGAGGTGTACTTGCCTGGAGACAGAGTCAGAATCCGAAGCCAGGTCCAGTCCTAGGGTTGGGTGAACAGCAGCAACCCATGTGGTCAGATGGTCTGGGGTCAGAAAATCCATAGATCACGGGGTCAAGGGTCAAAACGAGCTGGAAGAAGCAAAATAGGACCAGGAACTACAAGCGCTGTTACCAGCCTCTGTCTGCTGCTGGAAGCACTGCTTAAGGAGGCTGAAGCCAGCTGGTTCTCATCAGTGCCTTCTCCTCTGAGTCCTTGAAGGCTGATCAGCTGCAGGTGGAGTCACTCCACCTTCTCCTCCCCTTCAGGCTGCTGTTCAGTAGGTGAAGCTGGCTCCTGACCCATGACACCATCCAGCCCTCGCACTGTGTTCCCAAAGTTGCTTAAGTGAGGTGCTGAGCTTTGGGAAGGAGGTGTGAGGGCTCTAACAGGGTCCTCCAGCCTCCTTCGCAAATTCTAGTTAGGCTTTTTTTTAGCTTTGGGAAGGTGGGAGGGGTGGCGCCTTGCTTATCCGGCTTTGGGAAGGCAGCTCAAGGGTGGGCGGGCTGGCTGGCGGGTGGGTGGTCAAATTTCAGCCTCGCTCCCTGCAATGCAACAAGGCAGTGTGGGGGCACAGGTTCTGTATCGAACTACTTTTTGTGACCCACTTGGTCTGCCCTGATCTTGACAGTGCACAGTCACATATTGACTCTAATATCTTACATCTTCTGGTGTAGTCCCTTCCCCTCCCCCATACACAGAGTTTCAGAAAGAAGAGTCCAGATCAGATTAAAAGTGACACTCCAAGCACAACCCTTTACCTTTCTATTCAGGAATCCCATTGCAGCCTCAGTCATTTGAAATACGCCCCCCCTTTTTTTAAAAAGCCAACACAGCTGTGAAAACCTGCAGCCTGGACTGGACTCTAATCACTTCTCTGCCAGGCAGTTTTCTTAGAGATATGAATAAAGCCTGTATCACCTTAGATAAAACATGAGCTGGTGTGGAGGTGCCAAAAGCAGGTTCCAGAATGTGAGGGGAAATCCCCTCAGGTTTGCCCTCCTTTTATAGTTCTCAAAATTTGTAAGTTGTCTGACAATTAAAGAAGTCACCAGCCTTTGATTTCAGATACAAACACCAGAGTTTCTGAAAACTACAAAAGGCCCTTGCTGATACTGTTACTACAATAACAGAATAATTTGCTGCAGAATACTTATTCACTTTGCCTTCCATGCAAAAATAAAAAGGAGATAGCATGTCCGATTCCCAGGCAGAGTCCATTTTTGGCACTGGTGCAGATTCAGGCCAATACAGAGATGGGACAGTATTAGAAATTTCAAAAGAAATTTATTTATTTATAAACAAACCCCAATTACAAGAGATTGCATTGTGCCAACAGAGATGCACAATGTGTGTGGGTCCATAAAACTGTGCGTAATTTTTTTCAGCTTATTGCTAACAGAAGCTACAGTTGTGAAGATCTGGGACTGAAAGAGATTCCTGAGCAACTACCTAACATAACCCAAGTCCTTGATTTCAGCTTCAACTTCCTGTATTCCCTTCAACAATCAACACTCAGCAAGCTGAAAGATCTGGTGTATTTAGACTTAACAAGGTATGCAAGATCTTTTCGTGCAAATTGGGACTTTCACTCCAACTTTTCAAGCAAGTGGTACTTGTGGTTACAGCCAAGAAATCTATATAAGCCTCAAAGCTAGAAGTCTCATCTACCCAAACCTGCTCCCACAAGTCACTGCACTGTGAAACAGGGTGGATTTGATTTAAATCACGATTTAAATCACTAGTCAGTAAGGCTTGATTTAAATCATAGTTGATTTAAATCATAAAGACTAATTCTTGCTGGTATAACTTTAATATGCAAGTAGATGAAGATTTTTAGAATAACAACTTTTCATATTAGTTTTTTTATCCCCAGTTTAATAGGTTAATCATTCATATTTGGACAACTTTACTGTTGTACTTAGGAAGGAGAAAAATAATCATTACCTTAATAATAACAATTTAAATAGATTTATTCAACTGAAACAATAACATTTCAGCAAATGTTATTTGCTTAAACAAACATCCATGTTTGTTAACTAATTTGGCTAAACAAAAACAATATATATATATATATTAAGAAACTTAGACTGTCAGCCCAGCCTACACATGAAAAACTTAAATACTGTGCACTCCAAACAATCAGAAAAATATTGTTTCGTTTCTATTCACTGAACTTCTTGAAACTTAGCACTGAAGGGGTTGCTTCTGTATTCATAGGTTTGTAGAACAATAGGATTAAGGTCTTTTTCTCAACTCTGTTCATGTTATAACATTTTTGCTGTGAAGAAGAGGCATGTGATCTCTGTTGAGTCAAATTCAGTTTTGAGAACTGCAAAAGTAAACCAAGCACCTGTGATAATATCTTGTAGGCAGAGAAACTGCCCAATAATCTTACAAAAACCTCTGGAAGAGGTGAATAGATTAATGGAATTTATTTACCCCCAAAATTACCCTGTTTCTCATATTTTAAGACATACCCATAAAATAAGCCATAGCAGGATTTTTAAGCATTCAAGGAATATAAGCCATACCCCGAAAATAAGACATAGTGATAGGCGCAGCAGCAATGCCGGCCGCGGCAGGAAGAGGAGGAAAAAAATAAGACATCCCTTGAAAATAAGCCATAGTGTGTATTTTTGAGAAAAAAATAAATATAAGACATGTCTTATAATATGAGAAACACGGTAAACATATACAACCTTATACTACAAAATTAAAAAACTAATCTTTATTTCATGATGGAATAACCTTTGGATGGTAATATGTTTTCCTCGAAAAGCATTTTATTAAAAAAAATCCAATTTAAATCAAAAAAATCGATTTAAATCAAAAAAATCCGATTTAAATCAAAAAAATCCGATTTTTTTGATTTTTTTAAAAAAACCATTGATTTTTATCCACCCTGCTGTGAAATCAGTACTTGTTAGAAAACGTTGTAGTTTTGGTAAACTGACGCCAGCCTTTAGACAGTCACAACCTGTGCAGTGCTATTACCTAACGCTATGCTATGTGCAGCCTAGAACTGACACCTAAAACTGCTGCCTCAAGTCCTATAATGCTATGCAAAATCACCTGAAAGGCAAAACCAAACCCTACCAAGGCACACATATTGCTAGACCAGAAATTCATAGAACTTGCTTCGTTACCCTGCAGTAGAGTCTTGAAAGAAGTCCTAGATGACAAATTCTGGGTGCATTTTTTGTTTCTTGACATCTATATAAACTGACTGACCTATCTTGCAAGGAAAGAGGAAACAGGATAAACCACAATATGGCCAGGGAGGATTAAGCCCCCCCCCCCCTACACAGGCACTAATGGCTCATGATTGAACAAACAGCAAAGATACAAAACTTACTGCCCTGCACCTGCACTCAGAATTCTGTTTTTCATACAAATTGTGCTGCCAAAACCAAATGAATAGAGGCAAGGAGAACAAACGTCTCAATTTCAGAGAATAGCTGAGGAGTGTGAAAAGCTGCTCTTCAACAAAATTGCAAAAACAAATGCTTTGTTATATGACTGAAGGAACTTACAAGGATTTATGCAAGCGGGTGCATTGGAATGTTCCTGGAACATTGTAGCCTGGAACATGGCTACAAAAAGGTACAGTGGTTCATGCTCAGCCTGAAATGAGCAGATATCCACATTGATTAAAAACAGACACACAACTTGGGTACCCATCCACACACATCTGTTCAATGGAATTTCCCCTTCACACCCTCGTCAATCTGCTCCAGAGGGTTTGGGAACCCCTAGAACAGATTTAGGGCACACATGGGGCAGAGAAGGAGAAAATTATTTCATTGTGCAAAGATAAATTATTGTGCTGACTGAATGAGAGACAAAGAATTGCAGTGCCTATTTAGGTTGGTGCAAAATATGTTCCCATTTACAGCTGTGCCAGTTGTATTGTTCTCATCTCATTAAACATGTAAGCAAAAGCAGGAAATCCATTTTTATTGTTTCCGTAGATGTATCTTAATAAGATAAGCATATACAGTTGCAGCGTTTGAATGCTAGACTTGTGTGTGTTTTGTTTTTTAAGGTGTCAAATTAACTGGGTATATGAGGATGTCTTCAGAAACAACGCTCACCTGGAGACCATCATCTTGACTGGAAACAATCTTCTGTTTCTGGCAGAGCGAGCATTCGCTGGACCTCACTCTCTGAGACACCTTGACCTAACCCAAACAGGACTCAGTAGTTTATCATTCATCCCAATGCAGGACCTGGGTAACTTGGAGACACTGATACTAAAAGACAACTACATCCAATCACTAGAGCTCCCATCACATTTTCCAACTAGGAACCTCAAATATTTGGATTTTCAGATGAACATAATACAAAGAATATCAGCTGAAGACATAAGGGTATTAAAACGAGTCAGGAATCTGACTCTCATTCTTGCAGACAACGATATTATGCACGTTGAGACCAGGGCTTTCAGGTCCATTTTTTTCTATACTTTGGATTTTGGTCGTGTTAATGTTTCGGTGATCCTGGAAGGGCTGCAGGGTACCAGTACTGTTGCTCTTCGACTTGGGAATTATTTGGATAGAGATGCCCTTCCCATAACTCCCACCATGTTGCAGGGCATCTGCAACATCTCTGTTGACTACCTCTATCTGCCATATCACCGTTTCCTATACTACTCAGCGGACACATTCCAGTGTTTGGCCAAACTCCAAAAGTTGGACATAGCCCACACACAGATCGACCAACTACCCACTGGCCTGGTTCAGTTGAATTTCCTGAGGGAACTCAATCTTGACAAGAACAAATTTGAGCACCTTTGCAATATCAGGGCTTCTGCTTTCCCCAACCTCACCCATATTTCTCTCAGGGGGAATCTGAAAGGCTTGGATTTGGGATCTGGGTGCCTAGGGTCTTTGTCGAAACTGCAGCACCTTGACTTGAGCAGCTGTCACATAGAAAGCGCCAACTGCTGCAGCAAGCCGCTCCGTGGCCTGAGCAGCTTGCAACACCTCAACCTGAGCTACAATAGCAAGCTCAGGTTCCACAACGCGGCGTTTAATGAAAGCGTTAACCTTAAGGTTCTGGACCTCACTTCCACACAGATTCTCATCAACGCTTCCCAAGCACCCTTCTACAACCTGCATTTTTTGCAGATTCTGAACCTTTCTTACTCTAAAATTGATCTCAATATCCCGCACATTTTACAAGGTCTGGAGAATCTTATTGTCTTGAAGCTGAATGGAAATAACTTCGAATCCAAGACCATCCTGGAAGACAACCTCTTTCAGCAGGCACCCAATTTAGAAGTGTTAACTTTATCTTCCTGCAAATTGTCGGCTATACAAACCAAGGCATTTTCTAGCCTCAAGAAGTTAAAACACATGGACCTGAGCCACAACAATCTTATTGCATTCAATTCAGATGCATTTTCCAGCCTCAGGAACATATATCTCAATTTTGCCAACAATAGGATCCATATTATCCCACGTGGTATGTTGGCTAACCTATCTGGCCAGAGTGTAATCAATTTAAGTTACAATCCACTGGAATGCACCTGTTCCAATATTGGATTATTAACTTGGTACAAGCAAAACATAGATAAAATTGAAGACTCTGAAGAGACCATGTGCTCAGAGCCCAAATCACTAGCAGGCTCTAAGCTCCTCTCTATAAATCTGTCCTGTGGGTTTAGCACTGCTCAAGTAGTATTGATTGCCTTTGTTACGATAGCAGTAATTGTAGTGACCTTCATTTTGATCATACGTTTTTTAAGGAGAAACTACCAACAGCTTTGAGTTCCTGGAGAAAGAAAAGATACAGAAGAGTAACAAAAGCCAACAAATTAGTAGGAAGATGCTTATAAGGGAATTCCACTTTCTGATACTAATTTTTGTTGACTGTACAGGCAGTCTCATTTTGCATGGGGGTTCCATTTGGAACGCATGCAAGCATAAGCCCACTCTGCTCCACCCCAACCCCTTTTCACGACATCTTTATGACATTTGGGGGCTGTTTTCAGGTTTGGTGCAGTGTGCATGTGTGTGATCCCACATCATTCGGGTGCGCCTAAATCAGGAGTTGCCTGTACTGCACTCGGTTAACTTGTTTTTGACATGAGATAACATGGCAAAGGAAATCACTGCAAGGTATGGAAATAAGAGAAAGCCAGAGTTTACTGTTTGGTCTTGCATTTTCCAGGTAGAGTTCATTCTCAGTGCCATATAGGAGGCCAAAATTGACCACCTCACAGTGCACCAGGTCAGGGTAAAGTTCACAGTATCTTAACCTGAAAAATGTAAGGCAGTTGTTCTTTCCTAGGTGATCATTTGGCAAGGAAGACTCCTGCTAACTCCTGGACAAGAAAAAGCTTGAAAGTAATCAGAAGTACTCAGCCTTGGCTTCCATACTTGGAATAAAAATGCCACAATAATAAACAGCAAGGCAGTTCTCTTTTTCATTACTGTTTGTTTAATGTGTTTTCACAAGGGTTAAAGAGGGTAAATATTACACACACAAATAAGGGCTAAACTGGATGTGGTGTGGCAGCCATATGTATTTTATTCCAGGACCTACCTAGATCCATCTATTTATTTGCTGCATAAAGGGAGTTAAACCCTCCCCATTTTGCCTTGCTAAGAAGGGCTAGTACAAGAGATGGTTGTACTTGAGTTGCCACTCCATCACTCTTCCTCCCCTCCCCTGCTGGTGGTAGGACCCCTCATGGACCTCTTTTTCTCTCTTCTTCCATTCTCTCCCCCCCCGGTAGCTGCTTTAGTAGAGGCCATGTTGAGTCTCTGTCACCTCCTGCCCTGCCCTCCATGTCTCACTCTACACATCCACGGTCATTTGTCCGATAGAGGAATTCAGTCTGCAGTCCTGCAAGTCTGTTTGCATTATCCCAGTTTGCTGTGGTTGCTGTGCTACTCTTCTATATTTAGGCATACTTTGGGGGGCACCACAGCAAACCGCACTGCTAGCCTTGCCCCGAGGTTGTGCAGTTAGGTGTGGCTGTCTACAGGGGAAAGTCTCTGTGTGACCACTTCTACATGCACCAGTTTTCCCAAGTGTTCTGGAACCCAGAATGTGTGGAAAGTCCATGCATGTATGCTACCCCCTCCTTAATGTGTGAACATGGTGGAGGCCTGGGACCCAGGGGGCTGTTGAACAACAGCAGCCTCTGGCTATCTGCAATGTCCTCTTATGCAATTCACATGAGAAGGTGAATATGTTTTATCAATGGAACTGATGGATTCCTCCTTCCTTTTCTGCTTGTGCATTTATAGACCCATATTTAGTGAAAATTCAAGGAAACCGACTCAATTCCCTTTCATGCTCAGTTTTATTTTAATGTTCTTGATAAGTATAAATAATTTTATTCAATACCCAAAGGTTAGGTCATCCTTGTGGATTTCTTAAAAGAAAATAAGACTTCAAACACTTTATTGCACAGATCCTAACTCTTTTTTTTTAATAATTTGATAATCTACAGTAGGAAGAACTACAAAGGGTCATTCTAATATACAACCAACACATAGACTGACAAAAGAGTACACACTAAAGAGGATCTCTAACAGTTCACTGTAAGGTAAACGTCAAGAACAAGGAACTACATGAATGCAAGCTTAGGTGCTACTACATTTCTAAAATAGGCGGGAAGTATTTGGCAGAAGTGATAAAGCACTATACAAAATATACATAAAAAGATACATTTGTAAACAAGAGAGCTAGGTGTGCTTTAAGGGAAACAAGTGGAAGGTTTTTAACTTGCAAGCAAATGTAAACTATGGGATAACTCCCAGATAGAAATGTCATGATTTTGGAGTGCATTAGTGTTTAATTATTTCAAACCCCCAAAGCACAGATATAGGCTGTAAATGCTAGAACCACTCACTTCAAAATGTTTTCCCCCAGTTGATTTTAATAATTCATGAGCACATGGAGAGAAAAAGAATATTCCAGCACTGTATGGAAAATTACAGGGACTTGCTGGTTAATTTAATTTTCTTAACAAAGATTTCAAAAATGAACAAAATCCCAATTGGTTTACTCATTTTTCTCAGGAAAATGCATTTAGCATACTTGTAAATACCTACAAGCAGCCAATTCATAATTGGGTTATGCTTGGGTAAATATAGCTAGGGAAATGGGGCGGGGGGCATGCTCTGAAGGAGGGTCAGCATTAAATGAGCTTTTGCAGGAAATATAGAAGAAAAAAAGCACAATTGTCTTGTGGATCCCAGTCATTTTAGCATACTTATCTGTGATAATCTTTCTGGAGTGTTGCTGTACATGTTTCCAAAACACCAAATACTTTCCCTCCAAATTTAATCAGACAGATTTGACATATTCCACTATACACAAAATTCAAATAAGGCTTAGCAAAAAGTAAAAAGAACACCAACATTCTAGCACCAAAAAGCTCCAACAGCCCCCCTTTTTTCTACAAAAGAATGCCTTTTTCATTAAAAAAAATACATTTACTTCTTTTGCATACAAATAAAGATCACAATATGAAATGTATAGAGCTACTTAATGTACTTCAAGGAAAATGTTAAACCTAGGATGACTTGCTAAAAACAGCAAGATTAATCTACAACATAAGGCCCCAGCTAGGTATTAAAATGTTATCAGGTGTTTGATATATCATCTAGATACAATGCTGAAAAACGCCTCCTTCTCACTTCACCACTTTTGTCATAAAATAGAAAAGAAAGCTGAACTGCTAAATGCTCAAATCTACCTATTATGACAAAGATGATTCATTTGTGTACATGAAAATTGTTTTAACACTTTATGCCATGCACATCTATCTGTGTGTTCTTCATACCAGAAAGGCCTGGACAGAAATAAATGTGACCTGAATCAAGGCAACAGGAACTAAGCTCACAAATGTATTTTAGTCTAAGCCCAGGATGAGATGAAAGAACACAGGGCAATTTCATATTACTAGAAAACTATATTATGAATGGGATGGTGTACCCATGATAATGGAGACTTCTCTTTCCCAATCATGCACATAGTCTAAACAAGAGGCAGAAATTGTGTACTGAAGAGCTCCAGTTTTAACTAGCAAAGTTAGCTCCCCACCATAATACCAACCTTGCTAGCTCTTAAATACAATTCTAAATTCACTGAAAGTCACTAGATTTATCACTTCTTCTATTTTAGAGTTGTGCACAGCTTTTTGAACAAGGAAAGAATGGAGCGTCTTTCTTCTCCCTTCAGACCAATATATATTTGTGGGTTCTGTCTACGCCCAAGTTTTAGTAATTCTGCTTCTTCTTAAATTATGGCAAACTAGTGGCAAAGCAACTATCATTAAAAAGATACAGTAAACAATGCAATCAGCAGCAAAGTAGAGACACTACATTCTAAACGATACACACTAGTAAGTATTTACAACAGACAATTTGTCATCCCGCCCACCCGCCCACAACCTGTCTCTCAAATTGTAAAAGTATTTTTGTACAAATACAATATGGTAACAGTTTAACCGGTTACATTTGGGAAGGAATTTTGAGGAGGGAAGGAAATGAGTCCTTTCTTTACAAACCCTGCTTAAGTGGCGCTGAATATTCTTTTCTGCAAGAAAATACTACACAGTGCTGAAGGTAAGACAAGACAAGACACTAGGCTTTCAACTAAGCAGTCCTATTTGCACGTCTTGCTATTGGGAGGGTTTTTTGTGAGGACTGCTTCGGGAGGTGTCCTTTCCTCGCCTCTGCCGGGCAGAGTCTTTGTCAGCTGAAAGTGCATTGGGAGAGTCAGCTGGAGTCCCTGACTTTGGCAAATCTTTACCTACATTCGGTTTTCTCGCGGCAGAAGACTGAGGCAGACCGGGGTCTTTCCCCTTCATGTCCACAGCAGAGTGAGACCTCTCTTGGCTTTTGTGCTTCCCCGCCAAGTCTGAAGTGGGAATGTTCTCTTCCACAGGGGACGGAGTATAGTGCAAGCCCAACAGGGAAACACTTTTAGTCATTTCTGCCCTGCCGTCTGCTGAGGAAGAGCTGGCTTGCTTTTTCACTTCCTTGCTGCTCAGTGCAAGTGGCTCGGGTGACCCCAGGCTAGCCTTTGCTGAAGGCAGAACAGGGGCTTCCGGCCTAGATTCAGGGAAGCTGGGTGGGCACTCAAGCTGCTTTGAAGCTGCGCGACATGAACTCTGCAAAGCAGGGGTGGAGGAATGTTTTGCAGCATGCTGCTTGCTCCCCTCGGATAGCTGCTTCTGATTCATGTGCCCTTTTCCTTTAGTGTCTTGAAAGTTCTTCGCACCCGTGACTGCCTTTTCCACTGCTTTTCCTCTGGCATCACAGCTAAGGGAAAGGCTAGGATCCGGCTTCCCATGGTCAGTTTGAAAATAAAGTGCATCTTTGCATTTCCCCCCTTCAGGTTGCATTTCCGCAGAGGTGGCCTGAATGTTCGGGTTCTTGTCGGCCGGTTTGCTCAACAAGGAGCCCTCTTTTACAGCGGGCGATGTCTTGGCAGGCGTGTTCTGCTTGGTACGTATACTGAATGGCTTTTGATCAACAGGATCGTTTAAACTTGCCATCTCTTGCCTCTGAAAATGCTTAGCACCATCTGGGGCTACTGCTGCTGCCTGCTTTTTATTGGAGGATTTAAGCTGTTTTTCAGGCAATGTGCTATTGATGTGGATTGAGGGTTCTGACCCACATTCTATGACCAGATGCCTTTCTGCCTGTATATGCTCATTATTTAGCTTTCTCCGAGAGCTTGAAGGGTGTGAAAAAGAATCCAGTGCAGACTTATTGACGTTTTTCCCCTCCTTCAAAGAGCTGGCCAAAGCATGAGTGCCAGTTTCTTTTTCTTTTACATTTGTAGCTATTTGCTTTTGTGTCTGTTTTTCAGAATGTTTTGATTTCGAGAAACAAGTGTCAGGAACTGGTCTAGATTTAACAGTGCTGTTTTCCATGTACGTTGCAGGTCTCATATTATCTTTAATGCTGCAACAACCAGGAGCATCCAATACACAGGGCCTGCTTAATAATTCTTTTGCAGCGGGAAGATCAGAATTGCTACCTTGTTGCCTAGAAGCAATGCTGGACTCTTTGTTAGCAGCTGGAGGCTCCACATTTTTGGGCTGCTTCTGTTCTTTTTCTCCCTGGTCTGTTTGCACGGTTACACCAGCCAGAAGTGATGCTTCAGGCTTGGAATATCCACTTGCTTTCTGCAGGCCCAACTCATTTGCTGAATAGTCTCTAGTGGTGTTATCATCCTCTTTTACCGATGGCTTGAGCACATCTTTGAACTTTGTTTTTGAGCTTGTTATTTGTACTTTTGCTATTCCACGTATTTGCTGCTGAGCAGCTAAATCAAAGGAATACCTCTGAATGCGTTTTGCATCCTGATTTGGTGACATGTCTGTAACAGATTTCTTTGATGGAGAAATCTCAACTGCCTTAGGCTTCTCTGGAAGGATGCTATCACTTGGTTGAGGCCTTGTGTGGTTGTCTGGCCCTTCTTTGTAGGTTTTCTTCTCTTTCCGTTTGGCTTTCTCAGGATTTCCCTGTGCATGGGCAGATTTGCCACTGGTCAAGTTGGAACTCTGGTTTTGGGAACTGCTGGATTTAGCCTCATGTGCAGAAAGCTGAACAACCTCCTTCTTTTGATTAATCACCCTTACAGAGGGGTCACATTTAGCACTGAAATTGGAAAGTGTCTTTTCTGACTGCTGTTCAATGGTCACAGGCATTGCTGGTGAGCTCGGAGTACTTTTATTTGGCTTTGGAGACTCAAACTTTAGTAGATTAGATTCATAAGGACTGGATTGTTGAAAGGCTGGTGGCTGCACTTTCTGACAAGACGGCTCAACCTTTACACTGATGCCTCCTTGGCAGATGAGTGGTTGGCCATTGTTTTTGGCATTTTGGCCCCCTGCAACTGCACATGAAGACATTTCTGTCTTTGAAGACTGTGGCCCAGAAATTAAAGCAATATCTAAGGTGCCTTCAATTGGCTTCAAGCAAGACACAGACCTCCCTTCTAACTTATATTCTGAAGGACTCTTTCGGACAGGCGACTCTGTGGAAATCAAGGCTGATTTCTCCACAACAGCTTCTGTTCGGCCAGTCAATCCTTTGAGAGGAATGAAAGGAACAGAGTTAATCTGAGTGGCATGAGCACTGCTGATAAATGATCGGCTTTCAGTCACTGAGCTGGAATCTTGCAGCATGTTTATAGGTCTGACTGCACTCAGCTGATTGCATTCATGTACACTTGGTGTCAGTTTGGACTTTAGCACTGGACAGGAGTTGTCATCTTTTTCTTCAAAGGACATTTTCTTCCGAAGATAATCAATATTTGCAAGCTTACTATCTAATCTTTCAAATTTGACAGATTCTTTTGTTGGTGCAGTTTTATCTACATTTTCTCCTTTCCCATTCGGCATCTTGTCAGATGAGTGAGGCAGAACATTTTGCAATGTACATGGAGGGGGGATTCTTTTGAAGTCATAAGACAAATGACTGAGCTCATTAAGTGGAGGCCCATGACATGGTGTGTGTGCATCCAAAGCAGTACAATCATTTGATCTCATGCTTGCATTCTTCTGAAGGGTGTCTTTTAGCATGCCACCTACTGACTCTGTCTCCAGAGCTGCAATTTTAGCTTCAAAGTGGTTTGATCTTTCCAAAGCTTTCTGAAATGCTTTTTTGCCATCTCTCTCTTCTAAGCATGAGGCAACTGGGTTTTCTGATTCACCACAAATTTCATGTACGGTGCTTGCTTTCTGCAAATATTCCTGTTTCTCTGCCAGATCTTGCTTCTTCACAACTATCTTAACCTTTAATTTTTCTTTATCCAGCTCATCAACAGATTCTTGCCTGCCCAGCTTCCTGGAAATGGGACGTTTCAGGCAGCCTTGTTCAGCAGGTCTCACACGTGTGAGTGATGGCATGTCAGAAACATTCTCCTCCAGGCTCTGAAGGGTTGTATCCCGTTGAGATACCTCTCTATTAACTTCTTCCTGAGTTACTTCCAGGCTGTGCTTGCGAGAGCACAAGTGTTTCTTGTCAGTGCCATAAGAAGGGGCAAGTTTCTCTTCTGATTGAACCCTCTTGAGCAAAGGAGACCTTGGTGGTTCTGCACTCTTAGGCCTAACTATGTGTCTGACAATAGTGGGGGGAGAGTGCATTTTTGTAGGGAAAGCCTGAGCTATTTTGGTGTTTCCAATTGAATGCCCCAGTAAAGGTGATGGAGACCGCTGAGGAGATGTTGGTTGAGGTGTTGGAGAAGGAGTCCGTGCCAAAGGAGAGAGAGGAATGCTGCCGGCTGATTTGCGTCTTCCTGACCTGTATCTTTGCCCACCAAGCTTGGGCCCCAAACCATGAAGTGTGCTGGGCCTAATATGCCCAGAACCAGCTGGAGAATTGGGTGCACTTGAACTTGGAGAGCTACTCTGAGAAGAATTTGTGCCTGGAAGAGAAACAAATAGAACTGCACTAGAACCTTCAACCAATGCTTGTCAATAAGCTATGAAAGATGTTGTTTCTATACAGACAACAAGAAAAATAATAATCAAATCCAATGTGGCTTGAAAATTACTGGCTTTCAAAGGTCAAATCTCTATAGCTTTTTCATCCTCCTTGCCTGCATTTCCCCTTGAAGTTTAAATTAACTGAACTTGGCCTACTTTCCGAATTTTCTAAGAGGACTCTGCTATATGGTATAATACTAGCCGCCTGAGCTGATATGAATATAGAGTGAACACAAGCCACTCTCTATATATGGATGAATAATATAAGCAGCTCTTTCAGAAACTTTTAGTAGTGTAATTAACTGGGGTTTGGGACTACTGAGAGATAGCATCATCCCAGAGGCCGTCTGAAACATGCTCTGGGAAGGGAAGCAAAAAAAGAAATACAGAATAGATGACATAATGAAAACTGCACTGCAGCAATATTTGCTGGCTTAAGAATATATATATATTCTCTAGTTCAAGAATTCACAGGAATTCTCAAAGTTGGTTGTTTTGTTTCGGCTTTTTTCTTTTGGAAAGTTAAGCTCTTCACTTGCTGAAGATGCAACAAAGCTGCCCAGTACATTGAAGTGGCTATGAAAGCCTGCTCGTGTGTGAGCATCTGAGTGCAACCACAGTTGGCCCTTGGGTTTCATTAGATAATCCCTCTTTCCTTTCAGTGGGTATCTATTGTCAGGCATCAGAGGAACCAACCTCCACGGCAGCTTGCCAGGAATGGATAAGACAAGGAAAAGTCCTTACCATCTGCTTTTTATTCAATATTCACAGAAAGAGGCTTGGGAATGCAGCCTCTTGGAATAATGGTGTTGTCCTGAGTCTCCAACCCCTCCCTCTCTCTCATGTGCTATCGCTACAGGTGCTGAAAAGTGCCCTCTGCCTTTGAGCTCTTTGCTCTCCTACTTTCAATGCTCGCCAGGTTCTGGGAGAGGGGGTCTGGAATGCTTTCTAAAGACACTGTCTCCATCAGCTGTCGTCCCCCTGGTGCTTCTTCTTCCTCCTTCTCCTCTCCCATTATTTCCCAGCTTTCCCCCTCAACTGCCTCTGAGCTGTATTTTCCCTCAAACCCCTGTTTGTCTTCTTCTTCTCTGGAAGGGTCAGGCTGGGGAGGCAGTTTCCACCATTCCTCCTCTGCCCAGTCCCTGACATCCATACTCACCTGAGGGGAAATCGGGGGTGGAGCGGAGGCTGGGTGTTGGTGAGCGAGGAGACAAGCTGTGAGTTGGAGAACCAGGTAAGCTCTCCCCTGATGAGAGGGATCGGTTCAGGCAGGAGAAACTCCGACTAGTATGGAGGAGGGGCGAAGGCTGCTTAGCCAGCTTTTTGAAGAGAGATCTTCTCCTAATGTTAAGACAAGAGCTCTTCTGTAAAACACACTCCCAACAACACGGCAAAAGCAGGATGTCATAGTACTAGCTCAGCGATAACAACATTCCATTTACCCACAAGGAGTGAAAAAAACATTATACAACTACCAAGGTTTTAGGCAACACTGCAGTCAAAGTTTTAGAACTGCAGTTGTGTAAACTCTAGAAACTCAGATCTAGTGGTACTAGAAATGTGGAATAGAGCTCTGATTTGTACCATGTGGCTTTTAATCATAGCTGTCAACCCCCGGATTTGAAGATAAGGAATCATATGGGGCTGTCAACTCCCGGATATGAAAGTAAGGGCGCTGAATAAGAGAATTTCACGCAAAAAAGGGAAAGTTGACAGCACTGCTTTTAATGCAAAAATTATTTATTTAAATAAACGTTGTAAGGTTCTAATTAGAGGCGGGGTCATGTTCTCTGGCCACAACCCCACATTCATGCCACAGGAGCCACTGGTTACGGAACAAGACTCTTTAAATCAGGGGTTGAGAACATTTTTTACTGTGGGCCGGGTCCTTATCTGGCCCCACCCTGTGGGTCAACTTTGAGGTGGTGGACAGGACAACCCATGTGACATGTCACTCACATGACATAATTATAATGTCTGAAAAAATATGCATCTTCTTGTTTTGACATATTCCATATTATTTAAGGAAAATGTATGGTTAGTTTGTTTTGTAATTTATTGATCTCTTAAATTAAAAAAGCATCCCTTGTGCAATGATTCCCATCTGAAAACTAGCTAGCTGTTGGGTTCTTGGGAACCACTGTGCAAAGTGCTAAAAAGGGTTTTCAGCTCTCTTTGGCTGTTAGGTAGGAAGTGCTGCACAGAAGAGATGCTTTCTGTTGGCATTGGCTACCTGAGCAAGTTCTCTGCAGGCATTGGCTATACTGCCTATCAGCTGATGAGTGGGAGAGCCAAAGGATGCTTTCCCTTGCCAGTACACAACTGGAGAAGCATACTTTAAGGCTCCCAGTTGTGCACTGACATCAGGTGTGAGACAGGTAGAGAGACATGCTATAGGAAAACTGCCACATGAGATGAATTTGAATTCCTGGCAGGCCAAGCTTGGCCCACTGGCTGGAGGATGCCCACCCTGCTTTGAATGAAAAGACAGCTTCTCTAGGGGGAAAGGCACCACTAGGAGGTATCTTGCTAATAAGACTTCAGGATGCTCCTGAAACAACAGGAGTTCTAGTCAACACTTGGAACAGGTAACTCTTCAGAATCTCGAGCAGTTTTGCTTTGCCCTATCTTTGAACTGGCAGCACCAACGTGGACTGAACTACTGGGTTTGACTTACTACTAAACTTGATTGGACCACTGGACTTGCCTTCATATTTGAGATGAAATGACCACTTACCCTATTCTGTGTGGGTGGTGGTTGCAGTCCCTTGTGGCAGCCGTCCCTTGTGGCAGTCAGGGGTCAGGCAGCCGTTAAAATCCATCCCGGCTGGCTGCATTGCAAGGCAAGACTGCCTGCCAAAACCCCAGTTTTGAATCAGCCAATCAGGGGTCCCCAAGCGGGCAGATCCTTGCCAGTAGACCCCGAGCTGGAACTTTCCATGCCAGTCCACCAGCGATGCATAAAAGCCAACTGCACCGGGCACATCCAGCACAGTTGGCAAACCCTCGCTCCCCTTATGCTACTGTAATTTTCTTGTTTTGCATTCTAGGCCACTTGGTGTTACCATCAATCTAACCATATTTTGCTTTCTTGGTTGCTAGGTTTAACCATGTTTTGCCTTTTGTATTATCTGACCTTGCTATGGTTACCAATGGTTCCTGTAATCGCAGTCAGGAAGGAATTTTCCTGCAAACAGATTGGCCTTGTTTGCAAGTTTTGCCTCACCCATAGCAAAATGTCACAACTTTTGGTGGTTAAAGCATTGGGTGGAATATTACTCATCAAGATTTAGGGTGAATTGGTGCGCCACCTGGATTGGAACCAGTGGCATATTCCAGGTACCCCGTTAGAGGGGTCTTGGTGGAAGTCTATGTCCAGAAGCCCAAATGTGGGGCAGAGAGGCCATAAGGATTCCAGAGGCAGCCTTAGGATGGCCTTCACAGTAGACTGGCATATTGCAGAGGCCACAATCCTTGGCGCAACCCTGAAAAGTTTCAGCCCCCTGGCAGGATGCTGAAGTGGATATATATACAATGCCTGAGCCAAAATCCACCTACATCTAGAATCAATAAAATTGCAGAATGTTATCTGCCTGAGTTTGTTCATTATACACTAGCTGTAGCCATGCACGGGGACGGGTGGTGGTGCGACTGGGACCGCAACATCTCCCTCTTAATAGCGAAGAGAACAAACCAATTTATTCTGTATTAAGCAACCACAACTTACCTTTCCAAACTCTCCTTCTTTTTTGTTTTCTTACTCCGTCTAACCATTCGGCCCCTATAGCTATTTCTTCTAGCTGGTCCTGTTTTTATTGAAGTATTCTCAAAGGCTGTTGTAGTAATTGACACTTTATTGCCACTCTGTCAAGTAAGAATTTTCAAGGCGTAAGTTGTTATTGAACCATTTTCTTCCAAAACAGCAGATCAGGAGATGTGCATCATTACATAGGAAGAAAGTTTCCTCTTACATCAACCCGAGTCATCCTCTTATTATACCAGTCCTTGCTTGCGGGGCCTTTTGAGGGAACATTTTCATCACCCCTCCACTTTGACAGCACAACATTATAATCTGGATGATGCGGTGATATATAGTGGAGTTCATATGTGGAAGAGTAGGTCACAGGTCAACAAGCTAACTACTTCTGCTTATTAATACAGCACGGAGCCTGCGATTTCACTGAGCTAGGCAATTCCAAGTCCAGATCTGTAGAGTGAGCAATGCTTCTTTCTGCTGTTAGCTTCCACTTAAGTTTTACATTACAAGTGAAGTCAGCTGTAGAACTCTAAGAGATCATGGGGGGAACTGAAAAGTGATGGCCAAGATCCAAACAACTGCACAACTGGTAGCAGACAACAAAGGGAGCTTTGGACTTATATAGCAGTCCCACTTGCTGCATTACAAATCTCTTTTGAAACTGAGGGGGCAGATGGTGGTGGTGAGGATCTGCTCTACAAAGATAAAAAGTCAAATTCCACTGGGCATGGCCAAGCTCTTTGTATTTTTCAAACATACTCAACTGTTTATAATTCAGCATTTTGTTTTAGGAGGAAAGCAATGCATGTCTTCTTCATGGACCTATTAAGCTCAAAAGGACTGAATCCTGTGATTGTGTCATTGAATGGCTACTGGCTGAAAACATTTGGCTTCAGCAGAACTCTGGCTCCAATGTCAGATGCACCACTGCGGACATACATTGAGCTCTGTATAATTTTGCTTTCAGAGTGCTAACAGAACTGCTCAATTACGTCCATGAGGTGGCAGGGTTGTGTAGTTCAGTTGATAATGAAAGGCCAAAATTGCTTGCATTCACCCCTGATCTATATGCCACTTTTTAAATGAGTCAATCCAGAGTCCATTGAACACTGTAGTATGGTTTTGTGGCTTGAGTTTCAATTGCATAGCTGCCAAGTTCTCCCTTTTTTTACGGGAAATTTCCTTATGCTGAATAGGCTTCCTCGTGAGAAAAGGGAAAACTTGGCAGCTATGCAATTGTTACAATTTAAGGATGAGGACTCACTTGTGAGATTGATTTTCAGGGCTTAGCACATTTACCAGGGAGGCACTGTTCAAGCTGAGTTTAGGAGGTTATAAATGCTTTGTTAACAGAGGGTGCCGTTCTAGCCACCTTGAAGGAAGTGGTTGTAAGACCACTTCTGAAATAAGTCTCCTTGGACCCCAAAGGATTTTATCAATACCTGGCTAGTTTCTAATGTTAGGCAAAGTGTTGGAACAAGTGGTTCTGGGTCACCTCCAAGCACTGTCAAATCAAACTGTTTAGATCCATGTCAATCTGGATTCTAGCCCAAATCTGGAAGTGAAACTGCTTTGCTTGCCTTGATGGATGACCAGTACAAAGAAATTGACAGAAGGAAAGCAAGTGCATATTATATATGAATAACCTTGCCTATAAGCTTAGAATCCAAGCAGTGGCAGACCCAAATATGCTGATGTGCTTTCTCGGTAATATAGGCTATGCACTAGTAACACAGCAGGACATATTCACTTATTTTGAGAACAGAGAGTTAAAATTAAAATCTCACTCCCATGTGGGGAGGGAGGAGAGAGAGAATTAATCGCATGCTCAAGTATATACGCAGGCCTGTTCTCTTTCACCACCTGTTGGATTGATGCTGCATCTGAGTAATCTTATTTGCTGCAAGTAACTAAGACAATTACTGAAAAGAATGGCTATCAAAGTTGTATATGGTGACAAAACTGGAGAGGTCAGGTCCTCATACTACCCTTTAAAATAATAATTAAAAAAAACCTCAGCAAATTTGTTGCAGCATGCCTTGAATCACCTAGCCTTTCTTAATGACAAAAACAGAGTTATATACAGGATGCACTTGATAGAAACATGGAAAGGACTAGAGTGCAACTGAAAGGGTCAGCTGCTGAACACCCACTTTAATACAGCAGTGACATTTGTTAGCTGTTATCAGAAAGACTGAATGGGGATGAAATAGGATTACACCATTCAGAGGATTGATAATTGCAAGAAGTGCTTCATTTTATATCATTACACTTGTGCTATTTTTCTATTCATTGACTTGGGAATGCATCTTCACCTACACTGCATGTCCCATCTCTGTGTGGGGAGCATCCAGGCTTCAGCTTTATTAGGTTTAAGTGGTTCTATTAATCCGTAGGCTTTTAGCAATTTTCCACTTGACTAGCCAAATATATGTGGTTCAAAACCACCACCCAAGGAGGGTTGTGATAACTGAGTTATTTATAGGTTCTGAGAGCTCCTCTAGCTTCAAATAAGAGATGAATATGAAAGACATACCAAATATTGTAGTGGAATTCTTTGACGCCTTTATGCTCCATTTAAAATTACAGCCAGCTAACTCAGGAATATTTTTATAAATCACTTAAATGCTAGGTTACCTTAAATTCAGATTCATGATTTTAAGTGCCAAATGGGCAGCGCTGGGATATATGATATGACAAGGTTGTGTTCGAAATATTCCAATGGGGATCTGGTCTGCACTGAACCTGTGGCTGCATCTTATTGCTCTCACTGTAGTCAACTTGGTGAGCCCTGGATAAATCAGCTCTAAGGCTGGATAAGCACAAGTTGCTAATAGCTACTAAGATTCAGCCTCCAGAAGGAAAGGCGTCTATTGAATGAATGGTAAGCGCCAGGTTTGTTGTACAAAACTTTAAAATAAATCAATAAATACTATACCTTTAATAACAGTTCTATGACTTCGGTATGAACAAGGCCATGCACTGGTTCTCCGTTGATATGTGTGATGAGGTCACCAGCTTTCAATCCAGCGTGATAAGCTGAACTTCCTTCTTCAACATTCTAGAAAGCAAAGAGAGGTATTCCTGAACCAGAAATCTTATTGCAATTATATAATCTATGTCTACGTTAAGGATAATGTGTTTAATGGCCAGGGTATAAATAATAAAATTATTTTAGAATTTCGTTTTGGTGTCCAGGTAAGATGAAAAATGAAACTTGAAAATTGATTAGAGAAGCCAATGGATGTCGGGCTAAGCAAATCAAGTGGCTCAGCTGCAAGCAGCAGACTGTGATGCAACTAACTTTTTTGGATCTGGACATACAATATCTGAGTTAAGAGAGGACTTAACAGATGCACAGAAAATTCTAAAATTGGTCTAGGTCTAGAATGGCATATAATGAACATACTGCCTCCTACAAGGCGACCCAGATAGCTTGTTGGAATGCCAGCATGCTGGGCCATTTTCATCAGATGTAGACTTGAAGCAACAAACATAAGCCTTACCCAGACAATATGCTGTACTGTGTAGATGTCACTATCACCCACATACACTCTGATTGCGCGGATAGTAAATCCATACTTCTTGCCTGAGGTGTGAATTATGACAGGCTGATGAGGACTTGCAGAAGCAGCTGAAGAATCACGACTAGGCGAAGAATCTCTAGAAGATGAAGGATCTGAAGACACGGAATGGGGGGACATTGGACTTCCCAAAGGAGACACACCAAATACATCTGGAACAAATGGTCCGCTATGTAAGAGTACATCCTGAATTTATGTTCATACATCCTACATATGTAGACTAGAAAACTAAGCAGATGCTTAAAAAAAATCCTCTCCCCTGCAAATCTAGATAAATTTCCAAAACATTTACAATACAGTGGAACCTTGGTTTACGAACTTAATCTGTTCTTATTCCAAGGCAAAGTTCACAAATCAAAACATTTACTTCTGGGTTTGCAGCGTTCTTAATCAAAGTTGTTCATAAACTAAGCTATTCTTAAACCAAGGTACCACTGTATGTATCTTTTGTTGGGTTGGAATTTTTAAAAACTGAATGAATGATCTAAAGGTGCATTTACATTAAAAATTTACTGTTCTTTTTCCATGGAGATCCCTACATATACAAATTATTATTCTCCTATTTACAAAAATAATAATAATTAAATACCTAGCACTAATATCACATTGCATGAAGAGGAAAGGGGTATATACAAGCATCAATTTAATAGTTATAATTATAATCCCTACCTCCTGGAATCATAAGTGATAGAGCACTGGCCGAGAGGGACTTTGTGACTTTTCCAGAGATTTTCCTTTTCTCTGTTGTTTCTAATCGCTGACGAGCCATATGAGAAGCTTGCTCATTGGAAGGCTTTGAGGAATTATCAGTGCTGTCCACACACTCACTTCTTCCATTTATCTGATCCAAGTGCTCTGAAAAACTTCCAACTGCACAAAAGAAAAGAACGAACAAACTGAAGAAACAAACAAACCAAGAGGTTGGGGCAGGCTCCACTGTAAAACAATCTCATTTCTAGAAGCATATGCATACACTAAAATGTTATGTCCACTATTGACTTAATTGTTAGCCATGTCTAGGGATCAGGAGTGAGCCAAAACAATGGTCTCCTTCCCCTTCCATGCACCAAACTCCCCAAATTTGTGGAAATCTACAACTTTAGACTTTGAATAAATATACTTGATAAGGAAAGGAGTGAACAGCTAAGGTGTCCTGCACAATTTACTGTCATGTAAGTGTTTATGCAAAACTTATACAACTAAAAACATAATAATTTAACAATGAACAAAATGTATCCTACTCTTTTCCTAGGTTAGGTGATTTATGCTGTCATCAGTAACAATTGTAGCTGATGCATCAATGATCCACAAAAAAAAAAATTATAAGCAAAAAATTGATCACTAGCAAATGAGATAGCCTGCACTGACAATGGCCATGTTCGCACATCATACTTACCAAATCATGCCTTAACATAAACATGCTAGCTCCTGAAGAGGAAATTGCATCCAATGTGCTCCTCCCAAGAGGTATTGGCTCAATGTGGCACCTAACCCAAGGTTTGGCTTAGCATGCTTAAGATCTCTCTTTCTTACCAACAAGCTGTAGCCAAGGTTTGTTCTATAGGCTGAAGTTTCTGAAATATCATTACTGCAGTGTGCTATAGATAGGGATGCCTTTGAAGGTGGTTCAGAAACTGCAGCTGGTGCAGAATTCAGCAGCCAGGTTGCTTCCTGGAGCAAGATGTTCTGAGCGCATAATGCCAACCTTAGCCCAACTGCACTGGCTTCCAATTCCAGGCTTAATTCAAATGCTAGATTTGAGCTATACTTAAAGCCTTATGTGGCTCAGGAACCCAATACTTCAAGAACTGCCACTCCTGACATAAAGTGGTCCAGACTCTGCGATTTTCATCTGAAGCCCTTTTCTGAGTGTCCCCTCCACTGAAGGTCCTGAGGGTGGCAACATGAAAATGGGCCTCTTCAGTGGTGGTTCCCTACTTGAGGAATGCTCTCCCAAATGAAGCTTCCCTGACACCATCTTTGTCTAGTTGCAGATGTGATGCAAAAACTTTCATTTTTACCTGTGCTATTGGCCCTTAATTTTAAAAGTTTTTAAGTATTTGTGGCCTCTTTTGATGGGGCAGGATCCGCTAGACCTTTATTTTATTTGTTTGTCTTTTAATGTTTTGCTGTGTTTACTGTAATTATTTAGTATTTCAATTATGTCTGTAAGACACTGAGTCATTTCTATGAGTAAAGCAATTACTTAATGAGACAGTGCCCATGAAAGTCACTGCCACCCATGTATGTTTTTAATTAAAAGAGAAATCCCCAATATTCCATTACCCATTTAATTATGCATTTTGAGTCACATGTAGTTTGGCCCTAAAACTGAAGACCTAATTTTGATCTTGGAATTTAGGAAGGAGAAGCTCAGATGGAATGTCTAACTTTATACAAAACAGATGAACAAAACATACATGCTGTAGAAAATACTTCCATATTTGAATCTTACCTGACAGCGTGGAGCTACTGATCGTGCTTGCTGGAGTTGTTACCTCCACTTCATCTAAAACGATTTCCTCACTAACAAATGCAACCTTTTCTTGATCTTTGCAGGATCCAGCAGAATGTGGTGATTCTTCTTCATCTCCTTCAGCTGATACTGACAATTTTGGAAGTAATCCTGAACTGTGATGTTGCCTAGAACTTTCAGTACCAGAAGACAAAGATGTAGATAGTTGCTGCCTATGTTTAAAATGATATTTACACAATATAATTAAATAGGTGAACACAAATCAAAACCAGAAAAACACAAAAATTTGCAATGTTGCATTAACAGAAAAATTAATCAAACACAATGGTGTTAAGAGAGAACCAATGTCTTACTGTACACATCTCATGATATGTCTGGTCTTTGGCATGTCATTATAGTTTGGCCTAATCTGCTTCATAGGATTATTGTGAAGTTACTTTATGATAATTCTACATACTCTATCGACAGGGGACAAATATGAAACAAATACTTACATTTCAGAATATTCTGAGCTCCAGCTTAAAGATTCTGCAGATGTTAGTACTACATTCTTTGTTCTCTCTGTTGTATCTTCCTTCTCTGCTGTTTGATTTCGAGTTCCTCGATCTATACTGCTAAAAACCTGTCATGGGGGCAAAAGAAATGATAGCTAACAGTTGTTTGTATCTAAAAGAACTTCAGAAAAATATATATCATGCAGAGCTCTGCATGCTCTAAATACTTATAGGCAGTATCCTGGAGTTTTAAAGGACTTCAGTAGATGAAGTTCTTAAAATGATTTTCAATTCTACTCTCCTTGGTATCTTTGCTAAGCAACAGGGTAGCTAATGGCATCTTTTCTGTCATGAATTCATCTCATTTCTTCTTCACCTTTGACTTTATGTACTCTGGACATGCATGCTAAACCTATAGATGCTTCAGGATTTTTATATCATAGGATCAGTGCATATCTCAAATACTTCTTAACCATAAAGTCACTGAAAAAACAAAAACATCAGCAAGTCATATAATGGCCATCACTCAGGAATGCAAAGTAGTCGGGAGAGTGAGCTGAAATTGACTGTGAAGATGAGAATAAATTACTTGACTAAATGATTTAGAGATTTGGAGGAGGGGTGGCCATAAAAAAGCCAGTTGTTTATCTGACAACCTGCATATTGAGCTTGTTTGCAATGAAAAAAGTTGAGCTTTTAAGATATCAGTATCATACTATTCTTGTAGTATCCTATCTTACAAATGCACAGAAGCAATCCACAAAGAGAAGATTTAAATGCTTCTTGCTGTTTGAGAATTGGATTCCTGCTGCCAAGTCATGACAAAGGTTTAACATCACTAGACGGAAAGCAAGACCTTCTCTTGCTTTTCCCACTTGCCCATTCTTAAATTGCCTCTACAGATGAATGGGGATTATGTATTTCCACAGATAGGGAAGCATATAACTATGCACAAGAGGAACAGAAACTTTAAAATCCCTTGCATTTAATCATATTCTGCAAAAAGCATTTGGAAATGGTATACAGTCACCCACCGAGTTTATTTATTTACACGTATAGCCCATCACATCACAGGGGTTTAGAGAAGGTACTGCAATAGCAGACAAACTATAAAAAGCATACATATTTTAAGATGTTAAAACTGCTCCTTGCCCTTCCCTTAAAAACAACAACACTGTACTTGGGGTGGACAAAATTGTGCTTACATATTCATTCATTCATTTTATTTGTATACCATTTTTCCATACGCAAAAATATGCTTAAAGAGGCTTGCAACCAAGAAACAGGGATATATTTCAAACACACACTACAAAACAATTTCATTTTAACACAGAAAACCATAACATACCCACTTTTACATAATAACATAGCAAAACAATAGCAAATATAGTAACATAGAGAAAACCACATTCCAATACTATAAATAGAACAGCACGCAACACCCAATAGCAAAAATAACAAGGGAGCTTCACAGTTTCACCTTAGTTCTTAGTGCTATACTAAGGAATAACTAAGTTAAACCACCCAGAATATTCATCTTTATATATTCAATACTGCAATAATTATGCTCAAAATTGCCGAAGCTTATTTTGGATAAGTTAAAAGTGAACTAAGAGCTTTTACTATTTTTGTATGGGGTCTCTTCTTCATTACTTTCTCACTTTAAAAATCCAGGAGCAATGCTTTTAGTTACTTTCCTCTTTTGATCTCACATACTCATCATATGGAAACATGATGAACTCCAAAGAAGCAAGTTACAGGTGCAGAGTGGGGGGGGGACGCTTGTTGTTTTTTGACAAATCACCTGGTACAATGGAGGAAAGTGAACCCCTAGCTCAGGGTTTGCTATGGAGTGTGACCAATTTTGTATTTGTTTGAAGGAACCGAAATGCATAATGCTAATATATTTACTTGCTTTTCAGAAAGAAACATAATTTGGATATTTTCTCAAACAGCCCTAGTAAAGTAAACCATAATAAATCAACAGTAGTAATATTTACAGGAAGATCATTTTTTAAAAAAACCCTTCAATGGACGTGCCAAAATGCCTGTCAATAATTCACCACTACACTTTTCTTCTGTTTTCTCATGCATTACACTCACCACAAATATGGTATATCTTATGCTACATGCAAATGCTTACTTTTGAAAATCGATGTGAACATGAGGAAAACTGCCTAATCTCCAAATTAAAGTCTTCATCGTTTGTATCATCCTCTTCTTCAGTTTCCATGTGGTGGTATTTCTCAGAACGAGCTATAAAATACAGGACAATCTGTCAGAATTTACTGTAGTTTGAAAACTAACTGAAGGACAGTTTTATTTTTGTTAATACATTCAACTTCTAGGGCAGTAAAACACAGCATTAAAATTATCGCTTCTGTACAAAATTAAACATACTGTCAAAGTAGCTTGTGTCATCTTCAGATTCCAGCTGAGGAATGAATTCTGCCTTCTGTCTCAGCAAACTATTCCAATCTAAGTTTTGGAAGAACGGGTGCTGTTTCACCTCATAAGCACCACCTGGGGGAGCAAGAGAAGCCTGTTTGGATTAATTCTACAAATAAATTATTCAGTCATATTTATTTTAAAATAATAATACCATTTATTTCTAAAATGGTTGCCATGGTGTGTGTTGGTTTTTAAAAATGATATCTTGTTATAAAATGATATCTTGTCTTTAAAAAACAAACTACAAAAACTTGAGGCTGCTTCCCAGTCCATCTTAAGTAGGTAAAATGTACGCCAGAACCGGTATTTGACACAGAAGCAAAGCATTAAACAAACCAGTAAGAATACATTAGAAACTTGAGGCAATGAAAGGATGATAACTTTTGTTTTAATATTGAGAAAATAGTCTGTGAATATTACCAACTGTTTAATGATTTTTGTGAACTACATTTTCATATTCTTCTTCAAGGGATAGCCTGAGCTCAGGTAAGTTAGAAGCAACACAAAGTCTGTGATATCCGGGGGGGGGGGGGGGTTAAAAAAAAACCCACTATGTAATATGAAATAACATTAACAACACACTGGGAAAGAAACATTGGTGATCTTGCATTTTTATTTGATGTTCATTTTGTTGTCTATATTTTAAACTTTATTTCAAAATTATATTCCCTGTTAAAAAGGCTATCTTTTTCCTTGTTGTTGTTTAGTCGTTTAGTCGTGTCCAACTCTTCGTGACCCCATGGACCAGAGCACGCCAGGCACTCCTGTCTTCCACTGCCTCCCGCAATTTGGTCAAACTCATGTTTGTAGCTTCGAGAACACTGTCCAACCACCTCGTTCTCTGTCGTCCCCTTCTCCTAGTGCCCTCAATCTTTCCCAACATCAGGGTCTTTTCCAAGGATTCTTCTCTTCTCATGAGGTGGCCAAAGTATTGGAGCCTCAGCTTCACGATCTGTCCTTCCAGTGAGCACTCAGGGCTGATTTCCTTAAGAATGGATAGGTTTGATCTTCTTGCAGTCCATGGGACTCTCAAGAGTCTCCTCCAGCACCATAATTCAAAAGCATCAATTCTTCGGCGATCAGCCTTCTTTTATGGTCCAGCTCTCACTTCCATACATCACTACTGGGAAAACCATAGCTTTAACTATACGGACCTTTGTAGGCAAGGTGATGTCTCTGCTTTTTAAGATGCTGTCTAGGTTTATCATTGCTTTTTCCCCAAGAAGCAGGCGTCTTTTAATTTCGTGACTGCTGTCACCATCTGCAGTGATCAAGGAGCCCAAGAAAGTAAAATCTCTCACTGCCTCCATTTCTTCCCCTTCTATTTGCCAGGAGGTGATGGGACCAGTGGCCATGATCTTTTGATGTTGAGCTTCAGACCATATTTTGCACTCTCCTCTTTCACCCTCATTAAAAGGTTCTTTAATTCCTCCTCACTTTCTGCCATCAAGGTTGTGTCATCTGCATATCTGAGGTTGTTGATATTTCTTCCGGCAATCTTAATTCCGGCTTGGGGTTCATCTAGTCCAGCCTTTCGCATGATGAATTCTGCATATAAGTTAAATAAGCAGGGAGACAATATACAACCTTGTCGTACTCCTTTCCCAATTTTGAACCAATCAGTTGTTCCATATCCAGTTCTAACTGTAGCTTCTTGTCCCACATAGAGATTTCTCAGGAGACAAATGAGGTGATCAGGCACTCCCATTTCTTTAAGAACTTGCCATAGTTTGCTGTGGTCGACACAGTCAAAGGCTTTTGCATAGTCAATGAAGCAGAAGTAGACATTTTTCTGGAACTCTCTAGCTTTCTCCATAATCCAGCGCATGTTTGCTATTTGGTCTCTGGTTCCTCTGCCCCTTCGAAATCCAGCTTGCACTTCTGGGAGTTCTCGGTACACATACTGCCTAAGCCTGCCTTGTAGAATTTTAAGCATAACCTTGCTAGCGTGTGAAATGAGCGCAATTGTGCGGTAGTTGGAGCATTCTTTGGCACTGCCCTTCTTTGGAATTGGGATGTAGACTGATCTTCTCCAATCCTCTGGCCATTGCTGAGTTTTCCAAACTTGCTGGCATATTGGGTGTAGCACCTTAACAGCATCATCTTTTAAAATTTTAAATAGTTCAGCTGGAATGTCATCACTTCCACTGGCCTTGTTATTAGCAATGCTTTCTAAGGCCCATTTGACTTCACTCTCCAAGATGTCTGGCTCAAGGTCAGCAACCACACTACCTGAGGTGTACGAGACCTCCATATCTTTCTGGTATAATTCCTCTGTGTATTCTTGCCACCTCTTCTTGATGTCTTCTGCTTCTGTTAGGTCCTTACCACTTTTGTCCTTTATTATGGTAATCTTTGTACGAAATGTTCCTTTCATATCTCTAATTTTCTGGAACAGATCTCTGGTTTTCCCCATTCTATTGTTTTCCTCTATTTCTTTGCATTGCTCATTTAAGAAGACCCTCTTGTTTCTCCTTGCTATTTTTTGGAAATCTGCATTCAGTTTCCTGTATCTTTCCCTATCTCCCTTGCATTTTGCTTGCCTCCTCTCCTCCGCTATTTGTAAGGCCTCGTTGGACAGCCATTTTGCTTTCTTGCATTTCCTTTTCCTTGGGATGATTTTTGTTGCTGCCTCCTGTATAATGTTACGAGCCTCCATCCATAGTTCTTCAGGCATTCTGTCCACCAAATCTAAATCCTTAAACCTGTTCCTCACTTCCACTGTGTATTCATAAGGGATTTGATTTAGATTGTATCTTACTGGCCCAGTGGTTTTTCCTACTTTCTTCAGTTTAAGCTGGAATTTTGCTATAAGAAGCTGATGATCTGAGTTACAGTCAGCTCCAGGTCTTGTTTTTGCTGACCGTATAGAGCTTCTCCATCGTTGGCTGCAGAGAATATAATCAATCTGATTTCGATGCTGCCCATTTGGTGATATCCATGTGTAGAGTCGTCTCTTGTGTTGTTGGAAAAGAGTGTTTGTGTTGACCAGCTTGTTCTCTTGACAGAACTCTATTAGCCTTTGCCCTGCTTCATTTTGAACTCCAAGGCCAAACTTGCCAGTTGTTCCTTTTATCTCTTGATTCCCCACTTTAGCATTCCAATCCCCTGTAATGAGAAGAACATCCTTCTTTGGTGTCATTTCTAGAAGGTGTTGTAAGTCTTCATAGAACTGGTCAATTTCACTTTCTTCAGCACCGGTAGTTGGTGCATAAACTTGGATTACTGTGATGTTAAAAGGTCTGCCTTGGATTCGTATTGAGATCATTCTGTCATTTTTGAGATTGCATCCCATTACAGCTTTTGCCACTCTTTTGTTGACTATGAGGGCCACTCCATTTCTTCTACGGGATTCTTGCCCACAGTAGTAGATATGATAGTCACCCGAACTGAATTCACCCATTCCCTTCCATTTTAGTTCACTGATGCCCAGGATGTCAATATTTATTCTTGCCATCTCATTTTTCACCACATCCAGCTCACCAGGGTTCATGGTTCTTACATTCCAGGTTCCTATGCAATATTTTTCTTTACAGCATCTGACTTTCCTTTCGCTTCCAGGCATATCCGCAACTGAGCGACCTTTCGGCTTTGGCCCAACCGCTTCATCAGCTCTGAATCTACTTGTACTTGTCCTCCGCTCTTCCTCAGTAGCATGTTGGACGCCTTCCGACCTGAGGGACTCATCTTCCAGCGTCATAACTTTTATATGCCTGTTGTCTTTGTCCATAGAGTTTTCTTGGCAGGGATACTGGAGTGGCTTGCCAATTCCTTCTCCAGGTGGATCACGTTTGGTCAGAACATAACTTCTCTAAGTTATTTAAGCCCCTTCGCCACGACAAGGCAGTGATCCATGAAGGGGATCTTTTTCCTTAAAAACAATTAATTTATTTTTTGGTAGTTGTACACTGAGGGGACAATTTGGGCCAAAATGCAACAGAGAGGGGAAAGGGAGCTGAATTATATATACTGTATTGGATTGAACTGGTTAGCCAATTCTTTGGTTTTTCTGCACTCAACAGGTACGGTATTTTGCATAGTATATAGAACAGTACAGTGGTACCTCGCAAGACAAATGCCTCGCACAATGAAAATCTTGCAAGACGAAAGAGTTTTGCGTTGCGCGAGGCATTTGCAAGAAGATGAGGTTTTCTATGACAGCCGCTTCGTCTTGCGAAGCACGGCCATAGAATGTAGCGCGGGAAGGCGGCAAAGGAAGATCAGCTGTCAGCGCGGTAAGCTGACAGCTGATCTTCCTTTGCCAGGGGGGGATGGAGCCGAAGCGCGGCGGTGCGGTGGCTGCCCCTGCCTGTCTTCCCCTTGGCTCAGGGAAGACAGGCGGGGGCACCTACCGCCCGCCGCGCACATCCAGCATGGGACGGGGCATCGGAGACCTTCTCTCCCCCGTCGCCTCGCACACAGCCGGCATCAGACGGGGCTTCAGAGAAGCGCTGTGCCTTCTCCGAAGCCCCATCCCATGCCGCTGCCAGTCCCCCGGAGCCCATAGGAACGCATTGATTAAGTTTCAATGCATTCCTATGGGAAACCGCGACTCGCGAGACGAATTTTTCGTAGGACGAATTGAGTCCTGGAACGAAGTAAATTCGTCTTAGGAGGCACCACTGCAAACTTTTTTTCTTACAGACATGAAAATTGCTGGTGGGTAATTAATGATTAACACAATAATTCTTTTTTTGCCTGTTTTATCAATTGTAATGTGCTGTGCTAGATGCTGTGTGTTTTTAATTGTACTTTATTGTTTCTTTCATTACTTTGTATTTTATTTAAATAAGAGAAGCAATAAAAATACAATTAAAAGTTTTACAAATATTTTATATGGTGAAGCTGCTGTCTCTTTTCTTCAATCACAAATCCACACACTACATAACAGTTATAGATTGACTTTCTAAGAAGACCTGGGGGGGGGTATTGGTTTTTTATTCTTGTTTTTATTATGCATTTTGTGTTTTTCATCCTCTATTTTTATATTGTGAACCTGGTCCACATTGAGTACCTGAAATGTTTAGGGGGGAGGGAAGGGGAGGGTTAATGGGTTCTTGTTATTGTTGTACTTGTCAAAAATGTAATTTACAAGTACTTTGGAAACCAATGTATGCTTGGTTTTTTTGGGGGGGGGGGAACCCATAAACCGTGTTTCTCCAAAAAAATAAGCCATACTCCGAAAATAAGCCATACCCCCCAAAATAAGCCATACCCCGTAAATAAGCCATGGTGATAGGCAGTTTAACCCTTACTTAATAATAAAAAGACATCCCCTGAAAATAAGCCACTGTGGGGGGTTTTTTAAGGAAAAATAAATATAAGACGGTGTCTTATTTTTTGGAGAAACACGGTAATAAGAATAAAAAGAACCAAATCCACAGATACGCTGCAGACCACCAGAAGGAATCTCATGGACTACTGGTGGGCCATGGACCAGTTTGAGAACCTCTGATCTAGAATAACAATGAAAGTCAGAAGTTTACCAAAATTATTTCCAATTTTTTAAAGTCACTTTTGCACAACATTCCAAATGTCAAACAATCTAGACTCACCAAAAATTGTGACTGTCATTTTTTTTGCCCCCAACTCAAATGCACATTCCCTAAACGCATTCAAAGAAACACTTTTCAGCCTCTCTTTATACGCACAACTTAATCACAAACCAAGGCAACGAGCACTGCTACCATATTACCAGCACATTATCAATCTCTCTCTGAAAAATGGAGCACAAATTACAGCCAGTCCGCAGTACAAAAGACATAGCTGTATTCATCACCCCTTTCCTTTTATCTCCTTCAATTTCTCCTGTGTTTTGCTTCTGCAAAAGAATTGCACTGAATTAAGAGGATAAGAAAGCATTACGTGACTCAAACTCAAGCCTTTTCTTTGTATTAGTCAAAAGAAAATTTCAGTCACTCACACTAGCATCTACTGAGATAACTGTTTTGACAGCGTTAACTGTGGCACATGAAAATGGCATTCTATATTGATTAACCGTGATGTAAACTTTGATATGCTATAGAAGAGGACCCAGCCAGTCTGGGCTCTCTCAATTACTAGACACGGCCTCTGTATAGTGGGAGACGTATGGGTTTCCTTAAAGTTTGGTACAGCTCAGTCAATATGCTATGGGTGCCAAGATGCATTATACATCCAGGAGAGTAGTAGCTATGGTCCCCCTTGTGAAGAAATGGTCCCACCTGTACCTTTTGGTTTGTATATCACTCCAGAGTTCAGGCATGGGGTTATGTATGGCTTCTTTTGTATGTATGAGTGAGGTGGACCGAGTGAGTAGCCAAACAAGACATAAAGCACATAGATCAGATACATTTTCAGTGACAGAAAAGGGTCCAGGATAGGACTTCCAGAATCCCACTGCTGATTGGCACTTCAGTTGTTTCTGCAGATCATTTATTTCAGACCCAGTAGCATGTCTTCCAATGCCTGAAGCAGAAACTTTAATGAAATACCCACAGGATGGATATGTGTCCATTCCATCATCACAAACACCACTCCAGGATATTTAATAGGAGTAGTTGCTGTCATCACAAATATACAGTCTTTGACACACACACACACACCCTGGTTTTCCCTTCTGTATGGGTTCTGTTTCTTTCTTTTTTTCTTTGCGCCTCACCATGTTTGGTGCATGTATGGCTATGTATTTTTTTGAACTTTCAATAAAAATTAATAATAAAAAACCAAAAAACAAATATACACATTCAGAACTGGGGATCTGTTAATAGACTGTAATGTGATTGGGAAACAGCATTGCCCATACAAATCCACATTTGGCACTTTGCAGGCATTATGATCTCAGGTTGCAGAAGTGCTGTCACTGGCATTTTCCTTAAGAAAATATATTTAGTGTGTGAAAAGCAGTCTCAGTATTCATCAAAATATGTTGAAAAAGCACAATAAGAACAGTACACAGTGGAGTCTGGTCAAATGACTGCTTTCTTAAAATATTACCAATGAAACGAAACTAGATGTTGCCGTTGTAAGAAATGTTCATAATGCATTCACTGTAAGGTATTTCTTAGTCAAAAAGAGCAAGATGAAATGCCCAAAACAAGCCAAGAAGGTACTGTTTCTATCATCTTGGTAAACATGAGTGTAAAAACCATGCTTTCTAACCTGTTCCCAATCTCTCCAAGGGGTTTTGTCTCAGAAGCAAAGCAATCAGTTCCTGGGCATCCGGAGGTGGTGCTTCATCTTTTTCTGGCCAGTTGATCTCATCTAGCAGAGAGAGATACAAATTGTCAATCTTTTTTAACATTCTATCATTCAACATTGACTTGTGACATCTGTTCAGCATAACGTGGTGCAGCATAAGCGCAGCCTCAGGGATCAAGGTGGGGGTGTTGCTTTGGTTCATTGATCTTTGGCCATGCTTACCAGGAGACATCTTCATTCGGGGGCTGGCCTTTGGTTTGACACTTGGAGTCAAACCAGAGAGAGAGACTGGCAATGCTGTTGCCCAATAGTCTCCCTAACAGAGCTTAATGCAAGCAACCTCTGGTGTCCCATTGGAGAACACTAGGAATATTGTCCCAGGGGACTTAAACATCAATTTGGAGGCTGCTCTTGTTGGTCTGGCTCTGGCCTTTATGGCCTCCACGACAACCATGGTCTCAAGTGGTCACCAACCTTGACCCATAGCGCAGGACAACTTGTTTTTTCCCCCTGGTGACGAAGCTGATGGTCTGGAAATAGGCAAGGTTTCTGTGACCCCCTAGTCATGATCAGGCCACTTCCTGGTGAGGTTGGGCTAATGGTACCAACTTCCCACTGTAGAGATGGAAGACCCACTATTATGGTTCACCCCTGGAGACTTATGGATTTCAATGGATTCCTGAATGCTCTGGGGGATTTTTAGATGGATAGAACTGGCAATCCTGTTGAGGCCAATGGAATTGTGAGACTCAGAAGGCTGTAGATATAATCCTGCCTGAGCCCCCGTGGAGCATGTTTGGCACCCTGGTATACTGGGAAGCTGTATGTAATTAAACAGTTTAGGCGATGGCTAATGTGCAAGTGGTTGAAGTCTCACTGCAAAGATGACCAAACAGGTGCTAGAGCACATAATCCTGCCTACTATGTGGAAGTGAACACAGCAAAGAAGGCTCACTTTGCTGCTTCCATCACATCACTTGATAAATTGGTTAGCAGAGCTCTTCAGAGTGGTCCATAGCCTATTGATACCTATATTGGTAGATGGAGCCTGAGACACCTGGGGGTCCCTCTGTGCATTGCTTTGAGGACAAAGTTGGTTACCTTCACAGCAAGCTAGATGCCATGATTGATGGTGTTCCAAGTGAGGTTTCCAATGTCCTATCAAGCCATGTTTTGTAGGATCATCTACGGGTGATGGGTACTGAGGCCACTGTTCTGCAGTGGTTCTGGTGTCATCTCCGGGAATGGTTTCAGAACATAGCATACTTCTCAATCCCATAGCTTTTAAGCAATAGGGCACCACAGGGTCTCCAGTGCTATTTAACATCTACATTAAGCCACTGGGAGTTGCCATTAGGCATTTTTAGCAAGGTGTCATCAGTATGCTGCTGATACCCAACTCTCAGTAACATCTGAATCAGGGATGCCTGAGAAGAAACTGAGCCAATGTTTGGATGCAGTTGTGGACTGGATGAGAACTAATAAACTGAGTCTGAATCTTTTCAAAATGGAGGGTGGGTGGGTCCAGGAAGTTGGTAAGCTGCCTGGCCTGGATGGAATTGCGCTCTCTTTGAAGGGACAGGAGTGGATTTTGGGGGTGCTCCTAGATTTAGCTCTGTCACTAGACAGGTGTCCACAGTGACTAGGAGTGTCTTATGCTAACTTTGGTAGTTAAGACAACTATGGACATTCCTGTATCAGAATAGTTTGACCACAGTGGTCCATGCATTGGCAACCTCATGGCTGGATTACTGCAGTGGGTTGATCCAGAGGCTGCAACTGATGCAGAACTTAATTCACCTTGGACAAAGGCAAGAAATGGACTGGATGTGGACAGGAAATACCGTAGCTACATACTCCTTGGCTCTGAACATTTCCTGCCTTGGACAGTAGGTGGTGATGTTTACCTATGTAGCAGCCTGACACCCAGAGGAAATAGTCAGGCAACTTGCAAACTATACTTGCAAGACAAGGTCCTATGGCAAAGGTCACTACTTAATTGTGGTATTCTCCATAAGGGCCAGATTAAACATCACAACTATGATGGGCCGCGTGCTGAATTTTATCTAGGTGGATTTACACAGAAATGCTTTTACTTGGAATGAAAAACAAAAGACATATTTTTCAACTTTGTTGAAGGCGATTTAAACACAAACCCAAGCCTTCTGAGGAACCCCATATTTGGAAGACCTGATATCTGAATCCTGTCAAATATGGCTGCCTATAGATCTAAACACATGCTGAAGACATCTATCATGCAAAAAGAGATTTCATGGTGGAATAAACCATAGTTTTTAACTAACTTTTTTGCATTTATGTTTTGTAATGAGGTAAATCACTCCAATGCCCAGGCACAGAATGGGGTATAAAAAGCAGTGAAAAAGGGAGGGAGGGATGTTAAATAAGATGCTATGGCAAAGACACATTCTCTGAACTCAAGAGAATCTGACAGATATAGTCCTCCATTCCCCTAGGGAGAAACTTGTAAAGAATCTCATTGCACAGAAGAAATGCGCCAGGGAAAAAATTACTTCCTAAGCAATGCCAATTCTTTGAATTGAGCTTGTAACCAGGTATTAATTATACCTGGGGTTGCGGCGCTCATCTCGCTTTATTGGCAGAGGGAGCCGGTGTACAGCTTCAGGGTCATGTGGCCAGCATGACTAAGCCACTTCTGGTGAACCAGAGCAGCGCACGGAAATGCTGTTTACCTTCCCACCGGAGCGGTACCTATTTATCTACTTGCACTTTGATGTGCTTTCGAACTGCTAGGTTGGCAGGAGCTGGGACCGAGCAACGGGAACTCACCCCGTCATGGGGATTCGAACCGCCGACCTTCTGATCGGTAAGCCCTAGGCTCTGTGGTTTAACCCACAGCGCAACCCGCGTCCCTATTTATTTATTTATTTAGTATTAAAATACATGGTATGGAAAGTGTAGTATCCCTTAACCATGGTGAAACAACAGAGCATTTTTTCGTCTCAGCTTCGTCTCCTCATACATTTATTTCCCCTACTGGTGCAAATGTTAACTAGAGTTTGATTTCAACAAGAATTTTAACCTAGAATAAGATGCACATTTTCAGTCGCTGTAACTTCTGCTAAAATACTGAAGTGTCCAATTTCTTTTTAGTTATCTGAAGCTATTGGAATGTCCTTCTCTAGCTTATTACTTTATTACATAACTAGTATCTTGAAGCCCGTTAAATTAACGGGTGCTAGAACATGCAATTCCCCCCGCCCATTCCCCCCTCTCTCCCCCTCCCTTCTTTTCTCCACCCACACGTGCCAGGACTCTCCTGGGCTGCCACCGGCGCTGCTCCTCTGTCGCTGCTCCGCCTCCTCCTCCTCCGCTGCTGCGGTCCATGCCTAGGCAGGGGAGGGGGGAAGGTAGGGGCGGCCAGGGCCCTCTTTCCTTCCTGCCCTCCCCCTGGGCTCGAGCCTGCTTTTGTGAAGGGTTACCGGGGAAGAATGAGCAGCATCCCTCTGCTGCCACCAGTTTCTTGCTGAACGCAGCGGAGGCACGGGGTAGCAGAGGAGATGCTTCACGGAGCAGGGAAAGAGGGGCGGGCGGCGGGCGGCTGCCACCCGCCCCTCCTTCCCTGCTCCCTGTCAAACATCTCCTCCCCCCCGGGCTGCTCTTCCTCCCCCCCCATGCGCTGTCCCCGCTTCTGTCTGCCTCTGACCCTGCACCGCGAGGGAAATGGTAGGCAGAGGGGTAGGGGGGAGAGAGCGCGTGTGTGTGACGCCCGCTTGCTGCTGGTCGTCGGGGGGGGGAGCGTAGGAGAGAAAAAAGGGGGGAAAGCAGCCTCCTTCTCCTCGCCTTTCCCAACCCACCCAGAGCTGAGCCCGCCACACGCCGGGTGGGGGGAGGGGTTGGGATGCGGCGATGGGGTGGGGGTGGGGAACGCGCTCTTGCGTCTCAATCCCTCACAGTCCCTTCCCTCTTCCCCTCGCGCCATTAATCGGGAGGCGAGGCGCGGAACGGCAGTTTGGAGGGGAAGCTGTTGAGGGAGAGAGAACCGCATTCCGCCCCCCCGGCTCTGTGTGTGTCCAGTCTCTGCGTCCAATCCCTGTGTCCGTGGGGCACATGCTCAGTAGCGCGGAAAACGGGACACACAGAATCTGGATGCAGAGACACAGGGACTTTATTATATAGGATATCATATGCATGCACCCAAATGTACAAATGCACATGATAAGATAAATACAATGAAAGCATGACACTATTTTATTTTTCCTGCCTACATCTTTTTTGATGCTATTTAAATGCATTCTGAAAAACAAAATATGAAAATTGTTGCTGCTGCAGGATCAAAAACAACTTCTGCTTGTGTTAATTAAACATTTGATTCCTCTTGTAACTTAGGTCCCCAAAAAACAATATGTTTTAAAATCTATAAACAGCTATAAACATTTACTGTAGGCAACCAACAAATCTATTTCATTAGATTACAAGCATGCCTAGCTGGAAGAACTAATAGAACATAGACATAATTGCAGCCTCCCCTCCCCTGTTCACTTCACTAGTGTACCTTTTCATCGTATTTTATAGAATGGATTGGGAAACAACTAGTAACAGAAATGTCATTCTAGTAAGCATTTGGCATAAACTGTGGCCATCTACATGTTATGCATCTGGAAAATATAAGGGAACAGCAGGTAGAATAGAGATAGATACTGTTTAATTATCATTTAGTTTTGCCACAAGCTGCATAACAATACTTAGGGCCGGCCTGCAGGTTAAGATCTAAAAGGTTATTGAATTTTAAATGAAAGAAGAACAGCTGTTACAGAAATAACATTATACTGTAACGGCCACTAGTGAAATCATTAACAATCTGTGAACTGCATTTGAATCCTTCTTTTCCCCATTATTTATTATTTGGGAGACATTTGTTTTAGGGTTTTATTACATTTCTGTTAATTTATTGCATTGTGCCCTTAGGCATTTTCCCATTTATGCAAATTAAGTACATATCAACCTTTTTTGCTGATTTTTTAAATTAATGGCTGAAAAGACAGTACTAGTTCCAAAAGTATTAACTATCTAGATAATAGTTCCTTTCTGATTAAAGTATTTATCTTCTTCTTTGTGACTCTTTTCCTTTTAAAAAACATTTTCCTCTTGCTTTTCTAGTATGACTGTTCTCTAATTTTGACTGCTGACAAAAATTGCTCTGAATTTTTATTTATTGTAAAGTGCTTCCTACATATTAAGCATTGTAGAAATATTAAATGTAAGCACTGTAGTAATATCAAATTAAAATGATATTCACTGAATTAAGTCTTGCTCTGTTTCACAAGTTCACATACCAGTATTCTAATTCTGGTGGATTATATAGACAATTACATTTTTAATTGTGGCAAATATGTTAATAAGCAATATGGACTTAAGTGGTTCTTACACTGAAATATATGTCATTTTTCCTGAAAGCTCCCCTGTCCCACAAAGGCCTGGCTGAACATTGGCCAAGTGGCAATTCTTAGAGAGGATAGTTTTAAGGATAATAATTCAAGTTTTCTGATATTTACCACTGATTACTTGTCCAAATAGCTCCTCCGGTGTATCACCAAAAAAAGGAACACACCCAACAAGAAACTCATAAAGAATAATTCCCATAGACCACCAGTCCACTGGCTTGCCATAGCCCTGTCTTAGAATTACTTCTGGAGCAATATATTCTGGTGTGCCACAGACCTAAACGTGAGAGAAGAAAAGCAAACCTGAATTATATTTCTGTGCATAAAACTGTAAGCTGATTGCAATCAATTTGTTAAAAGAAACAGATTGAGAATTACAAATTTTGTCATGACTTTCTTTTTGGCTGCATGCATTTCAAATAAATGCAAAATTCAACTGCAATTCAGATCTGAACTGAAAGCATGAAAAAATACTTTATATATGTTGTTTGCTAATGTGAAGTCACAGTAAATTACATATATTTATACTAAGCACAATTGGCTCCTTATTATAACATGAAAACTGCAATGGATTTACCTTAAGTAACTCTTAAAGTGAACAGATTGTGGGCAAATGGTAATGAGGCATGCTTAAAGGGAAATGGGCCATAGCTAGGATTTTTAGCACCCTTGATTGTGCAATGCATCATGAGTTCCACAAGTACTCTGCTGAGACTCCTGAATTCTTTATAAAAACAACTTTCCATTTGTCTCTCTTACAATCTCACTTGCTCACAATTAGATAATTCATCTTATTAATAGACCATAATTGAAGGAGGGAAAGCCTAGGACAGTAAAGGTAACTCTTACATATAGATTTGTAACAACACTATAGAAATAAAAAAGCACAATTTGCACAATTCATCTAGTTTCTAAAGTGTTCTGCAAATGCAAAAGGAATGGCACATCTCTTACCTGTTTATCCAGAAATTCTCTAGCATCCTTCTCAATGTGACCCTCATAAAGATTGGTGGTCATACTCATGAGGCCAACCTTAGATAGTCCAAAATCTGTTAACTTTATATGCCCCATGGAAGTTACCAATAAACTGCAAATGAGAATGATAGTAGATTACTATTACTTTCTACTTCACTGCTGTAACAGCATAATGTTTTCGCTGTAACACATAAATTTAAACTCACATTAAAGTCACAGTATATCATGAAATCTGTTTGAATAAAGCCAGCAAATGGATATGACAACTGGCAAGAGATACAGTGTTACGTGGGGTCTTATCGACTCTCTTTACAGAGAACTGGAGTACTGCTAGTGAGAATGTCACAGCCCCATAATAGCATAGCCAATTAGTAGGTATAAAGAACAATTCAATGGAAGTAGCAGCGTGATTGATCTCTCCAATGGGCATAATTTCAGAATCTCATTTCCTTTTCAGACAACACATCAAGATCAGGATGGCCTTGTGGCACCAACCTTAGGGCCAGAAGTGGAACTCCACTCATGCTGCCACACTGAGTGCCCTATGCATGAGCAAATAGAGCTGGTAATTGGGCTTTATTAAATCTTATAATAAAGTTATAGGCCTCAAATCATCATAGAAGAAATTGAAGATGTCTACAAAGAGGTGAATAGATATGCATATAAACTGGGGAAGAGGGAAAGCATTTATAAAGTGATGGTAACTATAACAAGAAGTAATAGGATTTGTATTTTTCCTTCATTTAGTAGCAGGAAGCAAAAAGAAATCCAAAACTATGGAAACAAAATAATGATGTTTCTCCATAGATGGTGGCCATCATACTACAAGAATGCGACAAAACACATTTGTGCGGGTTTTTAGACAGCTCTAAAAAAAGCTAACTTTGAAAATTCTGCAGTGTGTCGTCATTCAGCTCTTTTGTTTAAAATAATCCACACCTGAGAAAAGCATTAACCTTCTTAATTGCACCATTATTATCCAAAGGTGAGTCTGCAAACATTTTCATGATTTGACATGTGAAGAAACTGGAATACTTAAACGAGTGTCAAATGGTGGATAAAGCACATAAACAACTGTTGCCCTCAGCTATGGATTCACTATAATTGCAGTTCTTTTAAAAAGAAACAAAGCAGTTAAATGATTATATTATGAATTTATCTATCAATAAAATTTTATTACATGGACACAAGCCCTTTAAAATCAAAATAAAACCCTGAAAGTCATTCAATATGTAATACGAAATGAGTTTAAATATGTAGTACACATATAAACCACAGAAAAGGAAAACTATGCAAACTACACTACACTTCATTTCACTTAGCCCAAGAGCTTCATATTCAGTATCATTAGTTTTTCAAGCAACTATTAGTTCCATGCTATATACATACTTATCTGGTTTCAAATCCCTATGTACTATTCCATAGTTGTGGAGATACTCCAATGCCAAAACAGTCTCTGCAAAATACATTCTGGCCATGTCTACAGGCAGAGGTCCCATATTTTTCATTAAAGTAGCACAATCTCCACCTGAAATATAATGTGTATTATTAAACCTATTCCACACCGAAGAGATGTTTCAAGATTCGGTTTGACACACAATTATAATTAAGAACAGTGTAGTAAGCATAGTAAGTCATAGTAAGCAAAGTGCCTCATCACCCCTAACTACCCCAAACCATTTTGTACTCCTCCAATGACCTCTCTAATTTGCCACAAGGAAAATCTGGGAGTAATTTCAGCTCAGCCCTTATAAAGCTCCCCGCCTTTTAAGAAGGTGAACATTGTGAATTAGTGGGATTTATCTTGATCTATCACTCTTGTCATTCCCAATTTCTAATGTGCATTGTGGACACTGAAGAATGGGAATCTGTAAGGTAAAAATAGTCTCATCTTCCAGTATTACACTGTGCATGCAACTGGATGTAGAACAATACGGTACCTTCTACATATTCCATGACCATGCATAAATGGCGTCTAGCTTCAAAGGAACAGTACATGCTGACTACAAAAGGATTTTCTGCAAATGTCAGGATATCACGCTCAACAAAAGCCTGCTGAATCTGGTTTCGAAGAATGAGATTCTGTTTGTTAATCTTCTTCATCGCAAACCTCTGTCTGGTTTCTTTATACCGCACCAAATAAACAGCACTGAAAAGAAGAGAGAGAGAAAGAATCAGGATGAGATTGTTTTTAAATCTACTACTTTTAATGCACACTATGCTAGAATTCCAGCATTCAATTTCTGACCTAAGTTGCCACTTAAGGTAACCAGTTAAACATTGATTAAGCCAGTTACAAAAAAAAAAAAAACCTAAGCTGAAAATGTTTTTGTCAGTACTCATTAAAAGGCTTTACGATGGGGAAAACTATTATGGCGCAATATAATAATTAAACCTGAGACTGCTTACTCTGCAAGTGTGCATCATATTTATGACTCCACCTTTGACTCTTAAGGATGAAATCTTGAACAAAAGGAGGGAAGATGAGAGCTTCATGATGAGACAGCTTCTCTTTCCAAATTGTGAAAGTGGTACACCCACTATCCTAGACATTACCAATGAATTAAATTTATCACTACTAAGGCAGTTGTGCTGGGGCTGAGTCAATCTAGAGTTCGCTGACATCGTGGCTGCTACATAGAAGTCTTCCAACCTCTGATCAAACTCCAGTCAAGTTCAGACCCCTATATATTTCTGAATATGGGCTGAATTATGTCTATTTTGGTTTGTATTCCCACAATCTTTTTAAAATAACACCATCATTACATTCTTCACATAGTCAAAGTTCTGTCCCTTATTACCACTAGAGGAACATTTCTTAAGATACACTTTCTCTTAATTTCTCTCTTTCTGACAGCACCATTCCCATTTCAGTGTAGGAGCAGACAAAAGAGATTGCACCACACTGAAATCAGGATGACATTGCACCTTAGGCAAAATATGAATCATGTTACATCCTTTGTACTTCCTAGAATGAAGCCATGTGACTCAGCCCAAAAACGTTTTGAAACTGGCTTCTGTTCCTACAACTTGCAATCGACTCAGAATGTGTGTGTGTGTCCACACACTCAATCAATAAAGTTCATTTGCTTGCTGCCAGCCACAGAAATTATGGCATAAACATATTTCATACTTCCCTATAGTTTAGGTTCTTTATCCCATTTATTTCTCTGCACTACAAACCCTCTTCTTTGAATATGAATTATTTGCCTTGAACTCTTCTCTTTGATTTCAATGCTGTGAGCTCTTGTTTATCATATGTACAGGAAAGTAGCCCTCATCATTTGCGTAAGTTTGTCAAAAGGCAAGAGCAATCCACCCCGCTCTGCTTTGTCTGGGGATGGGATGGACAGGATGGAGATGTCCCTCCAGCAGCCCTGCTGGCCTCCTGCTGGTCACCACCTGCAGAGTGATACCAGCATCACTCTGCTAGCAAGGAGCTTCCACTTCTGCCTGCCAAACATGCAGGCAAACAGGATCCTTGCTAGCAACAGCCACCAGAACACCCTCAAATGGGACTGTCCGGGTGCAGGGCTGGGTCAATCTGTGATCTGCCAGATGCCAACCTGGCCCTACTGTAGTGATGTGGTGGCATCAGGTCTCATCTTGGCCCTAATACTGTGCCACTTCCAGGCTGTCAGAGCAATCTGCCTGCCAATCACCTACTGCTCCAGCCACCATGTGTAACAGGAAAGTTTAGGGAGGGGGGAGTTTGGACTCATCACCAATACCCTGAAAACTAAACAGTTAATTAATCAACTGATTGTGCATAAGAATATAAGGCTTCATACATGCTACACCTTTAAAGCACATTTGAAGTACATTTTCCTCCTCAAAGAATTCTGGGCGATGGAGTTTACATCCCACAGAGTTACAATTCCCAGCACCCTTGACAATCCACAGTGCCCAGAATTCTTAGAGGGAAACAATGTGCTTCCAATTTGCTTTAAAGGTACAGGCAGCCCCTTGCCTACACGCATTCAATATGTGTGTAATCGTGTATGCGCACATCGTGCCAAACCCAGAAGTGACCCAGAAATGTAAAAAAGACATCACTGAAACACCATTAAACGGGCAGAACAGAGGTGGGGGGGAGGCTTTTTCAATGGGTTTCAATTATACAGTACTTTATTTCACCGACACACGTGGTGCCTCGGGACGTAAATGGAGAGCTGCCTGTATAGTGTATACCAGGGGTCGGCAAGGTTTACCTCGCCTGGGCCGGTTCATTCCAGCCCCTCCATGGGCCGGATTGGCCGTGCCCGCAATTTTTTGGCATCTGTCCAGACGCAATTTCCAGTGCCGTGGAAGCAAGTCCCCATGCCGTGCTAGGACTCACTGAGCGAGCGGCTTGGTTCGGGGGCGGCTCATGGCCCATGGGCCTTAGATTGCTGACCCCTGGTATATACACACTCTAAAATGAGCCCTGCTGTATAAAACCAAAGGCCTTCCTTGTCCAAAATTATGTTCCTATGGTGGCCAACTAGAGGTCTATGGGAACCACACAAGCAGGGCATCAGTGCAAGAGCCCATGAACTCCAGCAACTGGTCTCAGGGGGAAGGTATCTCCAACACTGGAGACACTACACAATCATCATGATTCGTAGCTACTGAAAATTTTGTACATTTTGTCTAAACCCATTTTAAAGATGCCCAAGTTGTAGAGTCTGAGCAATAGCTGAAATTAGTTGTGTGGAATAATGAATAGGCTATACACCATACACAGTATGGATGCTTAACCACTCTAACAAAATTTAAACATAAATGCTATATGGCATATAACCACATACTCAAGACCACAAGTACCATTAATATGGCATGAGAGAAACTGCACAGCAGATGACACTGTGGAACAAATGCATCCTGTTTAAAACCTAATCTACTAGAACATTCCATAATCAATTAAACATTATCAATGAAAGAAAGCTGCTACTGAACAGATCGTACTGGGTCTTCTAGTCCTCTGGCAACCAAAACCAACCATGGAAAATGAGTGCAAGTGATACATATTGCTGGAAAATATTCATGAAATGTGGCCATGTTTTTGTCTTAAGATTGGGGGGGGGGGGAGATTGAAATCTTAGCACATTGTCTATATGAAAACATAACAATGTGAATGTCATTACTTCTTTGCAGTCCTTAATATTTAATTATTGTACAGACCAACTACATTTGAAATCAATTGATTCTCTTGTGAGGGTTCCACATTACAGTTAACATTACTGATTTTCTAATCTAATCTAATCTAATTTGCTTTTTTCAATTCTTCCTCATCTCATTTTCATTATTGCATTTTCAATTTAATTCTATGGGCTGGATCCACATGTACTTAAGAATAGACCCATTGGAATCAATGGGACGTATTATTATAGGTTTACTCTAAAGTATGCCTATGTCTGAATCCAGCCACATATTTGTTTATCCATACTGTTTTTGATAAAGCTTTTTTTTTTTGAAAAAGCGGAATGCTATGAAAAACTCATGCATATAGGTCAAGATTCAGCCAATAGGCATGTTCACACAGCAGAGAATCACACACAGCCAAAGACTGACGTCTGGTTTCCTTTGTAGTCATTGCTAGTACTAAATAGAGACAAGCAGTTTTGCAGTAGCAGTCCAAAGTACCTCAGGTTCACTCCCTTGTTCACAAATGTACAGTGGTACCTCTACTGACGAATTTAATGCGTTCCGAACGCACATTCGTAAGTCGAAAAAAATTATAAGTCAAATCCCATAGGAATACATTGGGAGAAAAAAATCGTAAGTCGAAGCAACCCAATCTAAAAATTCGTAAGTAGAAAAAATCTAAACCGCATCCAAGATGGCGGACGGAACTCCGTTTATAAGTAGAAACATTCGTAAGTAGAGGTACCACTGTATTCTTTGGAATCTAGTCAAACTACATTGGAACGCTAATGGCCAAACATAAGGTAAGGGGTATTTTAAATCTGAGCATCAGAAAGAAGAGCTGTTTATCAGCCAACTAGGTCTGCACAACATCTTGATAAACATATACAAAAACACAGGGATACTTTCCTTCTTTCACTTGACTGATATAACCTTAGAAAAACGTATTTTTACATATAAAAGAATTATTGTCCTACTTTCAGTCAGTTTACAGCCCAAAAAACTTCATTAAGAGCATCATATTTAGGGCAGTTCATTTATTTATTTGCATTAAAGATTTCTGTGCTCCCTTTTTAATCAAATTGTCCTCCACTTGCATTTAAATAAATAAATGTTAATTCATTTATTTCCCTTTTATTAAAAAAAAACTACATGCCTTACACTTAAATGGAGCTCCTGTTGAGAATATATTTTCCAAAATATGCCTCAGAAAACACAGGATGCAGGGGAGTGGCCAGCTGGAGGACCCGGGGAAGAGAAGGCAATTTTCTCAGATGCCTACTTCTGCCTGCCATCCCCTATTCCTCCCCAAAATCTATGCCACTGCTTAAGAGATTGGGATACCCTCTGGAACAATGTAGAGGTGGAGGCTGCAGGGGAAAGGGGCAAAAATACCCCCCTTGTCAAGATCTAACCCATTACGGATGGCTTATTAGGTTGAGAATAGGGCAGAAGTGCCCCTACATTGGCAAAGACAAGATCTGAAATATTTTCCCCACAGTGCTAATAGTAATCTCTACAAATTAGATAGTTTATTTATAAATGCTTCTATTCTATTAGGAAAAATGAGAAAAAGCACTGTTCCTCTAATCCCAAACAACACAACTAACAATAGGTTTTGTTAATTATTTTGTGTATGTATCAGCCACATATGTTTATTTCCCTGCTGCTCACTAGCAAAGACCTAACTGTAGTACACAGCAACTGTAATTATGTAACATTCAACAAAACTAGAAATGGCTATTGAACTGTTTCACCAAAGCATACCGATGAGGGATTATGCAAGTGCAACAGTTGTGAATGAAACTTCTGTTCTGAGGTTAAAATAATTGGGGGGAGGGGAGAAGAACACATTGCATTTGCAACAATAAACTATTTATGTGCAAGAAACACAAGATTTGGCTTACAGAGCCAAGACAAGACAGCTTGTGAAGATATTAATGACTTGGCCTGCATCCTACATGTTTACTGATTCACAGCTTGTTTAACTTCTTGTATATTCTCAACCATTCATTCCCAATAGCCTAGTGTATCTCATGTGATATAAAGTATTTTAATTCACATGAATGAATTTATTCCTCCATACAAATGAATTTATTCCTCCAATTCTCAGCCAGCTTTTTTTTTTAAAAAAAAAACATACTTTCTGAAACTTAGGGAAAAGGTTCACATATTTAATTGATCAAACTTAACACACCTGATAAATTCATGCCAAATTATGCCAAAATCAACAATTATATTTTGAAACAGAGCATGTAAGCTCTCTAATGAAGGCACCTAATTCCATAACAGAACCAAATAAATAAATTGGACAACTATATACATACATATTTGGTTCAATCAAAATGCTTCCATTTGGAAGAAACAGCATGTTAAGCTATCATAATAAAAACATTAATGAACTACCTCAGAGAAATATACCCAGTGACATTGCTGAAAATAAATCAATGAACCATAAGCAAGACCTCACTTATTTATGGGACTGCAGAAAATTAATGGCCTGGAAAACACCAAAAGGAAAAATGTTGTCTGACATTAACTTTATTTTCAGTTTATACTAGTAATAAACAGCATTAAGTGCCTGTGAAACAGTTTATTGCTTTGCATCGGCAAAAGAAATAGTATAATTATTGTTTAATGGTACTAAAATTCTTAACAGGAAAGTTATTATTAAGTGCTACCTTTTTAACTTGGAAACAGTGGTCCAATTTGACTGAACACAGGAGATCAGAATTCTAACCTTCTGAATTTAGGATTAATAACCCAAACAAAGAAAGAAAACCAATGAATGTGTTTCCTTAACACTAAACAATGAAAAAGCCAAATGATTTCAACACAAGCTTTATGCATGTGCTGCATATTATCCAAGGTAAAGAGACTCTATTTTAAGCAGAAGTTATACGAAAGATATAATAATAATAATAATAATAATAATAATAATAATAATAATAATAATAGGAACCCCTTTCCCCATTTAAGAGCTATTCGTTTCATTACCAATATAGAAGACTTATTTAATTGCATTTTTCCATACAAACTTGTTTACCAGCCAAGAAGTAAGCAGCTTCATTTTGAACAGTATACAAACTTGCATGCAAAAACTATGAGCCTTATTTATTATAAGAGTACTCACCCATAGGCTCCGTTACTAATCAGCTTAATTGTCTCAAAATCACTTTCACGAGGCTTCCTTTTAAGTTTAAGGGATGCACTGGAACTCTTTAAAAGAAATAAAGAAAAGAAATCCAGTTACACTAGGCATAAAAAGTTGCAATGCACAGTGGTATACGAAGTATATACCACAGTATATACCATGGACTGTAAGAAGATCAAACTGATCCATTCTTAAGGAAATCAGTCCTGAGTGCTCACTGGAAGGACAGATCCTGAAGCTGAGGCTCCAATACTTTGGCCACCTGGTGAGAAGAGAAGACTCCCTGGAAAAGACCCTGATGTTGGGAAATATTGAGGGCACAAGGAGAAGGGGACAACAGAGGACGAGATGGTTGGACAGTGTTCTCGAAGCTACCAACATGAGTCTGACCAAACTGTGAGAGGCAGTGGAAGACAGGAGTGCCTGGCGTGCTATGGTCCACGGGGTCACGAAGAGTCGGACACAACTAAACAACAACAACAAAGTGGGTCTACTTAGAACCAGTGTTAGAAACTGAGATATGAAAGCTAGGAGCTAAATGGCGCCTTAAACCTAGGTTATGGGCACAACAATGGAATGTCTAGGTCAGGCATCCCCAAACTGCGGCCCCCCAGATGTTTTGGCCTACAACTCCCATGATCCCTAGCTAACAGGACCAGCGGTCGGAGAAGATGGGAATTGTAGTCCAAAACATCTGGAGGGCTGAAGTTTGGGGATGCCTGGTCTAGGTGCTAAGTCCTAGAAGTGCTCTCTTACTGGACAAATTGCTTGATTAATGAATAGAATGGCAATGCAGATAACCATTCTATTTCACAAAATGCACAAATAACGTATTTTTATTTTTTACATTACTATAAAACAAAAATAACAAGAGTGGTCTTTGATCACAACCCAATACATAAATAAGAGAATAAAGAAAGTAACCCTCCAAACTAATTTCTCATATAATTGCTACATTTATATTGATTACTAATAACAAATAGGATGTATGCTGCACACTTTTATAAGTAATGTAATGAAACAATACAGCCAACCATTTGTTTTGAACTCATTATAAGAAAACATAGGCCAATGTAGCAAAAGACTTACACTAACTGATTCATCAGTTTCTGGAGTTGCTGCAGTTCCACTGTCATAGTTTGCTAGCTGGGCTATTTCTACAATATAAAAACAAAGTACACTATATTTTAAGAATACAGTTTGAATATTTATTAAAATAAAAAAATAAAAAAATAAAAGACAGAGGGTGCAATGTTTTAACTGATACAGGGAAATAAAATTAACTTAAGGCATAACACTTTGAAGTTCAACTACATCTTCATTTAAACTGGTGTAAGAACTAATAATACAAAGTTACGCTTATGAAAGTAATAGTTTAAAAATGTATTTGTAGTGCCACCTCCCTGATAAAATTTTAAGGTGGTTGGAAAAGAGGAAACAGCAAAAATCTCCACCTTGCCCCCTTTGTCCAGCACTTGTGTACCTCCACTGAGCGCATATCAGGATCCAATTCATAGTATATAAATGTCAATATTAGGGATCCAGGTGGCTTGGTGGGTTAAACCACAGAGTCTAGGGCTTGCTGATCAGAAGGTCGGCAGTTCGAATCCCTGCAACGGGGTGAGCTCCCGTTGCTCGGTCCCAGCTCCTGCCCACCTAGCAGTTCGAAAGCACATCAAAAGTGCAAGTAGATAAATAGGGACCGCTCTGGCGGGAAGGTAAACGGTGTTTCCGTGTGCTGCTCTGATTCGCCAGAAGCAGCTTTGTCATGCTGGCCACATGACCCGGAAGCTGTCTGTGGACAAACGCCGGCTCCCTCGGCCTATAGAGCAAGATGAGCGCCGCAACCCCAGAGTCGGACACGACTGGACCTGATGGTCAGGGGCCCCTTTACCTTTTAAATGTCAATATTGGGCTGTTGGCCTGATCCAGCAGGCTCTTCTTATGTTCTTAAAGAGCCTGCTGGATCAGGCCAACAGTCCATCTAGTTCAGCATCCTGTTCTCACAGTGACTGAACAGTTGCCTGTGGGAAACCAACAAGCACAAAAACACTCTCCCCTCCTGTGGTTTTCAGCTGCCTCCAACAGTGGAGGCAAAGTATAGCCATCGTCACATCAGCTTAAAAAAATAAAACACAAAGGAAACCATCCCATAACAGCAAACACCAATTCATAAACCACACACACACGGACAGACGGACGGAAGAAATCATTAATACAATCCAAGTCAAGAATGCATGTTGGTGTTTCTTTTAAATCAAAGCCAACATGTTTTCTCATTTAAGTTAAGAAAAAAAATTGTATTAGCTTTACTAGTAAGTTAGAAAATATGGGATTTTATCATGGTACCGCTGAGAGTGAGTTTTCCCATCTGCTTTTTTGGCTTGGCAAGACCTAAGCCATTAATGTATTTTGACAACCTTCTCAATCCAAAAATTATATTCATAAATAATAAAATTAAAATGGTTCCGTTTTAAACATTACTTTTGCAAAATAACCATTATCTGAGAAACACACATTATTTGTAAACAGTAGGTAGTAATGGAATGAAACCACGAGTCAGCTTTTGAAGCAGGAAGTTAAGGAACCATTTTGCAATGCCTGAAGACATTTTTTTAAAACTCATCTAAATACCATTAAACATCTGCTTTTTTATTCCATTGATTTAAACCATTTCTAAAGACTCATGATTCAAAAAGGTAAAGATGGTAATTTAAAAGCTATGGGGAAACATTTCTCCCCAGGGAACATTTCTGAAATACAACAACCAGGCTCCAATAAATGATGAATCTGTTGTGCTATTGCTTTCAGTACAGTATAGGTTATCTGGCATTATCTTGAAGTACTCCATGCATCATTTCACTTGAAGAAAAGATACTTTAGAAACTATAACAAAAAGGAGGAAAAACATAAAGGCTGAAATTCTAAGCACAATTACCGGAAAACAAATTTCTTTGTCATATTAAGAGGCTCACCCGCTTACAACTGAAAATATATCCTTGTTATAAACTTGTTTTTATAAACTTAGTCAACTAGAGCTGACCTGATACTAACAATGAAGGTAAAAGGTACAGGTAAAGGACCCCTGGATGGTTAACTCCAGTCAAAGGCGACTATGGGGTATGGTGTTCATCTTGCTTTCAGGCCGAGGGAGCCAGCGTTTGTCCAAAGACAGCTTTCTGGGTCATGTGGCCAGCATGACTAAACCGCTTCTGGCGCAATGGGACACTGTGACAGAAACCAGAGCGCACAGAAATGCTGTTTACCTTCCCGCCACAGCGGTACTTATTTATCTACTTGCGCTGGCATGCTTTCGAACTGCTAGGTTGGCAGGAGCTGGGATGGAGCAACGGGAGTCTCCCCTATAGTTTCATAAACATGTTTAGAAGTATGCAACAGAAAGCATCACTGCATGCTAACGTTGTTGTAATATGCATAATTACAGTACAATCCTATTCAAAGTCCAATTTTGTTTATATGTTTTTAACATTAAAAAGGCAAGTGGGCTTAAATCACTGTTTGATTAGCTTGAAGTAATGAAACCTTGCAATAAATTAACTATATGGATAATTATTTAAGAATTTGTATGCAAACAGGTACTGCATGTTATTGCAGGGAAGTCAAGCTGTCCTCATCCTTCAGTAATACTAAAGTAATACTAATAAGTGGTGTATTTCCATGTTCTATCCCCACACGCCAACCAGAGGATTGCTTTAAACCAGGGCAATTTGCTATACTGATTTAAATAGGCAAGAAGACTAACCTAACTGGAGGTTAATACATTTCCTAGAGAGGAATGCATGCCATATTTAACATTTTGTTATAAAACTAAGCAGTCAATAGCAACCTAGGACCATAATCTAAAAGCTTTGGCCATGTAGTCTATATGTCTTTTGTTCTGAAGAATTGTATCTGCTTAGAGACAGATTTCTGTGTGACTCATTCTATATAAATAAAAGGATAGAGAGTGTGATCACTTACTTAAATGTAAGGCTGACATTCTATGCGCACTTACTTAATACCTCTGGACTGCCTTGAAATTTTCTTTTAAATCAGATTAACATAAAAAAAAACAATCTCAAAAGCGTAGCTTTTATCTATGCTGCTACCCTCTTAACCAGGGGTCCCCAAACTACGGCCCCCGGGCCGGATGCGGCCCAATCGGCCTTCCAATCCGGCCCGCGATGACCGCCGCCGCCCGCTGCCGCCGCCCGCTCTCACGGCGTGTGGCGCAGCGACGATCTAAAAAATCGGCAAAAAATCGCCGAAAATCCTTTGTGCGCATGCGTATGGGCCTCTCCCGACCCGGAAGAGGTCATTTCTGGTGCACTTCCGGGTCGGGGGAGGCCCATACGCATGCGCACAAGCGATTTTCAGCGATTTTTTCCCCGCCCGTGTGCGTGTGCGCATGCGCACGGGCGCGCACTCCCCCGCCCTCCGGCCCGCCGCGTGGTCGGCGCGGCGGGCACCGGCCCGCCGCACGGTAAGTCTGGGGACCCCTGCTCTTAACTATTGAGATTTGCCCAACGACTTCTTTCTGGTTCTCTGAGTGAATCATATTACTGTAAAATTATCCAGACTATCCAATAATGTTTTGATATGCTCTAACATAACTTATATTCACACCATCCTTCGTTTATCCTGGCCTGTGACTTGACCTCACCTGCAGCTGTCCCTGCTTTTCTCAAAACCACTAAACGTCGCACCACAAATTTCCACCATGAATACATTTAATGAGGGGAGGCATTGAGAAGCTCAGTTGTATCTTCCTTTATCAGCAATGCACCTCCTGAGATGAAAAAATGAACCGGCTTTATTCTTTATCTTCCTTTTTCTTCCTAACAACTTGCTATTTTCTAACACTTGATAGATAAAATATTATATATTTTATTCCATGCTGATTGTAGATCATTATAAAGATTGAAGTAAACTAGATAAAGAAAGTAGAACCAGCTAACATAATAAACTTGATATAAGAGCTGTTTATTATTAGTCCATGGCATTCTCATACCTTCCAAAGGATCCTTATTCAATCCCAGCTGACTGATAATATATCTAGGAATGTCAGTTTTAATGCCTTGTCCCTCTTTTGCGTGTCCTTCAGCAGCTTCAAGAAGATAGTAAAATTCCTCAGGATCAAATTCCTAAAAAGAAAAGAAAAATCACTGCAGAGATCTTCTGTGTTTACTTTGATTGCAATTATAAGCCATTCCACAATGGTTGTGGCAGTGGTGGTGTTTGCAGCATGTGGGGATGCTAGGCATCAAAATTGTTTTCATAAGAACAACATCTTAATGCCTTGCAACCAAATTAAGTAAACACAGACTTTTTAGAGAATGTGCGAATTCCTCTTATTTCAGTTTTATTCTAGCAGATTTCACATTATTTCCCTTTTGCAATTCAAATGTTTCCGTTCATATATATTTGTGTACCATGCACAGCGAGTTCTATTGTTTGGGGCAATGACTAAATATAGACTGATTGAAGGCAGCTTTATTGATTACAGCTTGCCAGAATCTTGCAACAATCCAAACGCTGAGCAACCTGCTTGTTGGCTGAAGTTGCTGCCCCCGTCACCATCCTGAGCATAAATCTTCAGGGAGTTTTCTGACTCCTAAGCCTACCATGGCCCCTTCTGAGGGTTCTGTGAGCAACCTGGGTATGTTGTAGCCAAAAGCAGCTCTCCAACCTGGGGCCATCGTGTGACTCCCGCAAGACTTCTTATGGTGATTCTCCTCAGTGCACTATTGATCCTACCTCTCCTCAATGCTCACAACAAACATGGTGACAAGTTAAAGTTCTATTAACACCTATGACTGATTACTGATATGGGGAAGGCAAAAACCTTTCAGTACCAAAGCCAGCTGTAGACACACACACACTCTCTCTCTCCCACAAACCCCCAGCTAATCATTTTGTGATGTCACTGATCTATTGAAGGTGATTTATTGTTCCCCATTTTTATCAGTCTGTTTCATCAAAACTACCTCTCCCTCTTTCAAAACAGAAGACAGTCCTAAAATGGAAGCGTATACAAGACTCCTTAAAGGGATATCTGTGACAGCAGTTGAGGCTGATGTGCACTGGATAAGAGCCACCTAATGGCTGATGCAAAATTTCTTTGCTCCTTATACACCTCCATCATGCTCCTACTTTCCTGCCTTTTTCTAAAACATTGTAACCTTTCCTCATATGATTTAAGTCTCTTCCAGTTACTGTATACTGAACCGCTTTTTTGTTTTGTTTATTTGTATTTGTACTTCCATTATTCTTATTACATTGCTTTGTTTGAATTACTTCAATAAAAATTGAACAACAACAACAACAATAATTATTAGAGGCCATAATGGTTATGCAACACCTTTTTTCTGCTGCCCCCACCCCACAGAAATGGATGTGGCAGGGAAATCTCTAGGCCCCATTTCATCCCCAATTACATTGTGAGGAAAATACCTGTGCTTAACACTTGGAACAAATCTGATTTTATATAGTATTTGTTTGGGACATTTAGCAGACATCCATTAAATTAATCTGATTTAAATGGACCCATTCCAAACCAGACCACTGGAGAATTCACCTATCGCTCCTAATAAGCTTTCCTCACCACGACCATCATCCCAAACACCTTTAAATACATGAAGTGATAAGCCACTTGGAGCTTAATGAAATATGAGGCTGGCTGCAATCTTTTTCCATGTTAAGCAACTGATTTCACAGAGACCTGCAGTGTGTCTCCCAAACAGTCATATAATCATTAATCGAAAATATAAGAGCATGGACTTCTGGCATACAGGTAATAATACACAGAAACCTATGCTTGTGAAGAAATAAAACCTCAACTTTGAAAATGTCAAAAGATAAACAAAGGGCGTAAAAACACTACACACCTACCAGCCAAAACACTATCTTTCAATAAACCAATAGAGTAGATAAAGCAGAACATATGCATTCAATCCACAGACCACATGGTTTAAACATTTGCATTCTATTTTCCTAGCTTTCACTCGCTTGCTCCCAGAGATCAAGAAAGGCAAATAAAAAACAATTTCACCACTATTGAATGCTTACACAGCATCCCAACCTAATATTGCAATACGTTTGGGGGGGGGGCATACTAAAAATGTACTAAAAGCAACAATAGTCAATGAAAAGCACTCATTCATAGGAACCCTTCCACTGACCTTCAATGGCAACCCAACTGATTAAAATAAGCATAATCTTACCAAACATTCCAGTAAGCGAGCAGGACGTGCTATGACAATAAGAATCTTTCGGACGAGCTGCTTAATAAATGCCAGTTCTCCACTTTCTGATCGTTCTTGGGCCTGATAAAGAAAAAGAGACTTGCTGTTATATATGGGCATAGAGAAAGAATTAATATGACAAACCAAACATAAATACAATGAAATGAACTACCGGTATATAGTCTTCCAACACAATCATTTCTACAGTCACATGGGTTACCATCTCAACATAGCCACCATGTTGACACAGGTAATACCAATACCTCTGTTGTTAAATGCACAACCTGTGTCTGTGTGTATCCATCCATCTCCTATGGAAGGATGTCTGTGTGTATCCATCCATCTCCTATGGAAGGGGAAGCATCTTAGTGCACGTGCAAAAGAAAGCTTAGTAAAATAGTCATGCTGTAGAAGGAAACCCATAGTTGGTACACATATTTGGCAGATTAGTTTTAAGAGGGCTTGTATGGAAATGGTTTTGTGAAGAGTTCTTCTTTAATTTTGTTTGGAATGTTATCATAAGTTGCTCTGGATTTACTGGAAAAACAAGGATAACATTTATAGGTAAGTCATATAGCTAAATCAACGCTAACTGCAAGCACTGGTAGCTCAGCTAACTCCAAACCATATTAATGCAGGCACCAGTGCACCTTACCACCCCAAACAATGAACTGTAATGTCAAGGTTGACAGTACAAACTAGTTAGTTCTTACATTTGAATTTTGCCTTTGCTATGTGCATCTCAGGGTGAACATCTGTCCAACTGTATACATGTGGTAGAAATATGAACTCAGTTCAGCAAGAACCACTGCCGGAATAGCATAGGTGCTGAATTCAAGATTATTATTTTTTAAAAAACAACAATATAGTATGTTTATGTGCTCACAGATTATGTTTAGCAAAGCAATCTATGCATGGAATTTTGCTTCTGCACATGGATTGGCACTGTTGGATGAGAGCAAATTTCCTTAGATTTCAGCTGTGCAATCATCTGCCTTAGGAGTAAACATTTTACCTCTATCTGTGGAAGCAGCAGCAAATAAAATGTACATGGGGGAAATAGCAGGTGAGTAATCTAAGCAGAATTACTGGGATGGCAAATTCAGTAGATGATCAGAAAAGACTGGAAAGTATAATGTGAAAGAATGGGAACAAAAAGAGCACTTTTCTGAAGAAAGAAAAAGCTTGGGAAAGAAATTGCAAGAGGTTTTGTACTGCATTCCAAATTTCTTTCAAACTTTTTTTGTCTAGTAACAAAGAATAGACTTTCAGAGACCTAATGAATGCAAAGAAGCCATATGTTGCTTCTCGTTTCTGAAGGATATTGACGCTCCTTTGTTCATATTGCAAAAAAGGCACTTCTTTGTCTGAATAATAGAAGCAGCAGGATAAAGTTCAAATTACATTCACAACTTATTCTCCTGTGTACTGGTAGATATCTACGAGTGTGAATCTGAATCAATCCAAGTTAGATGGTTGATTGCATTACTACGGTAGAGACTTACTTTTCAAAATATTTTTTTACTTGTGAGTTAAAATCCCATACATCATTAACTCTTAATTAAAACAATATGAAAAATTAAGTTTAGGATAGGTTTTTTAAACACCTAGTAGTTTAAAGGCAGTACTTATAGTTATTGCATTTTATTGTATGGTAAATTTGAGAGAAGAAACCAAACGGGAGAAATGATTTTCACTTTTCCAGTGTAGCAAACATTAGTATATTGAATGCATTACAATTTTTATCATATGCTTAAACCTACACTAGGTGAGCTTGTGAACAAAAAGATCCCAGGAAAGTAAAAGGAGGTTGCTCCAATAAAACATTAAACTCAAATTGACCTTGACCTTACTACAAATATGTCAGCTAAATCAAGCTGCTCAGATGCCTTGTGACTTCCCTTAGCCATGCAAAGCAATAACAATGTGCCGAGCAGCAGGAGACACAGCTATCCTCTGAATATCACAGCTGGGAACTGACAACAATTGCATCATCAGAAACCCAAAGTGTGTTCCCACAATTTAGTTCCAGCAAACAGCAGGCATTCCTGCAAGGATTTATGTTGAAATGAACACTATAAAGGTAGCAAAAATGGGAGTTTTCATACTTGGGAATAAAGGACACCTAAATAAAAACCATAAAAGCTCTGTTTGAGCTCAAAGATACTGTTTACAAGTGTACTTTGGAATCAATTATCTTATTAATAAGTTAATGTTACCAACATCATGCGAACCCAAACCTTTTTTTAAAATCCCAAAATGTTCTTAAAAACTCCAGCATTTTAAAAAAAACCTTATTATTTTTGCTAACATTTTAACAGCACTTGACCATGGACAATTCAGAAATATCATTTCACGTTGTACTTGGACAGATGGCATACCCAGGTCTGTGATACCTTTAAACTACATGTAATAATTTTGCCTGTACTCATCTTCATCAAAATGTTCAATGATTTGTTAATACAGTACCGTAAACAAATTTACAGATAGGGACCAATGGTCTCTTCTCTCAAGCATGTAAATGACATCAGGTGTGATATATCTAAGCTGATTCATGTAAGGTAGGGGAAACAATTTTAAAATGGAGATCTGCCTTCTGGACTAGGAGAACAAGCTATAAGACATGTACTATGAATGCTGCCTTGGCCAAAGCATAAAAATCCACCTTATGAGGCTTTAAAATATACGGTACTGGGACTAACCCATGTAGTCAACTGATTGAGGCGCATTTAAGGGAAATGTTGCTGGAGGAGCTGCTGTTCTTGCTGAATGAGCAAAAATCTTGATGGGTGGAGGCAAATGAATGATTGAATTATACACTTTGAGCCACCTTGCCAACATGGTGGATGGAGGAGGCTTTCTTACCCAAGGAGGAAGGGTAAAATATACTAAGAGGAAATCTGACTGGCGGAAAGGCTTGGTATATGTAATGCAGATTTTCAATGCCTTCTGCAAGTCTAATGAATTTCATATTCACATTCAGTTGTATAGCTTTTCCTTAACCACACAATTATTGCTAGATTGGATAAAATTAGCCAAAACTATTAGACTGGACAAAATTAAACTTGGATATAATATTCCTTTTGTCTACGACAGAGGACAAAAGACTATTGCATCTGAGGCACAGAGGTACTGCCTAAGTTACATTCTAGCTTTCAGATACTTCATAAACCAATTATATAGAGTCAGTATGTGGACCGAGAACTCCCAGAAGTGCAAGCTGGATTTCGAAGGGGCAGAGGAACCAGAGACCAAATAGCAAACATGCGCTGGATTATGGAGAAAGCTAGAGAGTTCCAGAAAAACGTCTACTTCTGCTTCATTGACTATGCAAAAGCCTTTGACTGTGTCGACCACAGCAAACTATGGCAAGTTCTTAAAGAAATGGGAGTGCCTGATCACCTCATCTGTCTCCTGAGAAATCTCTATGTGGGACAAGAAGCTACAGTTAGAACTGGATATGGAACAACTGATTGGTTCAAAATTGGGAAAGGAGTACGACAAGGTTGTATATTGTCTCCCTGCTTATTTAACTTATATGCAGAATTCATCATGCGAAAGGCTGGACTACCGTGTTTCTCATATTATAAGACATGTCTTATATTTATTTTTTCCTCAAAAAAACACACTATGGCTTATTTTCAAGGGATGTCTTATTTTTTTCCTCCTCCTCCTGCTGCGGCCGGCATTGCTGCTGTGCCTATCACTATGTCTTATTTTCGGGGTATGGCTTATATTCCTTGAATGCTTAAAAATCCTGCTATGGCTTATTTTATGGGTATGTCTTAAAATATGAGAAACAGGGTAGATGAATCCCAAGCCGGAATTAAGATTGCCGGAAGAAATATCAACAACCTCAGATATGCAGATGACACAACCCTGATGTCAGAAAGTGAGGATGAATTAAAGAACCTTTTAATGAGGGTGAAAGAGGAGAGCGCAAAATATGGTCTGAAGCTCAACATCAAAAAAACCAAGATCATGGCCACTGGTCCCATCACCTCCTAGCAAATAGAAGGGGAAGAAATGGAGGAAGTGAGAGATTTTACTTTCTTGGGCTCCTTGATCACTGCAGATGGTGACAGCAGTCACGAAATTAAAAGACAGCATCTTAAAAAGCAGAGACATCACCTTGCCTACAAAGGTCCGTATAGTTAAAGCTATGGTTTTCCCAGTAGTGATGTATGGAAGTGAGAGCTGGACCATTAAGAAGGCTGATCGCCGAAGAATTGATGCTTTTGAATTATGGTGCTGGAGGAGACTCTTGAGAGTCCCATGGACTGCAAGAAGATCAAACCTATCCATTCTTAAGGAAATCAGCCCTGAGTGCTCCCTGGAAGGACAGATCGTGAAGCTGAGGCTCCAATACTTTGGCCACCTCATGAGAAGAGAAGAATCCTTGGAAAAGACCCTGATGTTGGGAAAGATTGAGGGCACTAGGAGAAGGGGACGACAGAGGACAAGATGGTTGGACAGTGTTCTCGAAGCTACGAACATGAGTTTGACCAAACTGCGGGAGGCAGTGCAAGACAGGAGTGCCTGGCGTGCTATGGTCCATGGGGTCACGAAGAGTCGGTCACGACTAAACGACTAAACAACAACAACAACATATGCTTTAAGGTCCCTTAGACAACCGCAAAGGTCACTGAACTGACCAGACCCACTTAAAGAGCTGTACGTGTTTTATGTATTTATTTTTATAGATCAGTTACCATAACTATCTCCAGAGCTGCATTTTTTTCAACTAACGTATCTCAGCAATTTCTAAACCATATTTATATGGTTCATACCTCTTGTAGGAGCTTATCCAATTTGTGCTGTAACTCGAAGAAGTATCGTGAGGTGATGAGGCCCTGATGAGATTTATCCAAGCAATCACGAGCCAGCTCAATGATCTGGTGGTGGGTGAAACTGAGAACTCCATCTGCCAAGGGGAGGACGTTATCAGGGGAGTAGTTGGTGATAATCTCCTGAAGTCGCTCTTCCATCTGAGCAGTAGCCTATCAAAACAAGTTTAATGGGTTTAATCAAGAAGCTATTAAACATACATAAGTTTTAAATTAAAACCCTTGCAAGACAAATAGACCTGTAAACTTGATTGATTGATTGATTGATTGATTGAATTTGATAGTCACTTTATCTTGCCCAGGAAAACTCAAAGCAACCAACCAACCAGGCAACAACCAGGAGCGGTGCTAGGGCTTTTTGCGCCCTAAGCAAAACACCGCTGATGCCCCTGCGTCCCCTCCATTGGCGGGAGGAGCGCGGGCCAAGGGGGGAGCTCGGCACCCTCTCGCCTGTGGAGGGGACGCTTTGAGTTCCACAGCGGTGGCAGCTGCATTGAGCTGAAGGCTTCAGCTGCGGGCGCTGCCGCCGCTTGCTCACTGCAGCCGCTGGGGAGCTCACAGCGTCCCCTCCGTGGGCAGGAGGGCGCTGAGCTCTCCTTTTGGCTTGTGCTCCTCCCGCCTGTGGAGGGGACGCTGGGGGCTCCTCGGCGAGCGAGCGGGTGGCGGCCATAGCTGAAGGCTTCGGCTGCGGGCGCTTGCCGCCACTACCGCCGCTGCTCGCTCGCTGTGGCCGTCGCTGTGGAGCTCTCGGCGTCCCCTCCATAGGTGGTGGTGGCGCGGGGGTTTTGCGGGGCAGGCTCGGCAGCACCCCCTCCATTTCCGTGCCCTAGGCAATGGCCTAGTCCGCCTAAATGGACGCACCGGGCCTGGCAACAACCCCCACATAGGAGAAAAAAAGAAATGCATTAAAAAGAGACAATGCATGTATTTTTGTAACCAAAGGAAATCCTTAATAAAAATTATTATATATATATCCTGCCCATTTCTAAAAAGGCCACAGATGGTGATCATACAGGCCATACATACTAGCCTGGCTTTCACGTTACATGAAAACATGGTTTAATGTGAACAAGAAATGTGCTTGTACACGTTACTCAAAAGTTCTTGTGGCACTCCTCCTTTTTGTGCTGCTACCAGAGGACAAAACCAGCCAGAGTCTGGCTTGTCATGTAGTCCAAAGGAGGGGCTTGTGGTTTGTTTCCTCCAAACAAACCACCAGAAGTAACCACTTTAGCTTGTTTTAGCTACAGTGCAGCAGGAGTGGAGAAAGCGTATTATGCAAACATTTGACCAGCATACAACAGCACACTGCTCATTCACATTAAATCAGCTTCTTTTAACTATGGTTTAATGTGGTGTGCAAACTGGGCTGTAGAAAGAGGTAAAATTTTATCCCTCTTTCAAATGACCTGGCATTTATTTAAGAGATTTATACTGTACTCTCTTTAGAGGAAATATTCTACAAAATGGACTGTAGTACATTATAAAACCTTTTAAAGCACATAGCCAGCAAAACAAACAACATTAAAACCACTAGCATAAAGCAATAACAACCATACTCCAGTTAAATGCAGTTAACTCACCAATGCACAAATCAAATGTTTTGAGAGAAGACGGGTTTTTAAAACCTCCTTTTTAAAATTAAGACATGGGTCTTCCTGAATGCTAGAGGAATTCCATTTCATAATTGTACAGCAACCACAAAAAGCCCAATTACTCTGATAATTCAATACTAATAATAACTACACTAAAAATAAACATATATTTCTAAAGCACACACTTGCAAAAGTTGCTTCCACAAAGTTATACATGCTGCTTCCACAAGGATTCCATGTACTTGCAAGGAATTATCAGGGCTGTGTGTCTTCTAGAAAGTTATGTACCCTGTGTAACTGTTACCATAAAACCAAAGTTTTTTGGAAGGTGGAGAGAACTATAATGCAACTTTGGCATGATTCTTTCTGAGACAGATGAGCTGACAAATATTTTAAAGAGTATTGTTGCTTTATGATAGCATTTTTGGCTTTAATAAATTAATTTGATATACCAAATATAACAGAACACTTTTTTTTTAGAACACAAGTTTCTTATCAGGTCAGCTTTAGAATGCAGTGAATACTCATCTTTACCTTTGGGAATCTTTCTTTGTATACATGGTTCATCATAATTATTTCATGGTCACAGCAGGCAGGAGAACGTCCAGGGCTGCAAGTAAAGCAAAGCCAATCATCCCCTGGATCTTGTACTGAATGAACTGAAAATGAGGTCTATAATTTATGTACTCTCTTCTGTCGGCAGTCAGTATTATTATTATTATTACAGGACGAGTGGGACTGCAACAAAATGTGGCAGACTTAGTCCAGGGATCAGCAACCTTTTTTGACCGTGGGTGGGTCCACCATCCCTCAGACCATGTGGTGGGCCGGACTATATGTTTTTTTTTGGGGGGGGGATGAACGAATTCCTATGTCCCACAAATAACCCAGAGATGCATTTTAAATAAAAGCACACATTCTACTCATGTAAAAACACCAAGCAGGCCCCACAAATAACCTAGAGATGCATTTTAAATAAAAGGACACATTCTACTCATGTAAAAACATGCTGATTCCGGGACTGTCTGTGGGCATTGAGAAGGCGATTGGACCGCATCTGCCCAACAGGCCTTATATTGCCTACCCCTGTCTTAGTCACTGTTCTAGTCTGTCTGCCATGCCTTCCTCTGCAATTCTAGTCAACCCTCCAACCTGTTTTTTTGTCCTGACCCCTGTACCTCGTCATGTCAGCCAGCTTGACCTCTGAACATGCTTTTTTGTAAACTGATAAAAACAATGTTTTCGAGAGCTGGGAGTCAGCCCGCTCCCAGTTTCCAGAAGTGTAGGCATGTTAATTTGCTGCAGCAAAATCAACAGTGTCTTGTGACATTTTAAGACTAACTTAATTGATGATGCATTTGCCAGTCTGAGGGGCACAATATTTTTTAACTCATTCCTAAATACTGTAGATGTAAAAGGCTGCTTCCACCTTTCCTACTTTATAAGAAAAGAGGAATGAGCAAGTATGTATTTCCTAAGGCTAGCCACCTGATATGCGCCTTGTATCAAAATAATTTATGTGGGTTCTAAAACTTTATAAAGCAGGTTTACATGAACTAGGAAAACAGGTTCTAGTACACACATATCACTAAATCCTCATCAACTATCTTTAAAGTAGAATCTCTGCTCTGTTTTGTTAGGCCTATGGCCAAATTCTGTAAGATGTAATGTAATATAATGAAATATAATGTAATGTAGTTGCACTGCATTTTCATTGGGGGTGGGGGGGACTGTGCAAAAGACACAGAATTTCACGATAAGTATACATGTTGACTACTGGAGAATTCCATTTTATGCAACAGAGCCTACTGACCTCTGAATAACAGGACCCAGTTGTGACTCTTGCACACCAGCTATGTCACTCTAGCCAGGTTCTACCAACTACTGTCCTCTTTCTACTTCATTCAGAATCTATTTGCTTATTGTATTTTGTCCCCTCTCAAGCCTCTACATGGCTAAGGGTATTTAAGGAGTCGGGATGGTACAAAAGGAGCAAAGTGCATATGTACATTAGACTGACTTGTTTACACTGACACTAACACTACAACTCACTGTCTTTTCATATGGAGCTGCTGTTTCATTAAATCTAGAGAGTGACCATAGCCTCCAGAATACATGTAACACAGTTCAGAATAAAAGTTATCCTTCTCAAGTAACTGGGAATCAGAAGAATGTAACATTTCAATCTATGGAGCTAAGGCAGGAAATCTCTGCAAGTAGTAGTTTCAGGAGACACTAGTTTTATATTAAACTAATGCCTTAAATATTTTGATTGGGTTCTGAACAAATGAAAAGATCACCTATATTTCTTTCTCTTTGTTGACAAGCTTCACCTCTACTGAGAACAAGAGAACTTCAAATTCTTGAAAAGAGCAAACCTACCACCCTATAATTTGGTTTCTCAACAAGTAATCTAATTCTCTACAGATTGTGAATGTAGCTTTTTTATTCATCACCATAATGTACTCAGAACTTTGGGAGAGGAAGAAATTTAAATTAAATATTTTTTGTGATGGTAGGAATTCTGAATAATTTATGTTGCCATGCAGCACATTTTCAATCATTTCAATAGATATACTGAGAACATTTTGAAGACTGTTGAGCTAGGAAGCAACTGAAATGAAAATTATAAACTTAACTGTGAAGGTCATGATTTCACATTTCTAAGGGTGAGGCTAGTGGAGGACCATTTGAAAACTAATGTGCATTTTTTTAAAAAGCATAAGACACAATTAGCTCTACATTTTACTGCAATTCAAACATTAGTAAAAGTTCAACAAAAAACATACCATTTTATCCAGACTTTCCCTGACACACAATTTTAGACCTGTTGTATGTTTTGAATCTCCACATTTATTGTATTGCTTTACTGTTTTTCATGTTTTACATTCATGAAGACTGCCCAAAATATTAAGAGATTTAGAAATACTTTTAAACAAGGTAACAAAATATAAAACAATCTTATAGTAGCATGCATAAAAAGTATAGTATCTCATGAGTTTCCACATGAAGACATCATTTCAATTTCCTGGCAGGTCAACCCACCTCAGGCTTCTGGATCGTGGCCGCATTTGAGTGGTCCTACATCTATTATCACTGGCAATGCTTTCAGTGGCACAGAAATGTTTAGACAAAAAATGTAGTTCGTCTGGAGTTGGTTGGTATGGTAACTGGTGCAACTTCTCTTGGGAGGAACAGGATGACTGCAATAAACATGTTGGAAGATAAATTCGTACCATAGCCCTAAAGCCATGTCAAACATTTGTATGGATTGTACACAGAATAACTTCCTTATTCCTAAACTTTCTGAACACAGAAAATAAAAATGCAACCTTAAGAGATTATAGAACCAATCACATCATACAAACACTTTATATGCATCTGTACAGATAGAGCCTTGCAATTTCAAGGACTCTTCCTGTGTATTCTTTCAGCCCTTGCATTTAAAACAGACAAAACTGCTAAGCATATGTATGAAAATAGTATAACATGATCATCCATTAACTACAGCTATCCTTTTTGATTCGCTGTGCTGTAATGCAACTTTAAAGATAATTTAGTGCATAAGGTGACTTATCAAGATGATGCGTTGGAAAGTTACAGAAGCAATTTTCAGAAGCAATTTTGAGGAAGGCTTATAGCACAGTAGTAGAGCACATCTTTTGCATATGAAAAGTCCCAGGTTCAACCCCTGGTGTTTTCCAGGTAGAGCTGGGAATAACTCCCACTGGAAACCTTTGAATGCTGCTGTCAGTGAGGGTCAACATTACTGAGCTTGATGGACTGGCTTGGTATAAGGAAGCTTTCTATATTCCTATGTTCCAGATTCACTCCACTTAATACACTTTCCTACATGAATATTTACTTTGGTGTAGTAAAGAGGCACATTTGCTTTGCAGAAGGAACACATGATGGGGAGCAACAGTTAGTTTCCTTCTAACAGGTTGATGCTGCTTCTAAATCCCGAGGCAGCAATACTTCACCTTTCTGGAGAAATGCCTTACATAAATTTTCTATCCAGTCTCCAAGCATGTGTTCAGTCAATTATTCAGAATCACAAAGCAAACATCTGTATAAATCTTAAAGACCAAAATAGTTGCTTGCTTGAATATTACTATGAATAGATTTTCTTTTGAAATACTATCCTCTTTGTTTAAAATCTAGGATGAAAAAGCAAGAGTAAAAGAGTTTTCTATTAATTTTACCTTACCTATGCTTACATACAATCCTTAAGTTATTTGTGCTGACAGCTTCAGATTGATCAATTAAGAACAGGCACTGGTCCTGTTAGCTAGGGGTGATGGGAGTTGTAGTCCCAAAACATCCGGAGGGCCGAGTTTGCCTATGCCTGTTTAAGAACATGAGAAGAGTCATGCTGGATCAGGTCACTGGCCCATATAGTCCAGCATCCTATTCACGTAGTAGGCCTGGAACCTTGGGAATGCTACAACTATGATTTAGACTGGAATGTGAGAGGTGTGGAATGCCAATTCTGGGGGTTGTACAGGGCGCTGCTAAAATTTGAAACCCCAAGGTCTTCCACTACCTGTGGGAAGCCTGCAAGGAGGACCTGAGCGCAACAGCACTCTGCCCACCTACAATGGCCAGCAACTGGTTTTCAGAGGCATATTGCCTCTGACAGAAGAGGTAAAGCATAACCATCACGACTTATAGCCTTCTCCTCCATGAATTCATCTAATCCTCTTTAAAAACCATCTAAACTGGTGCCCGTAGGTCCACAGTTTAACTGTGCACTGTGGGAACAAACACTTTCCTTTATCTGTCCTGAATCTCCCAATATTCAGCTTCACTAGATGCTCACAAGTTCTGGTTTAATGAAAAGGAGGCAGAAACATTTTTCTCTACCTATTTCCTCCATGTTATACATAATTTGATAAGCTTTTCTCATGTCACCTCCTATTTGCATTTTCTCTAAACTAAAAAGTTCAAAATGCTGCAACCTTTCCTCACAGGAGAATTGCTCCATCTCTTCAATCATTTTGGATGCCCTTTTCTGAATCTTTTCCCACTCTTTAATATTCTTCTTGAGGTTTGGAGACCAGAACTGTATAAAGTATTTCAATTGTGGTCACACTACAGGTTTGCATAACAGCATTATGAGATTGTCACAAAACTTTTTCACAGCTGCCACACACTGGAACTACATCTTTATTGAGCTGTCCACTACAACCCCAAGGTCTCATTCATGGCCAGTCACTACAAGTTCAGACTACATGAGCATGTGTGTGTGTGTGTGTGTGTGTGTGTGTGTGTAATTAAAATGTTTTGCAACAACATGCATCACTTTACACTCGTTTGCACTGAACTGCATTTGCCGTTTTACTGTCCATTCATTTCTGTTGGAGCATTTCACAATCTCTTTTTGCTTTAACAAACCCGAACAGTATCATCAGCATGCTTGGCTACCTCACTGCTCACCCCTAACTTCAATTCATTTATAAACAATCCTTGGGGGACTCCCCTTTCTCCATTCAGAGAACTGCCCATTTATTCATACTCTCTGTTTTCTGCTAATTACCCAATCTCTGACACACAAGAGGACCTCTCCTCTTAGTCAATGACTGCTAAGTTTACTCGGGAGACTTTGGTGAGGGACCTAATTGAAAGCTTTTTGAAAGCTCAAGTATGCTATGCCAACTGGATCACCCATGTGAGCTTGTTCACAATATCAAAGAACTCTAATAGGCTCGTGAAACTGGTCTTGCCCTTGCAGAAGCCATGCTGGCTCTGCTTCAGCAAGGCTTGTTCTTCTATATGCTTGGTTAGTTTATCTTTAACAATACTTTCTGCTAGTTTTCCCAGGCCAGATGTAATTTCCAGGATCTCCCTGGATGCCTTTTTAAAAATTGGTGTTATATTGAGTGCTTTCCAGTCCTCTGATGTGAAGGCTAATCTGAATGACAAGTTACATATTTCTGTTGGAAGATCAGCCATTTCACATTTGAGTTCTTTGAGAACTCTCTGGCAAATGCCATCTGGACCTGGTTGGCAATTTGTCAGTTTTAATTTTATCTATGTTTATTATTCAAAGCCATCTTCCCAATGACAGATAGTTCAAAGGCTTTATATTAATTTTCTCAACATAACAGTTTACTCACTACCAGAAAAAGTTAAAATAGTAAATATTTTGACAAGCATAGTGGGGTGGGCGATCCAATCAAATTCCTTTAAAATGTTAATAGATGGTATTGCTGGGATAGAGCCTCCCTCTATCTCCCTATAACCCTACCCCTACTGTAGATACTAGTAGAAGTCTACATTATTGTTTAAAATCTTACAAGGGCTGAATCTGAGAATATATTACATGCAGAGGCTATTTATTTATTTATTTATTTATTTATTTATTTACAGATAGTTGTCACTACTACTACTACTAATTATTATTAATTAATTAATTATACCCCGCCCATCTGGCTGGGTTTCCCCAGCCACTCTGGGCGGCTTCCAACAGAATATTAAAATACAATAATCTATTGAACATACCGTGTTTCTCATATTATAAGACATGTCTTATATTTATTTTTTCCTCAAAAACACACACGATGGCTTATTTTCAAGGGATGTCTTATTTTTTTCCTCCTCCTCCTGCCGTGGCCAGCATTGCTGCTGCGCCTATCACTATGTCTTATTTTCGGGGTATGGCTTATATTCCTTGAATGCTTAAAAATCCTGCTATGGCTTATTTTATGGGTATGTCTTAAAATATGAGAAACAGGGTAAAAAGCTTCAGTTACTTACTGAAACAGTTGAGCTTGGAGTATTTGTACCATAGCCAGAAGAGGGGAGAGATGCCAGTGACCAACGTCGTCCATCAGTCCTGTTGGGAATTTGAGTTAAGCCACATAAGACAACTGTTAACACTATTATACAAAAACTGTTGGAATAGAATCCATGAAATGTTGTGGTGTACCATGAGGAAATACAGACAAACTCATAAGCAAGCATTTTTACAAGGCACTTTTTAAAAAAGCACATGAAATAATCCAACTGTGAATGGGATGTTTTAGGATATTGGTTAGAGACAATGCAAAACAGGAACAGGATGGAGGAGAGACCAGTGCCCGACCATGGCAGTCTAGAAAATGGAATGTACATGGAAATGTATCTAAAATGCACCAAGAATTACAGCAGCTTGACTTGCACAACTAAACATTTTCATAAAATTTTAAATTTTGGTAGAACAAAACATTTACCATGTAGGACAATTTCAAATTCTGCTACATGTAGTCCACATTAAGACATAGGACCGCCAACTCAAATTTTCAGCTGGATGAGGCCTAAATACTCTGCTCATGTAACATGTGCATTTAGTGCCTGTGTCCTCTGCTACAGCACTACCATCCATGTCTAACAGGAGACTAAAACTGTTTCACAGACAAAAGTAGAAAATAACATACATATTATATGCACTGTCTGCATCCAACACAGCTGATAGCCCTGTGATTGGTAATCAGTGCAAGGGGGGAGGGGGGCAAAGCAGGTAAGCTTGCCAGCACAATGGTGAAGAGAGCTCCTTCAATGCTGTCTTCCTGGGCTCCAGTGCTGAATGGGAGCCTTTTACATTTTTGTGACCCATGTGACCCGTGTATGCTGCTTAACTAATAGTGGGGGGGGGGGGAGGCCAGCTTTCCCTACCCCACTTTGGCAACAATGTTCTGAGAAAAAGGAAAAACCCTGGCTTGGCTGGTTTGTTTTTAGGCAGTTGGCAATCCTAGTAGGAAATTTACAATCAAATTAACAAAACACAAAAACAGAGTAGTAAGATTTCATGACAGTTACCTCTCGTTTCGATGCCCATGACTGCATTATAATTGTACAAAGTATATTTAAAAAACAAATGAAGAAGTAGAAGAACAACTGTCTAAATATAAGTGCATGACAATCAGCACAAACAGCCTCAAAATATATGGGGACGTACCCAAAGGCATTTTGCAAAAGATCTTCCAATCTTCCAATTTTACAACAGATGTAAAAAGAAACACAACTCTGGGGTGGGGGATCAGTGGCACTCCAGATTTTGTCAGGTTACAACTCGCATAATCCCTGATCAGGCCTGGCTCTAGGTGCAGTCCTGGTGGCGCAGGGCGCCTGGGTGCCGGGTTGGCGGGGGGGGGCACTGCGCGGCAAAGCCGTGCTGCATGCTGTGAGGGCGGGGGCGCCTTAGCGAGCTCCGCGCCTCAGCGCCAGGGCGCCCGACCTGCTCGAGACGGCCCTGTCCCTGATCAATAACCACGGCAGCTGGGGCTGATGGGAGTTGGGAGTCCAACATAAGGAAGGCCACAGGTTCTCTATCCCTGACATAACTGAATGATGCAGCTTTGTTGTTTATGCAAAGTCCATTCTCTATCTTTTACAGTACTCAACTTAGGTAAGTGTAACGACCTGCTTTTATTTACACAAATACCCTGTTGGTGATTTTTTTCATAATGCTACAACAAAGTGTCATCAGATCAAGGTGACCTCTAAAGTGGAAGTCCCATGAAGTCCTATTTCCCATGAAGAAACAGGGAGACACCAGTCTTGCTACGTTTCCAGAGAAGCCCAGAAGAGCAAAAAGTGGCATCCATTCAGTAATAGGATGTATGAACTTTTGCTTATTAGAAATTTGTTGTGTTTTAAAGAAAACTGCTGTGTTGAATAGATCAGTTATTCCCATTCTTTTCCCCACTGTTGGACCACTTGGTTGCTGAGGGTCTTGGTGGACCACTTAAATTATTTTTCTAGTTGTTGGAGCAATTGTAATGTGCTGTGCTAGATGCTGTAATGTTTTTAATAGTAGCTTTACAAGCATGCCAAAGACCATCTAAATGAAATTAATGGACCACTGATGGTCTTGTGACAGCCACCCCTTTCATGTTACCATACTATGTTTTTTGCTCTGCTAACTTCCTCACTTGCATGGTGTGAGAACCAAGTCTCATATTGTGATGTATCCTCACAGGTATTTCAGCATCCTTACTATATACACAGCAGTCAGCTAGTGATGACAATTTCACTGATACTGTTGGAGGGGTAAAGAGGAAGGGAGTGCTGGGCGCTTTACTAGTATAATGGCACTTTGCCACTTCTAGCATGCTCATTAAGCTATGAAAACAAAGCAGTGAAGAAAATGCATTGTGTAAGACTTGCTCTAATCTAGAAGGCAGGTGGATGGGAACCTCTTTCTAAAGAACAGATTATTTCCTCACTGAAAAACAGATTGCTGCCAAAAGTAGTAATTCAGAAAGAAACATTTCTATGAACACAAATATATAATTTTAAATATTTAAAACACATATCCTAAACACGTAATGACAGTACAGTGGTACCTCGGTTTACGAACACCTCGGTTTACGAACTTTCGGTTTACGAACTATCCTAACCCGGAAGTTAGTAAACCGAGGTGCCGGAGGTCTACTGAGTGTCCGATGCCTTCGGGGAGGCCGGGCCTTCGCTCCGATGCCTCCTGGAGGCCCGCAGCGAAGGCCCGGCCTCCCCGAAGGCATCGGAGCGAAGGCCAAACCTCCCCAAAGGCATCGGGGAGGCTGGGCTTCGCTCCGATGCCTTTGCGGAGGCTGGGGAGCCGCGAAAGCGGTCCCCGGCCTCCGCAAAGGCATCAGAGCAAAGCCCCAGCCTCCGGAAGGCATCGGAGCCGGGACTTCGCTCCGATGCCTTTGCAGAGGCCGGGGACCGCTTTCGCGGCTCCCAAGCCTCTGCAAAGGCATCGGAGCGAAGTCCCGGCTCCGATGCCTTCCGGAGGCCGGGGAGCGTTTCCGCGACTGGGCTGTGCAGCCGCGAAAGCGGTCCCCGGCTACCGGAAGCCGGGGACCGCTTTCGCGGCTGCACAGCCCAGTCGCGGAAACGCTCCCCGGCCTCCGGAAGGCATCGGAGCGGCTTCGCTACAATGCCTTTGCGGAGGCCGGGGAGCACTTTCACGACTCTCGCCGGCCTCCGCAAAGGCATCGGAGCGAAGTCCCGGCTCCGATGCCTTCCGGAGGCCGGGGAGCGTTTCCGCGACTGGGCTGTGCAGCCGCGAAAGCGGTCCCCAGCAACCGGAAGCCAGGGACCGCTTTCGCAGCTGCACAGCCCAGTCGCGAAAGTGCTCCCCGGCCTCCGCAAAGGCATCAGAGCGACTTCGCTCCGATGTCTTTGTGGAGGCCGGGGAGCACTTTCGCGACGCTCCCCAGCCTCCGGAAGGCATCGGAGCTGGGACTTCGCTCCGATGCCTTCCAGAGGCCGGGGAGCGTTTCCGCGACTGGGCTGTGCAGCCGCGAAAGCGGTCCCCGGCTTCCGGTAGCCGGGGACTGCTTTCGCGGCTGCACAGCCCAGTCGCGGAAACGCTCCCCGGCCTCCGGAAGGCATCGGAGCCGGGACTTCGCTCTGATGCCTTTGCGGAGGCCGGGGACCGCCTCCGCAAAGGCATCGGAGCGAAGTCCCAGCTCCGATGCCTTCCGGAGGCTGGGGCTTTGCTCCGATATCTTTGCGGAGGCCGGGGACCGCTTTCGCGGCTGCAGCCCAGTCGCGGAAACGCTCCCCAGCCTCCGCGAAGGCATCGGAGCAAAGCGGTTAATCCGTTCTAGGGGGTGTTTTTCCTCGTCTAGAACGGATTAATCAACTTCCCATTACTTTCAATGGGAAAGTTCACTTCGGTTTACGAACACTTCGGTTTATGAACAGACTTCTGGAACCAATTGTGTTCGTAAACCGAGGTTCCACTGTAATAAGATAATGGTTTTTTCAGATTTTTGACATGTACAGTTCTTTTAAATGAGCAAAGTTAGGATGAATCAATCACTTTTTATTCCCAAAACTCTTGGGTTGGGCTTTCAATAAAGCACATGTGCGAAAGATCTTCTGTTTTATTCTATGAGCAAGGCAAAACTTAGTCTTTACAATGGGAAATTCCTATACTGTATACAAATAGATTCCTGGATTCCTTGCTTTGAATTTTGCTCATGGTAACAGTTACAACTCAGAGAATCAATCCAATTTATTATGCTACAGATCTATATTTTTCCTATTGGTATTTCCTCTGGTGTATAAAACTGGCACACTGGTACACATAGTTTTCAATCAGCTATTCTGAAATACATAGTAGTGGCTTATGCTTCTGAACAAATATGAAAAGAAGATGGAAAATAAATTGGGAAGGAATAGTATATCCTTAAAAAAATGTTGAAAGAATAGAAACTGTAAATCAATCGGCATTTTCAAATAAATCTGTATATAATCAAGATGTAACATTTTATGCATCTGTCTCTCCCAACATTAATACTTATATGATTTCTTTATGCCATGACAAATGGAACTGTATTCAGGTTTGTGGCTTTCCTCTCACTCCAACCACCGAAAAGATAAAGGATCACAGGCAAAAACTGCAGGAGACTGCAGTTATTTGGACAAAATGTATTTCTTATCCAGGTTACTGAATCCACTAGAGAAAGTAGGGTCATTGTCCAGCATTTGACAATTATCATGTTCAAACATTCCAGTTTTAATGTTATTTTCACATCTATTTATGTGTGCAGAGACAAGTGGGGAGGAAGGTGTAGCATTTTAACTTGATGTTACATATCAGCTACACTGGTAATCTGTACATGCTTTGGATAACAAATTTTTAGAAACCACTGGTTTCCTTTATATAGAATGGATCACAAGTAATTGTAATCCTATGCTTCGGATTGGTCAAATACTTCAGGTGACCAACAGATCACTTATATTAATGCAATAGTACCATACAATCACAAATGCATCTTCCAAGAACTATACAAAGATTAATCCTCACAAAGGTGTTCCTAGGTAGACAAAACCTAGCACTCTCTTCAGGGCGTTCAATAGTTCTTTTACATTCTAACTTCTGAGGTACAATGCGAGATGAGGCAGGATCCACTCTTTTTCTAACACAACTTTCACTCTGCCTTATTTTCTGGGTTTCGTTCTGCTAGGGGCATCTTCATCAATAGACTCACCCCAATCAACAATGGCAGCTCTTTTCTGGGTGACTCACTACATAGCATTGCAGCTTAATTAATAGTTCTGCAGAATGACAATATAGTGACAATCTCTTTTGACAGATTCCCATACTGTACTCCACCCCAGTTGGCTCCTTTCAGTGTAGTAGGAAACTGGTTTTGGAAATCACTGAGGTAGATAACTCCTTCATTATTTCCCATACAACACACGTATCATTACAGTTGTGGAAGAGCTAGTTTGAAGTCGAAGGACTCTCTCTCAAGATGCCACATTAAATAGCATATACCAATTTATGAGTGGAAGGTTTTAGAATGTACTGATACCTAATCATGAGAAGTAATGGACTCTCCTTCCTTGGAGGTTTTTAAGCAAAGGTTGTATGGCCATCTGATCGAGGTGAGGTTCCTGCATTGCAGAGGATTGAACTAGATGACCCTCAAGGTCCTTTCCAACTCTACAATTCTGGGTTTCTATAATTCACTAATATAGTTCTGCAAAGGCTGGATTACAGGCTGCTGTAAATTTTATACGTTTTTCTAGTCTTTTTAAAATTAATTAAATGAAGTTAAATTAAATTACTATGAAGGAAGGGAAAGAAGTGATAATCCTGGTTCTTATATGAACTTTAGATATTGCAAGAAATTAGCAGTATCAAGAAGCAAATTGTGAAGACTATTATAAATTGAATTGCATTTTAATGCAACATAGATTGGTGTTTCTCACCTCCACCAGCATATTATAAATGCACAAATGCACAGTGAAGCATGATTCCCAACTATTAATTATGACAGATCAAATACACACAAACCCATCCTACCTTCGTGCAAAAGAAAAGTGGGCTGAGGCACTAGGAGAAAAATTTCTAGGGCTATCTTGAGGACTGCTCCCTGGTGAGAAACAGAAGAAAATAAGAAAATTATTTAAAGTGTCATACAATCATAGTAAGACTCAGTGAAAATCCTCAGAAACCTATTTTGCTCTGATTAACATTTGTTTGTATAGTACTTAATGTGTATCGTGCTTAATGACAAAGTTGGCCAAATAGTGTAACCTTCAAGTTCTATTCCAGCCATATACATTGGCTCGCCTGGTGCTGCCCTGACTGCTTTTGTTATGGAGTGGCATATAAAGTAAATAAATAAAATGTAATTATCTAAAATGTAAATAAAATGGAAGTCAGACTCTTAACTTCCATTCTACTTTCTATCTGTGGTTCTCTCAATATTTATTTGTTTGTTTGTTTGTTTGTTTGTTTGTTCATTGAATTTGTATACCACCCTTCATAAAAACATAATATATAACATAAAAATACAAGATAAGAACACAAAAGACATAACAAAAAACAAAAACAATTATTACAACATCTCAACCAAAATTAGTTCACCACAGTTACAGAAATATTTCTGTTTGGGGGAAAATATTAAGACTGAAACTCTTGCTTTAAAAAAAAGAAGTATATAAAATATGTATATATCTAAAAAAATTCCTTCAGTAGCACCTTAAAGACCAACAACTGGTCTTTAAGGTGCTACTGAAGGAATTTTTTTATTTTGTTTCGACTCAGACCAACACGGCTACCTATCTGTAACTATGTATATATCTGTTCTCAATATATCAGCATTTAAAGACATTTGCAATAAACACTGATATCCACAGTTTAAAAACATTTCCCTTGCCCCCCCTTTAAAAACCATTCTATATGCCAACAAGCAAACCATAAAAATTAGATGGAAAGTTATTCCCAGGACTGGTAAGACCAAGGCATGGGGAGGTGATCTTAAATGATATGAAGATGTGACTGCTCATTGTGAAGAGAACATTTTCTTTGGGGGCTTGTTACTTTCTCACATTAGACCACTCAACCTGCTGCTGAACACTGAGAAAGCTTGGCAGGCAGCTGTTGAGGGAAAGTTCACCACTATTTCAGCCTGCCTCTCAGCATGCATAATTAGAGCATGTGGTCCGTCTACAGGGGAAACGTAAAGGCGACACAAGCAAGAATGTTCTTTTTATGAGCAGTGGTGTCTGTCAAGAAATACATAATCATCTTTCTAGAGAAACACACAACCCACTAAGGTTTTGATAAGCACACAGTCCCATACGTATATAGAAACAAGATTACACTGTTCAAGGGAATAAAGTTGAGTTATTGCACACAAGGTTTGTATTTTTCTATTTGACAACATTATTTAGTTTTAAAGGTGTAGGTACTAAAGAGTAATGCACTCCAGATGCTTAAACAGTAATTAACCAGTGGTCATAATAAACACTAGAGTTCTACTAGAAAATTATTCAACTACTGTATAATTATTCTATTATAGTAATTCCTCAAGATTAATTTTGGTCATCAAAGCAAATCTCAGAGGTGTTCCAGGCTCCATTAACCAATTTGGTGTCGACACTCTGTGGTCCACCCTGAAGAGCTCCAAGGCTGATTACGCAATGAAGTGATGGAAGTAATAACGTTGGCCCTGCTCACTGCCCACATGGTTTTGTGCTCTAACACATATTTGGTTTTCTTCACAGCAGGGCATTTACCACCTGTGTTCTATATTGTCCAGCCAGTATACCAGGGGAAGAGAATGTGTTTCACATTCTCAGAGAGGACACCAAGGAGTAATTCTACTTATGGCCCTTTGCATCATGCCATTTCACAGCAAGATGAGAGCCTCAGGAGGATCACCAGAAAATCCCCCAGAATGGTCAGGAACCCATCAGAATCCATAAGTTTGGGGGTCTGACCATCCTAACTGGGGCCCCACCCCTGAAGGGAAAAGTTGGCAACATCAGCCCACACTTCACTAGAAAATCTTGTCTTGAACTCTTGGGACAAATAGATCTTAAGCAGAAATCTTATGAGGAAGATGCCTGGAAGAACATACATCCCTACAGCAGAAGATTTGCTTCTGCTGAATATATTGATTTTCTTTTAAAACTTTATTGCCTTTGCCAGTCACTAAACTCAGTATTTAGATGCAAAAGAGTTCACAGCATGTTGCACATCTGACTCACAGACAGCAAGAAAACCCAGAGACAATAGGAATAGGAATCATACTGCTGCCACGATTTAAGGCGTGGCATTTCAGAAAAGCAACTGGAGTCTCGTCTATGACCTTCATCACTCACAGCATTTCTCTCAGTACTCATCCACCTATCGGCAAGTCAATACCTGAGAGGCTTTCAAATGACAACCAGTGCCAGTTAATTCTCTGCCCATATGTGCACTGCTTCCTTATTACTCAAATCCTGCTGTTCTCAGGGATTTTGCTGGCTGTTTCAGCTTTCACACATTTCATTTGCTGTCGAGACTACTACTGACGTTTCTGGCCAGATAAAGTAAACCTGATTGGTAGGGTCAGGCATTATATAATTAACACTACAATCTCCAGGGAGAGTCAAACACTGAGAGCGAGTAATCAGTATTTCAAAATACTGTATTTAATGGCAATATATTAGGAGCTGTGTTGCACACACAGCTATTATGTGAATATGTTCAGAATGAAGAGCTTCAGAAATCCCGAAGAATTCTGCGAGAGCAACTATTGCACTGACTACAGAATATTGCTGCGCTTTAGTGCCTGGAACAAGTGTTTTGATACACGGACGGTACTAAGGGAGATTAATAATAACTGATCTTTTAGATTATACACAGGATCAGTTAGAAACCTTGTTGTTACCACTTGACAACTCTCTTTAATGCCTATCCACATTTATCATCATAGCCATAAAATATACTAGTAACTACTCAAATTTATTAGTTGTAGTAATCTGGCAAATTTTATAATTCAGGCAACTATCCAGGGAGCTATCGTCTCTGTTTTGACACCCTAGAATGTAACTATGCTGCAGATGGCAGAAAAATAATTTTCCATGAAACTGCCAGATGATTTATGTGGGGAAAGGTTTGAGAATAAGTTACTGAAAACCTGCAAGAGCTTGATTAAATGTAGGTGATCCCAGAAGATAAGAGCTCTCTCTACAGGAAAGTTTCCTATCTCTTAAATCTGATTATCTATCAGAACATGTACTTTCTGAAAGGAAAATGTTAATTTTTCACTAAGTGGCCTTGTGGCACTAGCAGGCAGGCTTGCTTTGAAGAAAACTTTCAATTCAATGTCTCCAAGCAAGCCCCTGGGAAAGAGTTTGGGAATATTTGAACCTACAGAAATGTTGATGGCTGTCAGTACAGTACGGCAATTTATTTGTATTACATATTTCAGCTGGTCTATTCTATATTATGTCTCCTAATGGGAAAAAAGCATAAAATCAGGACTGGAAAATGACAGTTCCCAAACTGTAAATATATTTCTGGTCTATAATTTTGTTGTATAGGCATTTTGATTTGGTAAACTTTAGTAAGATTTGCAGTGAAATAAGATGTGTATCTTTTTTTTTTTTTTTAACATAATTTTTATTGGTTTTTACAAATTACAAAAGATGGTACATACATAAACACCTTTTCCACCTTCTTCCCACCCCCCTCCATGGGTCCTCCCCTGCCACAGAAGTATCCCACGCAGGTGATCAGTCAGAAGTGGTCCATTTTATGATTGGGTTTCTGTCCTCCTCCCCCTCCCCTGCCCCCCAAGCCCCCCCCTGCCACCAGGGAGCTCCAGTGAACCAGGGCAGTACGCAGGAGTTCATCCATCCAACCATCTATTGTCATACCAAAAAAAAAAAGAAAATACAAAAAGAGAAAAAGAGAAAAAAGAGAAGAGGAAAAAAAAAGACAAAAAGGAAAAAAGACAAAAAAAAAATTCATCATAATTGTTAAATTCATAATTGTTAAACCATATTTTGTGGGCTTCCCCACCCTCCCACCCTTCCCCGGTTTTCCTCCCTTATTTATCATCTTCAACAGTTTCATAGTTCATATTTTATAACATACACCTTTATATCTTATACCACTTTTAAACTATTATCATTTTCGCCTATTGTCCAATCACTGAGAAATCACACTCCCATTTTTTCTTCCCGTGCCTAATTTTTACCCCTCTATAGGCCTCCATATTTTCACCTTTTTCCAGAATCAATTCACTTTTTAAACCTATAACTATTCCCAAACTAACCTTATTCCCCCCGAGTACCTGCTCCACCCCTCCAATCCAGCAAGTTCCATAGTCAGCAGTCCAGTTATAGTCCTATTAACCCATCCTTACAATCACCACTTCACTTTCCCTTCACCCCACCCCCTGTTTGCAGTCTTTTGCCATCCAGGCCTCCATATCAGACCCCTGAGCTTCTTCTCTTCTCTGCTTAATTTTTCCTTCTTCCCTGTGGTCATTCTGGAGTTCCAGTAAATCCAGTCGTGCCCCCCTCGAAGGGGAGGCACTCCATCCAACTTTTTGTAGAGTAAAATCATCATTTTTTTCGTGATGGGCTTCATTTTGTGTTAAATCATCACAGTCGTCATCATTGTCATTCTCACATTCATCTTCTTCAGTTTCAAAAGCTTCATCTTCTAGGAAATCATATTCTGTCATCACAATCTGGAATTGTTGCTGTAACACTAGCCGTTGTGTCTCCTCTTGACATAGTTCTATTCTTGTTTCCCACATTAAGGTCAAAACAGTCCGCTGAAACTCAGGCGGGTACCTTTTTGTTGACATAGTTCAGTCCTGTCAAGGTCAAAACTTGTCACATGGGGTGGAATATGATCGCAGTCTATTTTCTCGACTCCATTTTAACAAGCTGGCTGCATTCTTAAAAATAAAGTTCGAACTCACATTTCAAAAGCATATAAACCAAAAAAAAATTCCCAAAAAGTCCAGAGATAAAGATAGAAATAAAATTTAACTATAAATCCTGGTCAGCTCACTGGGTTTTCTGGGCTGCCGGCTCCCGAGAAAAAGAAAGGTCTTTCTTAGTCTTAACTTCATTCTGCAGGGCAATCACAACAGTCTCTCTCCCCTTTTACCCTGCATTTAGGGGAGATTCTCTTTGATGCCTTTGAGGAATCCTTTTAAGTTAAAATCTTCTGTTTACGGCTTCGGGTTTCTGTTTACTGTCTCTTATGTTACCGTGGGGGGGGGTGGCTTCCTCTTTTCCCCTCTCTCCCAGGTCCAAATTGTTGCCTTAATTTACATTCCAAAGAATCCAAATTACTCACAGTCTATTCATTTGCTGAATGTTCTTTGAAGAATTGGCCACCTCCACTTCCCAGACTCGCAGCTTCGCACTCTCAGAGCAGCAATGTCAGCCTGTCCGCCGCGGTTCACCTCCTCGCTCTCGGGGGCTTAAACAAAGCCGATCCGGGGAGGAGAGAGCCCGCTTTTGGCGCCGCCAGGCAAAATCTGTCCCCAAAAAGCACGATTTGGGGCTTTTAAGGAGGTTTCGTTTCGCTGGAACGATTCCCTCCACCTCTGAAGCGCCGAGGTCCGCTCCGCTGTGCGGACCCCCGTCTGAGCAAGATGGCGTGGTCAACCGGAAGCCAATAAGATGTGTATCTTATCAAGTATTCATGTTTCATAGAAGTTCTGTCATAGTGCAATTGCTTTAAAAATTACAACCGTAATGTTATTTTCTTGTCTCCCCTTCTGTCCTCATGTTTTATGTTAATGCTTAAAGACTACATTCTTTGCTTAAATGTATTTATGTATGACACTGCTGTCTCTCGTTTCTTTCACTTGAATTGTGTGAACTGAGCATTTTATGTGCGTGAAGCTTTCAACCCAGAGCTGGAAAAACAGTTCCAATTTAGGAAGCAGTATCAATTATTTAGGCGCTAACTGTGAATGGAAATGAATATACTGGTATGTGATCAGATATTATGTGTGCGATCAGCTATGTAGAATCTTTTTTCCATACAATGCAAATTGAAAATAAATTAAAGCCAAAAGGTTTTTTTTTGTGAAAATGTCAGATCCACAACCTGATGATACCTTTATTCCCACCCCCATATGCTGGTGTTTTTTCCTGTGAAACACTGTAAGACTGAGGACCTAGAGGAAGATTCGTTTACTCATCAACCTGTCCATGCACAGCATTAATCTGCAAATAATTTTCAGTGTCTCTGCTATTTGAAATGAGGTGGGCAAGGACCAGAGGGGTGGCACCTTTTTAATGAAATTTGTCTGGTCTGAGCACCAAGCAAATAGCTTTTTACTTCCTCTAGACTTTGTTACCCAAGGAATTTTCTTGTGTTGCTGCTGCTGAAACTTACCATTAATGTGTTTAAACCAGCATTAAAAACTAAAATTTCAAACTTTCATTCTAGTCTGGTTCTACGGTACAGTGATCGTTGGATGTGCTAGGGTACCCCAATCCAGTCACGCTATAAAATCACAGACTACAAGATTTCTCTCTTAACTCTATGGAAACAGTGGAATTTACCTGCATGAGCTGAAAGTGGCGAATGGGGCCGGGGCATAGCTGGGGACTGTCCATTGCAGATCAAACTTTTTCGGTTACTTGTCCGGCAACTGTAGGAAGAGAAGAGAATACTTAAAGTACAAATGATTCAAATATTTAGCATCCCAACCCTCTATTGAACTCAGAATTACTATCTTGTGATAGGCATTCTGAATTCAGGGGAGGGGAGAAACCCTAGAATTACACCACACACTGAATGTTAAATGAGTTATATCCCATATATCAGCAGGAGAAAATGCATTACGGTTAATTATAACCACAATTTTAATGCAGTTATTATCCCCAAAGAAATCCACCTGCCACTATGACATTACACTATTAACACTGACATTTTATCTGATTCAGAACAACAGTCTTATTTATAATACATAAAAATGTCAGGAAAAAAATGACCATTTAGAACCACTATTTGATACATGGATCCTAATTCCATCCAGGGCAATAATCTATCTATCTTATGATATACTAATTAAAAATCTAATTATTGAAGCAAATTTCACATCTGCGTCTTTTTGTAAATAGACTAGGCACATCCTACAAAGATAAATGTGTTCTTTCACTCATACATTTTTCATTTCAAGCACTGTAAATCACTATTTTTCTCCATTACAGATAATTATGACATGAATGGCAAACACATACTAAAAAGCAGGACCTTTGCAGCTTTAAGTGAATTCATACTCTTGTAATTATAATCAAATACACCTAAGAATATCATCTTCCACCTTGAAATCACACATGTAAATTATTTCCCCATAGATAATGAAATTGTGAATGAGCAAAAATGTGTGCATCAAATATGTTAACATTTGGAATACAAATTATTCCATTACAACATCTAACATCTTCAGAATGAATATAGGAAACTGCCTTATACCAGGTCATACTATTTGTCAATCTAGCCTAATACTCTGACTGACAGTGTATCTCTGGGATATCAGGCACAGTTCTTTCCCATCATCTGCTACCTGATTCTTTTTAACTGACGATATTGGGAACTTTACCTGGGACAATCTGCAGTGAAAGTATATGTTCTGCCAGTGAGCTATGGTCTGCTTAAACTAAGGAAGGGTGAATGCATATATTTAATTCACACTGTAAGTCTTCAAACACATACATGCACACACGCAAGCAACAAAAATACAAATAGCTCACATTTCTATAGGCAAGGAAATAAAACACTGATCAAGTTCCTGAAGAAGGGAGGTATCCAGCTAAGTCATACTCAGAGTAAACCCATTGAAGTAAACAGACTTACAATAAATTCATCCTAACTTAAGTCAATTAATTTCAGTGGACCTACAAAGAGCATGACTTTGTTGGATTCCACTCAATCTGTTTTACAACCCCATGTAAGCAAAATCCATCCCTGAAGGCCAATAATATGATTTCAATGAGAGAAGCCATCTCCCAAATAAAAACCAAATAACACAAATAAAAACCAAACCGAAGTGGTAGATAGGGCTCAGAACATGAGTGTTCTACAGCAGTGGTGTTAGAACTTCGAATACGTTTCACAAGTTTCTAGTTCCTTAAAGAAACAGAAGTACCAGTATTTGTTAAGGAGCCATAGACTACTCAGTACTCCTAGACAAACATATACCTTCACATATATTTCCTGTAAACTACTTTCACCACTCCGGGATCCAATTTTAAACATTCAAATCACAGGTTTTGTTTGTTTTTGTTTTACAGTTCTATTAAATGAGGACTATTTATCACATTATCGTTTTGCTTTAAAACCACTGCTATATTCAGAACAGCTTATATTTAAATGTCAGATGTCTATTAAGGTGTCTCTTTAAAAAGAAAAGTATGGCATGTCTGTTTCTACATGTAAAAAGACATGCTCCCCTAATTATTTAATTGCCTATTAACTGTTAAAATCAACTTAGTGCTGGTGAGAAAGGTCACATTTGAAACTGAAAATTGTTACTAAGAAACCACTAGCAATTCTTATGCCCTCCAGAGAGCCAGTGTGGTGTATTGGTTAAGAGCGGTAGACTCGTAATCTGGGGAACCGGGTTCGTGTCTCCACTCCTCCACATGCAGCTGCTGGGTGACCTTGGGCTAGTCACACTTCTTTGAAGTCTCTCAGCCCCACCCACCTCACAGGGTGTCTGTTGTGGGTGAGGAAGGGAAAGGAGAATGTTAGCCGCTTTGAGACTCCTTCGGGTAGTGATAAAGTGGGATATCAAATCCAAACTCTTCTCTTCTTCTTCTTCTCCCCATTTCACCCTGTTTTAAATATAGGCTACAATCACTTTGATCACCATTTAGTGGCTATAGGGAAGGCTCAACTAGCTGGGTTTTTTTGCACATTGAATAAGAGGTCATCACAACTCGAACCACCAACAGCTGGGCAGCAGCCTTCTGTCAACCCCCTCATATTACATGAATATACTAAGGGAACAGATCAAACACATAAGGACCCATAAATCAATATTTACATACAATCATGTTGCACTGTGGTGCTACTAAGTGCAGCTTTCAAGATAAGGCAATCAGCAGCACAGATAATGGCCCTGTTAGGTATGCTACCATTAATGTTTCTTCTTCAGAGAGAGTCATTTACTATGAATACATGGGTAAATTACTGGCAATAAAGGTTAATTGCTAAAAAGAGCTGGCTGAATGGAATGTGCTGGCAGCAATTGCTTTTTATCACGCTTTTCACTTGAAATCTGACATCTGTTTTAATCATTTATAATAATTTCATTTTAACATCCTTAATTATTAATATTTACACTTGTAATGAAGATGGATATATGGGCTGTAAACTATTATGGCAGAACCTTTAACAGCATACACTGACTATTGTAATGTATCCCTTAATTTTGTTGTCATTGTAACGTGCTTGCTGGTTGAGCAGAAGATAAAGCTTTAAAAGAATATGGGTCTTTGTATTTGGAAAGCACAACAAATGAAGTGTTTTCTAAACCCATTTTAAATTCCAAATGTCATGTAGGAACACAATATAAAGTGATACAGGCAAGAATGAATGAGTAGAGGATGCAGGCTGCATGCTTTTTTACTATTAAAAATGTACAGCTAAACATCATCTCACAGAGGTAGGCTACCTCTGGCAAGATATGGTATGTGTCCACTTTGTTTATACTAGATAAGTTTACATTATATTCAACATGATGTGAAAGGTGATTCCAGAGTGCCAACTCTGTTTATTTCACAGCAGCCTAAGGTGCAGGAAATTCTATCCATCAGATCATCTGTTCAACATAGGCTATGAGAGCGACTAAGGACACAACAATTATTTTGGAACAAGGCCTCTATAAATGTATTGGCAAAAGTTATGCCAACATGTTTGCACCTTTTAAAACTATTTTACTTCAGCATCCTTATTAACATCAGACAAAAAGGCTTTTCATCTATAAAAACAATATTGAAGCCAATAGCAGTTAATGCTATTACTAGTTATAACAGATTACCTTAAGTACTACTACGGTAGGTAGTTAAAGCCATTTGCTTAGATCAAACCTAACTATGGTTACTTGTTATGAAAACACACCTTGGTGTACCTCAAAATCATGTGCTTCCCTTTGCCCTCTTCATATGCAAGGGGACTGAAACATTCTGGTTACAGGTAGGTAGCTGTGTTGGTCTGACATAGCCGAAACCAAATAAAAAAATTCCTTCCAGTAGCACCTTAGAGACCAACTAAGTTTGTCATTGGTATGAGCTTTCATGTGCATGCACACGAAAGAAGTGTGAAGAAGTGTGCATGCACATGAAAGCTCATACCAATGACAAACTTAGTTGGTCTCTAAGGTGCTACTGGAAGGAATTTTTTTATTTTGAAACATTCTGGTTTCACTTTTTCATAAAGCCTAATTTCCTCCTACACCAGGCACAGGCAAACTTGGCCCTCCAGCTGTTTTGGGACGACAACTCTCATCATCCCTAGCTAACAGGACCAGTGGTCAGGGATGATGGGAACTGTAGTCTCAAAACATCTGGAGGGTCAAGTTTACCTGTGCCTGTCCTACACCAAAACTCTAGGAACTTTGCTTTAGTCTAACATCTAGATAAACATCTGAAGAGCAAACCACATTTTGATAGCCTGTTTTACAAACACAAACAATATATACAATTCTAAAATTTAAATTGGAGAGAGGTGAAGACATACTTTGCCTGGGTGCAATTTGGTTTAGGACTGGCTCTGCTATTTGTCTCACATACCCCACAGCGCTCCCACTGTTGTCAATGAAAGCTTTTCACCCAGAGGCTAATAGAAAGGAGGGAGGGAATTTCATGAAGCTCCTGACTGTGAGAGAAGGGTTAACTCTTCCTTTTCCATGCCCTCTCATATATGCAAATACCCTACCTCCATATGGTGTGTTTTTTCTACATAACTATTGGGAGCAGGTGGCGCTGTGATCTAAACCACTGAGTCTCTTGAGCTTGCTGATCCGAAGGTTAGCAGTTCAAATCCCTGCGATGGGGTGAGCTCCCATTGCTCTGTCTCAGCTCCTGCCAGTTTGAAAGCACAACAGTGCAAGTAGATAAACAGGTAATGCCGCAGCGGGAAGGTAAACGGGGCATTTCTGTGTGCTCTCGTTTCCATCACGATGTTCCGTTGCGCCAGAAGCGGTTTAGTCATGCTGGCCACATGACCCAGAAAGCTGACTGTGGACAAACGTCGGCTCCCTCGGCCTGAAAGCAAGATGAGCGCCGCAACCCCAAAGTCGCCTTTGACTGGACTTAACCATCCAGGGGTCCTTTACCTTTACCTTTTACATAACTATGGCACTGTAATCAGAATGTTTGGCTAATAATGTTTTCATGAGCTGAGATCAAGGGCTCCGTATGTGCATGACAGCTTCTGAAGCCACCTCCTCCTACTGTAGCCCTTTGCTTGGCTACAACAGGTGAGATCCAAAGAAGGGCACATCCAAATGCTCAACAGTGCAGTTCACATTTTAGAAAAGCTTTTCATCATTTCTTATGGTTTTATAGATATAGCTATAGATATAGATATATATACACACACACATGAGTTTGGGGAAGGAGAAGTTGAGACCTTCTAACCCCTGGATCCAGCATGTCTTAAATTATAAGAAAGGCTAGCTTACTGATGAGGCATGGTAATTGCCTAGGAGATGGGCCATTAAGGGAAACAAAGGAAAGGAGCTCTGTGTGAGATGGCAAATGGGTAGGGCCCATCCCCCAGTGCACAGTTAGCTAGAAGGACAAAGCCAGAGTTTTAGAATTGAGTTTGCAGAGATGTGATCTACCATAGCAGCAAAGCTGGGGAACAAGAGAGACAGAGCAATGATTGATTTCCATTTGAATCCAATGCTGCTGCTATGGGGCAAACAAGACCCTTTCGGGTGTTCATGCTCTGAAACCCTCCATGATAGGCTCAGATTGTATGTATGTGTAAATAAACCATAGATCATAAAGACACCACAGTCTCATTTCCAAAAAGAAACACAAACTCCAGGTAAGCGCCTGGAACCCTTGGAGTCCCGCACCATTCAGAGATTAGGGTGGCATACAACAATATACAAATTGTAATTTCCATTTTGTATATTACCGCTCAGTTTTGCCAAAGGAACAGCCCAATACTAGGACAATAATGTTTCAATATATAATATAGTTTAGCTTACTTTTTTTATCTTTGGAGTCATGGATTTTGAAGTTACAATGTGATACATAAGGTAAAGCAAGGAAAGTTAGATTTTACAAAATTGTCTAGTTTAACTGTACTGTATAATAAATACTTGCCCATAAAATAGTTGCCATTTGTCCCCCTCTATATCCTTACACATGCACAATGTAGTAACATTATATAGGAAGTCAGACTATCAGCACAGTAAATTGTTCCTGAGCCCTGCCTTAGTCTGCATCGTATTTTTAGTTTATTATCCATGTAATGCAAATATACACAAGATGAAAAAACACATAAATGTTAAAATTTAACTCCAATGGGGCATGAATGTTTAGTACCATATTCTTGTTACGCAAGGATTTACAAAGCATGGTTGGTTTCATAACTACATTGCTACTTTCAGCAAACTTAATTTCACAGTACACAAATATTTTGCCTCGCCTCGGTCTTTAAGGGCAAAAAGTGAGCATTTTTTTTAAACAGCTTAAATTTATGCCAGAGCTTTGTTTTCAGTTCCAGGGCTATATCCAAAAATGTGAGAAGAAACATGTATCTTTGTATCTGCAGGGTGCATTTCACATGTTGAGGAGAAAAGCATTAATGCGTATTTTTGTGACATATCAAGTGGAAGTTTGTTTCAAAAGAAATAACTGACCATGCTGCTACTTGGGAACACAGGTTGACAGCTGAAATGTGCATGTTAAACTGATTCAGCCCATGAAGCTAACAGGGCAGAGCCCAGAGGACAGGCCCATGCAGGGCTTGTCTTAGGCCTGGGGGAAGAGTCTTGTCCACGAGACACAGCGCCTAATCTGATCTGACGCTACACGCTAGTACGCAGTAACACAGGTCCAGATTTTACTATTGAAGCCTTGCAATGTATGTGGACAGGCACAGCCATTTCGCCCATAAGTCCCCAGTTGGCTGGAAGGCCCGGGACATTCTCGGCATGACAGTGTTAAGTCTGGCAGGCCCCTGGCCCACACACACCCTGCCATATTAGCCTTCCAATGCCTAGGAAAAGTATACCCAGCTGCTCCCCACCCCAGCACGGCCCTGCCAGAGGGCATTTCTTCTTTTTCTGGGATCTTTTTTGGGGGGGAGGGGGGAGATAGATGTCCTTTCATCACCCTTGAAAGTTCTTACTGGACTATTCCTCTATGAGGCTCCCCAAGTCCCTTCAGTCTGTTTATTTCCCAGTTACTTCTCATCTGTTCTCTGCTTGCCTGCCAAACTATACTTATGGGCTACATGCTTGGCTTTTAGAAAGCTTACTCACTTGTCTCACACACAAGGGTAATATTTTGAACAGGATTATTTTAGAAGTGTCATGTGCTCATGAAATGTAGTTTGACCCTGGTGGTGCCGGCCATATTTTCAAGATGGCTGGGTTCTCTGTGCCACTTTGATTAGTTGCAATTAAAATACTGTAAAAGCAATAGCCCAAGATTCCCAGTCTTAATCAAATCTTAAATTATTTATAAAGCACACATGAAAATATCAGAAATAAAGTAAAGAATGGTGCAAAATACTGCTAGCAGTGCAGTAATATAGAAATGTTGTATATATTAAATTCTGTATTCACCAGCTATGTGCTTCGCATTTAGATCTCAACTGAGCAGCAACACTGTATGACACAAGCATTATCCCCAAGAGAATTTATAGCATGGCAGGGTTTTCAGGTCTCTGGTTATCATTTAGTTAACATCTAGTTCAGCGTTTCTCAACCGCTGTTCCGCGGCACACTAGTGTGCCGCGAGACGCTGGCTGGTGTGCCGCGACGTGCGGCGACGAGAAGGGCGATTTGCATTGTCACGTGCCTGGCGGCCGCCAATACACAACACTGACCCGCCGGAAAGGAAGCCGGCCGGGTCACGACGTGGGGCGAGCGCAGCTCTCAACAGCCACCACCACGGCCTCGGACGTGAGAGGCGGCCGGCGGGTGCTGCTGTTTGTCCCGCTCTCGCTGCCCTTGCTGGCGGCGCCCGGGGCTGGATCGGCGCGAGGCCGCGGGCCGACAAGCAGAACAGCCTCCGGAGGGCAGCCAGCAGCGTCTACGAGGGAGTGAGCGGCCTCTTCGGCGAGGAGCACGTGCTGGCAGAGAAATCAGCGGCTTGTGAAGCCTTATTACAGGAGATTGCAACCAACACAGCAATTGGCAAGTGTTTCTTACAGTCATAATTCACTGAGATTTAGGACTTACCCCACAAACTAAACTGGGCTCTCTTTATATATATATATATATATATATATATATATAGAGAGAGAGAGAGAGAGAGAGAGAGAGAGAGAGAGAGAGAGAGAGAGAGAGTGTCAATATAGGCACAGAGTTAATTTTTTTAACTTTTTTAATGGTGGTGTGCCTCGTGATTTTTTCATGGAACAAGTGTGCCTTGGCCCAAAAAAGGTTGAGAAACACTGATCTAGTTGGCTGAAAAATAAACATTTATTGAAATGTAAAAACTTCAGGAGCTAAGAAGGCAGGCAATGGCTATATTATTCTGTACACTGGAAAGTTTCGATGATCAAACTTATTATTACTTTATATATTTATTCACAAGAGTGCATACTGTTTTCACAGTGGCCATCCCACCCTTTTTGGTGACTTTGGGGGCTCCGCGGGGACTTTTTCCTTTAGTAACCCTCAGACTGATACTCTCACAGTGGACCCTCAGTAGCTGAGTGGTCTTCCTGGCAGGGAGGCTGAAGCTGCAAAATCTTGCACTGAACAGGCAGGTGGGACTGGATGGCCTCCCAAGGACCCTTCAAACTGTGCAAGGAAGGAAGAGGCAGCAGTTGCACAAGGGCCTGTTACTTTGTGCCTAGCTGTGCTTTGCTGGTAGAGTGTTTTTCCTTCACTTTCTAAATCTCATTCTTTGCATCAACGACCCAAGTTGTAGAACAAGTTTGAGTCAAGTTAAATCAGGAGTAGGCAATCTAAGGTCCGTGGGCCGAATGCGGACCAATCGCCTTCTCAATCCGGCCCACGGATGGTCTGGAAATCAGTGTGTTTTTACATAGAATGTGTCCTTTTATTTAAAATGCATCTCTGGATTATTTGTGGGGCCTGCCTGGTATTTTTACACAAGTAGAATGTGTGCTTTTATTTAAAATGTATCTCTGGGTTATTTGTGGGGCATAGGAATTTGTCCCCCCCCCCAAAAAAAAGTCTGGCCCGCCACATGGACTGAGGGACAGTGGACCGGCCCATGGCTGAAAAAGGTTGCTGACCCCTGAGTTAAATTATGCTGAGAGCACTGTTTCAGTGGAATTCACTCCCACCATTCCTCACTGCAGCACAGCAACGCTTATTGGCCTTCAGTCAAAGTGAAGCTGATCAGATCCCTACCTGAAAGTTTTAAGGTGGATGTCCACATAACCCCTGGAACACATGCCTCAGAGCATGCAGTAAACAAGCTACTGGCTGACAAAGAGAGAGTGGTGGCTGCCTTGGAAAACAACCACCTGTTGGAAGTGGTGAATCAGTGTTTACGTAGTTTACTTTGGGAGGTGGGAAAGATACCCCAATTGCTTGTTCCTGGCATCAATTGGACATATTTCCCTAGCAAGTTCTAATATTTATTCTTCTTTCTGTATCTTTTGTCTTGATTTCATGCTGGAAACATCCAAGCAAACCAAAACAATAATTCCAGCCGAATTGCAAGACTAAGACAAGTTATCCCAAAGAAGCATGATTTTAATTACAGCAGTCAGTTCCTTAGCAGTTTTCATCTCTAGGCTTTCAATATTTATTATATGTTAATCCTTTATTTGCAAATACAGAGAAATCTAATACCTAAATAGGTATCAAGACTTGCATATGGAGCTCCCCTTCTCCTCTGCAATTGTCAACACATGACATGGAGCACATCATCTACAGCATCCACAATTATAGGTTTACATTTTGCTGTAGTTTCCAAAGATGTTGTGATTCATAACAGTATCTAAGTTGCAATGCTGTGTCAGCTTTCAGGCAACAATAGCATTTTTTTTATACAAGCTCTTTTCATATTTCTCACTGGTACATCACATAAGCCTATTTGGACGTTTCTTCATAGTTTAGAACCCTCTATGGGGACGCGGGTGGCACTGTGGGTTAAACCACTGAGCCCAGGGCTTGCCGATCAGAAGGTCAGTGGTTCGAATTCCCGCGACAGGGTGAGCTCCCATTGCTCGGTCCCAGCTCCTGCCAACCTAGCAGTTCCGAAAGCATGTCAAAGTGCAAGTAAATAAATAGGTACCGCTCCGGCAGAAAGGTAAACGGCGTTTCCATGTGCTGCTCTGGTTCGCCAGAAGCGGCTTAGTCATGCTGGCCACATGACCTCTGTACGTCGGCTCCCTCAGCCAGTAAAGTGAGATGAGCGCTGCAACCCCTTGGTTTGAAGTGGGGAGCAACCTCTATCTGATTCCACGGAGACTCCATGCCTGATTTAAAACCCTGCCTGTGCAGGGTTCTAAATTGCGCAGGGAACCACCACACAAGAAGAGGGCACTCCCCACTCAGTGCTTCATATTGAAACTCATGAAGGGCTCTAAGGAGTGTATACTGTACAGGTGATGTGCTGGAGAGAGCAGAGCTTGACTGTGCACCCCCACTTCTCACTTGTTTGCTTATCTTTAAGTCTTCAGCAAAGTAGGTTGGCATGTTTTGACTTTTGAAAATGGGTTTTTAAAAAGAAAACAAAAAATGCAGCAAAAAGACAAACCGATTAGAGGGAGAACTGAAGAGAGAGCTCCAAAGGCATTGCTGAGATTGCTCTATTAGCAGAGGGGGAAATGACATGCAGTACAAAAATTTGCATTCCACTATATATTCTTAAAATGGAACAAAACACAATTTGTCAGCAAACAACTAAACTTATGTAACATGCTTTTAAAATCCCACAAACTACTTTTCATTGTACCCTCTATTAATGCATCTTATTGAAAGTTTACATTTACAATTTCATCAAAATGCTGCACTGGTCCATTAAATATAAATTACTAGCATAATATTGATTAATTTTTATACTGACGAACACTGAGAGTTCTACCTCCCCAAAGTCACACATCTTGTCACATTGACAGAATTAACCTTAATTATTTCACAGCAAAAGACGTAGCATCACAGCACATATGCAAATCTAAACAGTTAGGGAACTGCCCTTTGATTCAAATGTTACCTTTCAAGCTAGATAAGGCCCAAGTGAGGAACATATGAAAAATTAGTGCAGTCAAATTTTAATGATGTGGAAATAATCCTGAAACACCTTATGAGCACTTAAATCTGCCACCAAGTACCTGCTTTGCACATTAACCGTTTCCACTTTTGGACAGGAAAGGAGGGATTTGATTGCAAAGAAGAGGTCTATGGAATGGGTTATCTGCATAAACAAGGAAACAAACTTTTTTAAAAAAGCTTTCCTCATATCCCATCATAAATTTAACCTATTTTTGTTTGTAACATTATTAGAAGGATCTCTAGAAGACTATGGCTTATGCTGCTCCTATACAATTTTTTGTGTTGTCATTTTGTATTATGTCAACATGACATTTCACTGAGAATGATACATTTCCTTGGATTTTTAAATATCCTGTTACATAATCTGGAGAACTGCTTGATACAGACTTCAGCTGAATATGTGACTAGTAAAATATATACTGTAGTGTTATACGATTAGCTGCTATATAAGCCAATTTACTATGTGACAGGGTACACTTGACAGAATTTGGCAACCAGCCAATTTTGTACATTGATGCCTTTATGAGTAGACAATTTAAAACAGTATTTCCACCATACACATCCTTGAGTCGATATCATATTATTATACTTTCTATGGATCCATTAAGTGACATCCAGCTTCTGCTCTTAGAGGTGGCCAAAACAGTCCAAAGCTAAAGTTATTTATTCTGAAATATTTATTAAGGCCATTTTAACAAAAGGAAGCTAAATGGTTAATAATTAATAGCCTAGGAACATTTATTGTCACAAAGAGGGTTTTAACAGTTCACTGTTTTTCAGCCCATTCAATTTATTTAGTATATTTCTAGGCTGTTCATTGGTAAAATTCTTTGGATGCTTCAGAAAACAACAACAGCATACAGTAATATTATCAATTATGGTCGAATTTATCATTTTTATGGTGGGAACAGCTGGCTGTTAGCAGCTGGAGTATCCACAAACTTACCTATTAAGAAAGAATACTCTCATCTTGATATTAAAGAACCTTATCAGGTTGTTCTATGTCTTGATATAAACCAGATTAGACACTTATAGCAGAACAAGAATATGTTGCTATAAGATTATATGATCTACTATGATTTCCAAGTTGGGCTACAGAGTGAGATTTAAGAATTTTATTGTCTGAGCATCTTGATGGTGTCAAACAATTTAGCTTGGGTGTATATTCTTTTATATCTCTACTTTATAATGAACAAATATGAAAAAGACAAATAGGAAAATAGGAAAAAACATGGAAGATTTATTATTTATTATTAATAAATGTATTTATTTATGGAATATATATAGACCAACCTCATCCCTGAACATAAACATCGGGTGGTGACATAGGGAGCAAGAGATCTTAAAGATAACATGGTCCTAAGTTGTTCATGGTTTATAAACTATAAGTAAGCAGTAACTTAGCTCAATAGTGTATAGGCAGAAAAGGCCAACTCTTTCAGCAATAGTGATAGACTCTGACAAAAGGTCATCATGCAAACAAACCAACTGCTGCATTTAGCACTAGCTGTAGTTTCTGGAAAGAAACATCCCCAACACAGAGTGTGTTGCAAGCAATCTGATGTTTATTACCAAGACATGCACCACTGTGGCCAAGTTATCCTTTTCCTGGGAGGTCCATAGTTGTCATACCAGCTAAAGCTGGCAGAAGATGCAGACACTTGGTCCTCCAGCAACAAAGCTGAATCTAGGAGCACTCACAAGCTGCAAGCCTATTCTGTTAAGAGTAAGAGCAACCCAATCCAGAACATGTAACTGAGTAGCTCCCAGATGTGAGAACCAACCATCCAAATAGTTTCCGACTCAGATGTTACAGAAAAAGAGAAAAAGAGAGCTGTGTGTTATCAGCATGCCAAAGACATCAAGCCAGAAATCACCTAATGATCTATCCCAGTGGCCTCATATAGCCATAGCTGTCAAGTTCTCCCTTTAAGGGAAATTCCCTTATGCTGAATAGGCTTCCTCTTAAGAAAAGGGAAAACTTGAAAGCTATGCATACAGCTATTAAATAGCACCGGAGATAACTGATTGCCCTGATTGCCCGACAACATCCACAGCATGATGTCCAAAAGGCCTTTCCCAGTGCTACAGGTTGGGATTCCTTCATTCCACAAAAACTTACCCATACTGTTTATCTTGAGGACCTGCCCTTACATTTATATTCCAAGGCAATATATTTACCGTATATGTCACCCTATCATTCTCCTAAACAAAAACAGTTTTGAAAGTTTATTTACCTTTACATCCTGATACTTATCTGAAGAAGTGTGCATGCACACGAAAGCTCATACCAAAATAAAAACTTAGTTGGTCTTTAAGGTGCTACTGAAGGAATTTTTTTATTTTACTTCGACCCAGACCAACACGGCTACCTACCTGTATCCTGATACTGGTAAGAGTCTTTTTCTTTGGATCTCTCAATTATTTCTATACCATATTAATGGCACACTTTGGCTTTATAATTTGCCATTATTTTTATGGTGTAATGTAGGCAAACACTTATGAGTCCTAAATAAACAAACCAGTGAAATCCAATCAACAAAAGCCAGTTCCTGGAAACTTGCCCGTCACCAAGGAAAACATGGATTCAGCTTCCCTGTGACCCAATAAAAATATTATGTTTTATGCATAGGGTCTGTCTTATGTATTCTCTTTGTTCATAAACATTTGCAATAACTTATATATGAAAAGGCGTTGACGTCTTCCCCAATTACAACATTTATTTCATTTCCCCTCTTAAATCAAACATATAAAATAGTATTATGTAGGATGAAAAATCAAACTTTAATTAGAGCTGCTAAGAACAGTGAGAAATGTGCTGCTCAGGAAAGAAACATACGTAACTGCAACTAAGATTACTTAATATAGACAAGCAAGAAATGCCATTGACGTGTAAAGCAGGGGTACAACAAGGATGTCACAATAAGGTGTGACATATTAATGTTGGTTGAAACACACAAGGCACAAATAAAGCCATCTCTTAACAGTATGTCCAAAATAAATTGAATCTTCATTCAAACGCCAGTTTGTGAATTGTTTCCTTTTACTGAAAATTTATCAAACTGAAATATATCAGGTAACAATGAGATTGAGTTAGGGTTCACAGGGTGGCAGGATCTGAGTTCAACCATAACATTCTCATGAGAAAAATTATATCTGATCTGGTGCTATGTGAAATCCCAACATTTAATTTTGGTTCAATTAGATTGCAAAAACCTTCCCATCCCCAACACGGTTTCAAGAATCTAACAATGGAAATAGAATGGTGCAATTAAGGATCCCTATAACGTTTTTGCTATCAGAATTCACCACAGCTGATGCATTTTCAGGCTTCCACCCACACACTTTCATAACAGCCATATACTGTATCTGTTTTGTTTTGTTCCTTTTAAAAATGACAGCTTAAGTTATTAAGATATGAAACAATCTGACTGGTATCTGATTGGGTAGAGAGGATGGAGGGAATAGGACTGTAAAAACTTCCTTACATTAAAAAAGTTAAATGCAAATGCAAAACCAAATGTCCCATAGTGCACTTGTCCTGTGCCATATACACCAATCTATCTTACGTATATACCAGGCATGTCCAACAGGTAGATTGTGATCTACCAGTAGATCACTGGATGTCTGTGGTAGATCACTGGCACCCCTAAAAAAAGCTCACCCAAAATTTTCCTCCTCCCTAAAAAAAGCTGAATTATGACCTGAAGCCCTCAACAAAAATGGGCCTCCCTCCCTCCTAAAAGAAGCTCAACAAGTTTGACCTAAACCCAAAAAACCAGGGCTTCCCTTAAAAAAACTCAACAGCTTTGACCTGAACCCCCCAAAAGGGGGTAGATCACTCCCAGTTTTTAACTCTGTGAGTAGATCACAGTCTCTTGGGAGTTGGCCACCCCTGGTATATACTGAGAAAATTCCTGCATGCAAATAATTACTGTCCCTAATTGAAAAAGTAGCACAACACCTTATAAGTTCAAGGAGCTCCTTATACATATTTAGATGGCTCCTTGGCACAGACTGTGATTCCACAATAACCATTCTTCTCCTGGCCGTTTTTTAAACATTCACGGGCCATTGTGTTTTTCTACTGTCTTGTGAACTATCAAATATAGCAATCCTTTTGTTTACTTTTCATGATCACTTATCATGAAGAAAAGAGATGAGTTACGGTTCCTTGTACTTGCTAGGGATTCTTTCCAGACACTCTACTCACTTCAAGCTTTGAGTCATACTTTGTGTAAACAAGCCACAGGATAACTGAGTTCAGAGACTGTTAACCTAGAGAAATTTGGTAAACAGTAGCTTTCATGATGTATCTTTTACAACTTCTGCCATACAGAATGACATAGTCATTCAAATATTTTAATATATATTTTGGTCAGCACTTTTACAATCAAGAATTTTCCACCTAAACACTCTACTGTATTAATTATATCCAACACACTGTTTAGCAACTGTTAGACATAGTGTTTACTCTAATTTAAGAACATCCATGAGGGAAAATATGACTGTGAACAATGCTAAAGGAGTAGTTCAAAGCACAACACAAGGACAACAACCCAGCTCATGGCATCAACCGATGTCTTTTGTATCGTGTGATAACACGGTTAATGGAACTTTTTTTTATTTCAGCATTGCATGTCACTCACCACTCTCGGTACTCCCCCCCGTCATGACTTTAGAAGTATATGAACTGCCACACAGCTTGCCATGACAATGCATAACCTAGCCAAAACATCCAATCACACAAAATTGTGTGAAAACTGCCTGGGTTTTCTTGCAGAATGATATTCTGTCACTTATTTCTTGGAAAAGGAGCGATATTAGTAAGAGATCAAAGGGTTGTGTGTTTTCTTTTCATTTCATTATAGTAACAGTGAAAACAGGATATGTTGAAAACTCTCTGGAGCATGGGGATGGCACAGAGGAGAAGGTTGAGGGGGAAGACCCATTGCTCTAGCAGTAAGCCTTGCACACATACAACTATTTTGTTGTATATTGCCCAAAGGTAGAAAATGGCAGTTAAGTTGGTTCTAAATGAACCTTTTTCTGTTACTAAAAGGACTCTGATTTTCATATTATACCAACTTTTTTAAACAAAAACAAAAACAAACAACCACATGAATGTTCATATAATATCTTGGTTTTTAAATTCAAGCCAGTATGTAATGTTGCAACTTTTTCCTAGCAGACCTTAAACTACTTTCCTTTAAAGACGACTTCAAATTCATAATGGTGTGGTCCTAGGTCTTTAATAGTTGATTAACACGGATTTAATGGTAAGGGCATTGGTCACTTAATATAAGAAGTTTCACAGTTTGAATATCTGCTTGCCATCAACCACAGCAACAGAAATCTCTGGAGAGAAAAGAACAAAAAAACCTTCTACCACACAGGCCTCTCCCAGTTCTCGAGTTAGCTGAAGCTACCTGATTTAGTACAGATGACTAGTACTCTTAAGCCCTCTGCTGAATGTACAAATAGGAAATAGAAGATGGTATAAATGGAAAAATTCAGTTCAGCTCTGAAACCACCTCACAGATTTTATGACAAGACAATTACATCATGTTATGCTCATTTTAACATAAGGAAGTAGCAGGGGGAAAACAGTGAGTAATCATGCCTGAAGTGAGGAGAAACTTTTGTGAAAACTCCCCTGCTTTCTACATGCCCCTTCTTGTGCTCTCAGCATGACCTATTCATTAATAATCTTTAGGTGGCACAGCATCAGTTATGTGCTTTGGCATAAGCCTTCTAAGTGAAAACCAGACAGCCACAAAACTTGCTTAACTACTTTTCCTTCTCTTTCAAGCAGCATGTGCTTATGGCAAAAAAAATTGTGGATGAGAAATTATGTTAATGTAATTTTATTTAAGTTGAAAAATAAAAAGCTGCAAAATTAAAGACATGGTCACAAAGGTTTCTTTAAAAAGTTGAAACACCATATTTAGATAGATGAGAAAGAAATAGAACTCTGTGGTGCTCATTTGTTTTCCATTGGACAGCATTTGGTACTCCTAGTCAACATTAAAAATAATGATTATCTATAATGTTGGACTTTACTCCAAACGAAATGACTGTTTCTGAAGTAGGTAGATTCCTTTAAATGATACAAAGTTTCTAATGTGCCAAAAATACTCGGTAGAAAACATTTCTCTAGGAGACAAGCTTATACTAGATGAAACACCCTTTACTCACTGTTACGCAGTTTAAATGCAGGCTTCTTCATTGCAAAACAGATATTGGGAGGTATAAGCATTAGGAAACAAAGTAAAAGGAAGAAGAAGCATGACTCCAGCTCATAAGGTTATGAGTCACCAAACTGACTTTACTAGAAAAACATTTAAATATAGTCTTCATTGTTTGGAGAGAAGAGTTAAGACCTATTGCACACCAAGCATGGGGAGGCAGGAAAGTGTGAGTGAGAACCAAACAAAGGCAGCATATGGGTGAAAAATGAGGCCACAGCTTTATTGGTTACCAACACTGTGAGGTTTGGGCATGGCATGGGGCAAGGATCCATTCTTCCAGGCAGTCCACCAGCTGGCCCAATCTCTCATCCAGCCTGCCTCCTTGGCCAACCTGAGGAGATGCCAGCAGGCGGTTTTCCACCACACAGTGGATCAATTTCAACCATAGATAAAGTTGCTTCCCAGCCCTATCAACCAACAGCTGTTTGATACCCCCTCCAAAAAACAAACAAACCATGTTTCACTGAGAGTAGGTAGGTCAGTTGGTGGTAGTTGCAGAAGCTTCAGGACTGCTGCAGTCCCAGGTTTTATAGCCCAGGTGCACATAAAGGCCAGCACAGGCTTCACCCTGGTCCACACCCAGATCCCAGTCTGGCTATGGATTAGAATCAGGTCTATGCCCTTGTTTGCTTCTTCAGTACTGCTTTGCTTCTATTTCTAGCTCAGTAACAGTAGAAGACAAGCCACCCCCAGGTATGAGCTATATACATAGTTTATTGCACACTAAGAACTGCAGAGTCATAATTTCAACCTCAGCTTGTGACATGTTTGCCAAATATGGTGGCCACCACTATTTTAAGAATGGGAAGTAATAAGAAATTGATCTGTGTTTTATACTCAACATACTTTTTGTCATGCTCATGGAAGCTCATGCTCATTCAAACAAGTAGCTGCTTTAGTATTACAGCCTAGTACTACTTTGCATAAATACTTTTTGTTTTTTAATTCAGACTTCTTAGCGTTTAAAATCCATTTAGCTAAGTTGCTAAAAATGTATGATTGACTCTTGGTGATCAGGTAGCCATTCCACCAGTACTAATAAGAACTAAGTTGTGTTATGTGATCCCCAAGGATGTGCTCTACTGGAAGCTGGCTTCAGGCACTGGGCCATTAGCAGACCAACTCTGTGTTACAAAGATGTTTGCAAATGTGACATGAAGGCTGACAACATTAACCCCGCCATGTAGGAATCCCTTGTAGACAACTGCAGTGCCTGGAAACAATCAAGTTCTGTATCCAGAGCAGTGGCCAAAGGAGGAATGACCGCTGGAAAGAACGCAGAAAGGAGAAACGCCATGGTACACCTGCATCATCACAACCAGACACCTTCATTTGCCCCAACTGCAACAAAACATGTCTCTCCTGTATTGGTGTTTACAGCTAGTGCAGGCCCTGTAACTTTCCAAAAGTTTGACTTCACCCCCAAAGGTGTACTCTTTCACTGTCTCCTGAGACAGACGGATGCCAACCAACCTTGGTTCTCACATACCCTTTCATTTCACATTTAGTTCAAGTCTATGTGTGTTTACTTAGGTGTAAGCCTACGAATGGCCACTGAGGGGTCTCAATGGAGCTTTCTTTAAGGTACTTGTACATAATACTGTACTCTTAGGTAAAATTAACCAGTAAAGTGATTGTGTAGTACAGTAATCAATGTACATTGCAACATTTCAAATATCTGAGCATTTAGACCAGGGGTCAGCAAACTTTTTCAGCAGGGGGCCGGTCCACTGTCCCTCAGACGTTGTGGGGGGCCGGACTATATTTTGAAAAATATATATGAATGAATTCCTATGCCGCCAAATAACCCAGAGATGCATTTTAAATAAAAGGACACATTCTACTCATGTAAAAACATGCTGATTCCCGGACCATCCGCGGGCCAGATTTAGAAGGCGATTGGGCCGCATCTGGCCCCCGGGCCTTAGTTTGGGGACCCCTGATTTAGACACATGAACTAATGAAAAAGGGAGTCATTTCTTTTAATTACAGAGGGTTAAATCCAACATTGCCTTCCATTCATGCAACAGAATTTAATATCCTCTCCTCCCCCTACAATCCCCTTCCCAGCCTTCTAGGCTGCTTTTTTGGGGGGAGGGGATGCTGCAGTGGAGAAGTGAGGAAGGCCAAGTCCTTTTGCAATAACAGACATCTGTTCCCACTTGTGTGCAAACACAATTAGATACAACCTAGAATACAGTGGTACCTCGGGTTAAGAACTTAATTCCTTCTGGAGGTCCATTCTTAACCTGAAACTGTTCTTAACCTGAGGTACCACTTTTCCTAATGGGGCCTCCCGCTGCCTCTGCCACCGCGTTCTCACCCTGAAGCAAACCAGAGGTACTATTTCTGGGTTAGCAGAGTCTGTAACATGAAGCATCTGAAACCCAAGGTACCACTGTAATTAATTCAGAACTGTGTTGAAATGAACATGAATTATAAAATTATAGGAAGAATATGCATTGAAAAAAATTATGTAGGGACAATTAAGGAAGAAAATGAACTATAGTGGTACCTCGGGTTTACAAACACAATTGGTTCCAGAAGTCTGTACTTAACCTGAAGCGTACTTAACCTGAAGCGAACTTTCCCTTGAAAGTAATGGAAAGTGGATTAATCTGTTCCAGACGGGTCCGCGGAGTACTCAACCTGAAGCGTACTTAACCCAAGGTATGAGTGTAATTGGTTCCGGAAGTCCGTACTTAACCTGAAGTGTACTTAACCTGAAGCGAACTTTCCCATTGAAAGTAATGGAAAGTGTGATTAATCCGTTACAGACAGGTCCGCGGAGTACTTAAACTGAAAATACTCAAACCGAGGCATACTTAAACCGAGGTATGACTATGGCATTTTTACTGACACCAGACCTGATGAAACAACACTTTCAGACTATAACAGCTAGTACGGATAAACTGCAGTACAGTTTGCTTTTTTGAACCTTTTCCAATGGGCAAATCAATATGGAAGTAATCTTAGTGCCCCAAACTTCTGAAACTTGTTTCTATCTATTTGGACTAGTGCCTATCTTCAAACTGCTACTATTCTATATCTGCTGCTTCTCTGCTGGATCATTTTCAACAGAATCACAAGTCTGTTTTCCCCTGATGATTAAGATTTCACCACAAGCTGTTTTGCCCTTCCGTTTTATTCAGGTTTGAAACAAAGTGTTCTACCACAGCAGGTCTAAGTAATCATAAAGGATGTGAATGTTAATTACACTCAATGGTTCTGAAAAGTAGTATCGATGAATACCAGCATCTGGAGCAGCTTGTAATTACTTAATCTGAAAATGTGAAGCTTGTGGTTTCTGAGAAAATGAATAATATTAGGAACTGGTGTACTGAAATAAACTTATTCCTTATCAAATCTTGATTTCCATTTCCATATATCCAAATTTGTTTAAAACAAATGTTCTGCTAATACAAATAATAGACTGACTTAAAGTGCAAACTGTTGTATGAAAGCAGAGGCCACACCTAAGAATTATTCTAGATGTGAGATTAAATCCACTTGATGAACACAGGCAAGTCAAGACTAGATTAACCATTGGTCTGATTGTACATGGAATAGCCTGGCATCTATTGTATTTTTCTTTTAAAGCCAGCAAGTTAGGATATGTAATATACAAAAACAAAAAAGCTACAAATAAAGCCAACACCTTGAAGATTCATGAGGAAAGAAATTAACAATAAAGATAGAAACCAAGAGTCTTTAACAATCACTCTAAAATCTCATATAAAACCTACAATCCCAAAAGGAACTCTTTGGCAAATAAACATGGGTTACTTCATATATACTGAACAACCAAATTTGTCCTCAGTGATGTACCAATGTTGTTAATAATCTCAGCTCTCATATAATCACAGAAAAAATGATGTTCTGCTTTTCAGACCAACTGCCAAACACAACAACCCAACACAATTATATGGTGATGTCACAAAATAAACAAAAAGTAAATTATTTAAAGTTCTTAAAAGTTATACAAATCTGTGCAATTCCCCCCCCCCTCAAAACCCCACCACCACCAAATTCACCACTTGAGAAATGTTAAGTGTGAATGGGGACATTAAGTCAAACCATGGCTTATAACTGAGCAGATGCGACTGCCTTCCGTCTCAGTTCATGCAATTGCCATGCTACCTGGGGCTGAGCTATGGAGACAGCTAGAGCGCCGGTGGCAGATAACTCATTCTGAAGCTGACCAGACACAGGAAGGCAATGTCGGGCCTACCAAGTAGCGGTAGCGATGGCGAAGAAGACTTTCTTCACCGCCTCTATTGCATCTGCAGAAAACAGCAGCAGGAGACTTTTTCAGGTGGTTCGCAATTTAGGGCTCCGTCCTCTCCCCCATGCTTTTTAACATTTACATGCAGCCACTGGGAGAGATCATCAGGGAGTTTGGGCTGGGTGTTCATCAGTATGCGGATGATACCCAGCTCTACCTCTCTTTCAAATCAGAACCAGTGAAGGCGGTAAAGGTCCTGTGTGAGTGTCTGGAGGCGGTTGGAGGATGGATGGCGGGTAAGAGATTGAGGTTGAATCATGACAAGACAAAAGTACTGTTTGTGGGGGACAGGAGGCGGGCAGGTGTGAGGGACTCCCTGGTCCTAACTGTGTGGACCAGGTGCACAGCCTGGGAGTCATTTTGGACTCACAGCTGTCCATGGAGGCGCAGGTCAATTCTGTGTCCAGGGCAGCTGTCTATCAGCTCCATCTGGTACACAGGCTGAGACCCTACCTGCCGGCGGACTGTCTCGCCAGAGTGGTGCATGCTCTAGTTATCTCTCACTTGGGACTACTGCAATGCGCTCTATGTGGGGCTACCTTTGAAGGTGACCCGGAAACTACAACTAATTCAGAATGCGGCAGCTAGGCTGGTGACTGGAAGCGGCCGTCGAGACCACATAACACCCCTCTTGAAAGACCTACATTGGCTCCCTGTACGTTTCCGAGCACAATTCAAAGTGTTGGTGCTCACATTTAAAGCCCTAAACGGCCTCAGTCCAGTATACCTGAAGGAGTGTCTTTTTTTTTTTAAATTTTATTATATAACAAAGAAAAACATAAAATAGTCACACACAAAAAAGCAATACACTTACATTCCTGCACATCCGTCAGTTACATAATACAAACAAATCTATATCTTTATTTCTCCTATTAACATTTTCCTAAAGTTAAAATCCCAAAAGAACTATTGCTTAGCAATTGCGTCGGAAAGGAGAGAAGCAATGGAAAAAGAGAGAGGGAAAGAAAAAACATGATAATAATAATAATGATAATAATTATATTAAAACTTATGTTAATAATTATCATAGACATAAATAAAGTCAACAAATAAAAAGAAAGAAAAAGAAGAAAAAAGAAAGAAAAAAAGAGAGGTAAAAACAGGCTAAGAAAAAAGAGGGGCTAGCCCCAGTTGACTGAATCAACAGTCATATCTTAAACACTTAATTACATAACATCTTCTAAGGCTTCCACCGCGCTTTGCACAGAGTTTCAATCTTCTATACTTCTATATCTTGTCTTCTTGATACAATACACTAACTTCTGTTAACAAAACAGAAGTCTTCAAATTCATACACAGTTATTCTAAACATAGCCATGTTCTATTGCCCAATCCTATTTTATTCAAGTAATCATTTAAGCACTCCCACTGTTCCTTAATTTTGTGTCTAGGTTTATTACGAATCAGATCAGTTAATTTTGCTAGTTCTAAATATTCGCAAAGTTTGTCAATCCATTCCCCTCTCGTAGGTATCCTAGGTTCCTTCCATATTTTAGCAATGATCATCCTTGCTGCTGTTGCTGCATAAAGATATATATTGATCTTATCTGAAGGTATTTCATTATTAAGAATTCCTAATAAATAGGCTTCTGCTTTCTTACTAAATGAAACTTTAATTAATTCTTGAACTTCCCTGTGTATCATTTCCCAAAATGTTTTAATTTTGGGGCATGACCACCACATGTGGTACAACGTTCCGGTAGTTTGCCCACACCTCCAGCATTTGTCATTACTATTCTTATTTATTTTGGCTATCCTTTCGGGCGTTAAGTACCACCTATAATGAACCTTCATAAAATTCTCTTTTAAAGCATAGCAGGCTGTGAAATTAATTTGTTTGTCCCGGAATTCTTTCCACTTTTTGTATTCAATCTGATGACCTAGATCTTTTTCCCATTTTTCCATGTATTTGTTCTTTCTTTCTTGTTCCCAGTCCTGCTCGTTTAAAAGTTTGTACATTTTCGAGAGAGTTTTCCCCTTGCTATTAATGATTTCTAATTCAAATCTCGTTTTTGTTTCTCCAAATCCTCTTTCCTTTATATCTTTTTCAAATGTGGCTTTTAATTGATAGTATTCTAGCCAGGATATTCCTCTGTTCTTAAGATCATCATATTCTTTAAGTTTAATACTATCGTTGTCCTTTTCAGTAATTTCTCTATACGTAGGCCAGACCTCTTTCTTATAGCATCTTAATGTGGCATTGGCTTCCACCGGTGATGCCCACCAGGGAGTTCTATCTATAATTTTATCTTTGGTTCTTTCCCAGACCTCCCATAGGGCCCTCCTTAATATATGACTTTGAAATTCTTTGTTTCTCTTTCCTTTTTCATAGAACAAGTAACCATGCCACCCAAAAATCTTGTTTACACCTTCTAGTTCCAGAATATCCGATTTTTACATCGTTAGCCAATCTTTTATCCAGGTCCAGCAGGCTGCCTCGAAATATTTCTTCAAGTCTGGTAGGGCAAATCCCCCGATCTTTTTGGGGTTCGTTAATATCTCTGCTTTCATCCTTGCCTTTCTTCCCTGCCAAATGAAGTCCGTCAGGTCTTTCTGCCACTCTTTTAAATATTTAGTTCCAATTAATATAGGAATGTTTTGAAACAGGAATAAAATTTGGGGGAGAATCACCATCTTAATCATAGATACCCTACCCCAAATGGATAGGTTCATACACTTCCATTTTGCCAATTTTTTCTTTACTTCTTTCCATTTCTCGATGTAATTATCTTTCAATAAATTTGTGTTCTTGTTAGTTATCTGGATCCCTAGATAGTTGACTTTTTTTCCAATTTTAATCCCTGTTATTTTTTCCAGCCTCTCTTGGTCTTTCACTCTCATATTTTTCGTTAGCATTTTCGATTTGTCTTTGTTTAACTTAAATCCTGATACTTCCCCAAATTTCCCCATCTCAATCATTCCTGATACAATTCCTTCCTCCGGATTTTCGGTCATAATAATTAAATCGTCAGCGTACGCTTTAGTTTTAAAACAGTAGGCTCCTAATTTTATTCCTTTAATTGCTTTATTTCCTCTGATTGCTATCAGTAAAGTCTCCAGGGTTGTGATGAATAACAGGGGGGACAAGGGGCAGCCCTGTCTTGTACCCCTCTCTATGCTGAATTCCTCGGTAAGTTCATTATTTATAATTAACCTTGCTCTTTGTTCTCTATAGATTGCTTTGATTCCCCTTAAGAACCTTTGTCCCAGTTTTAGATTTTCACAGGTGTTTATCATAAAATCCCAAGACACACGGTCAAAGGCTTTCTCCGCGTCAATTAACAGCATTGCTGTCGCCATACTTGGTTTGAAATCTAAATATTCCATTAAGTCAATAATTACCCTGATGTTATCCTTGATTTGTCTCTCGGGGAGGAAACCCGCTTGATCTTTCCCAATTATCCTACTTAATACACTCTTTAATCGATTTGCTAATATTCCAGTAAATATCTTGTAATCAATATTTAATAAAGATATTGGTCTGAAGTTCTTAATTAATTTCGCGTTTGAATCTCCTTTGGGAATCAACGTTATTAATGCTTCTTGCCAGGACTTTGGTAATAAACCATTCTCCAAAATTCCATTCATTATTTCCTTTAATCTCGGTGTTACCACTTCTTCTAGTATCTTATAGTATTTGACGGAGATTCCGTCGGGACCTGGCGATTTCCCTTCTTTCATTTTTTTAATCATATTTTGGATTTCCTCCTCCTGAATTTCAGCGTTTAAACCCTGAAGGAGTGTCTTCACCCCCATCGTTCTGCCCAGACACTGAGGTCCAGCACCGAGGGCCTTCTGGCGGTTCCCTCGTTGCGAGAAGCAGGGAACCAGGCAGAGGGCCTTCTCGGTAGTGGCACCCACCCTGTGGAATGCCCTCCCATCAGATGTCAAAGAGAAAAACAACTACCAGACTTTTAGAAGACATCTGAAGGTAGCCCTGTTTAGGGAAGCTTTTAATATTTAATAGATTATTTTAATATTCTGTTGGAAGCTGCCCAGAGTGGCTGGGGAAACCCAGCCAGATGGGCGGGGTATAAATAATAACTTCTTCTTGTTGTTGTTGTTGTTGTAGTATAAATAATAACTTCTTCTTCTTGTTGTTGTTGTTGTTGTTGTTATGTTACAGCTCAACCAAGGCTTACATTTTTGTCTTTCTCAGATAAACAATGAGCCATAAGCTGTGCTATTTTTCTAGAAAAAGAGGTGCCAGATCTTTACATCAGGAACTCACACATTTGCATAAAACCATAGTTTGGCTTAGCAATATATGCAAAATGGATCAACACACTACCATGCCAAGGACAAAACTAACAAGCAAACAGAAACCTTTTCATTGCTTGTTTGTTTATTAGTGAAATTTTTAATTAAAAATAATTCAAAGCAACTTACAAAAAAGCGCTCATGCATTAAAACAAGCATAAAACTAAAGAAGAATAAAAACTAAAAATACATTCATAGTTATGAAGTGGCAGTGCTAACATATCCCATCCACTGAAGGAGGCCATTTCATATCAACAGTTTGCACGGCACACTTTAGAGATAGAAGGGAAAGAAAAGCACCCCCGTTTACTGATTCATCCATAGTACAGTCACGTGAGGTCTTGTCACAAAGACTGCATTTGGTGTTCCAGTCCTGTATATGGAAGAAGTATCACTCAGGCCAAGCATCCATGACTCCATAGCAGTCTCCAATGTGGTGCCTCAAGGGCCTGGAAGAGGTAACTGTACCATTCGGGGGGGGGGGACTTTTTTCACTGGATGAGCCAATGGTGGATTATACAGAACCAATAAGAAAATTAAATACTAAAGTTAGACTGGACCACAAAAGAAAATAATCTGTTGCTTATTTGTGGCATGTGACATTAAAACACTGGATTAATAGCATACACGGTTGCCATTTAACACTTCCAACTTTGTGTTTCCAAGCCAACCTGCTACCTGCCATAATGAAGCAGCCCTACTTGGGAAAGGCACGCGCTTTTGGTCTCTAAGCACACTAATCAATTGTGGGCTCCAGTGCAGTGGGTGGATGAGCAGGCAGCAAATAATGTCACAGAGCCGTGCGGATTAAAATTATGCCACAACTTTACAGAAGTATAGGTTTAACATAAGCATTAGGCAGGGATCCATTACTCAACCAGTCCACTTGCTGGCTGATATGCTGTCAGCCAACAGGTGGGGATTGGCTCACGGTGTGACCTACATCTGGTAGACCTGATTTGGCCCCTGAGCTGGGCTTCAGGACAAAAAGCACCACCCTCCACAATCCCTTCCCAGTCTCTCCCACCTAGGGATCCAGCCAAATGTCTCTCCCGCCATCAAAAGTTGTGACAATTACTATGAGGTAGGCTAAAACCATAAGCCAAAGCAAATTTACTTGTGAGCAAAAATTTCTCCCCAGCCCTGAAACCAGCAGTCCATAGCAATGTCATTGGTCAGCAAACCCATTCCTGCAAAGAAGAGATAAATTAAACAGGCGGTGGGAGGCTGAAAAAAAGCCCAATGCAACTGGTTAGGCAAGCAAACAAGGCATGCCTTCTATAGGCCAGGAGCGGACCAAGTGGAGCAAAGTCTTCTGTCTGGTCTCCATGGCTCAGCTCCATGGCTCAGCACTCTTAGGGCACCCAACTGGCTCCCTGAAGTCGCATTCAGCCCCCATTTTCCCACGAGCAGCCTGAGACACTGGCCCCTCCCCTCCCCATGTCAGGCCACAAATGGCACTCCTCAAGTACATCAGGAAAGAGGAGATGCTTTTCTCAGCCAGTGCACTAGCAAAATATTTTGTAATCTGACATGACAATCAGAATGAATGTTTCTATAGGTTTAAGCTTTGGATTTAGCCAAGCTTATTAGTTATGCACATTAAGGGGCCTATGTAAAACACAGGGCTGGATTCAGACTTGCTCTTGTGCAAATGGAAAGGCTCCCTGCTGGAGGAAAGGGCAATGAAGCAATATCCATGGATTTCTCTATCCCTATGCAACTCACAGCTGCCTTTGTGGTTCCAGAGGGTCCCCTCCCCCAAGCAGCCATAAGACATTATCCAGCCCCAAAACATTTTAGAACACTAGCAGTGGCAAAGTTTTTATCGGTGGTCACAAGAACTAATGTTTCCTACTCCGAATTTGAGTAAGATGTCTGAGGGGTTTGAGGGCGGGGTGTCCTAGCTGTGTATCGCTTGGTAACGAAATGTTGGGTCTATGGACCGTAATAAAGATTGTTGTTGTTGTTTTAGTTTAGGGGGGGGGGGGAAACACAAGAAATGGATGGGACGGGAAAATTATGCATGGTATGAAGAAAGTGAATAAGTTTTCCACCCCCTCATATACACTAGAACCTGGGGTAATCCAAAGCTGAACAGTGCGAGATTCAGGACAGATAAAAAGAAGTATTACTTCATAAAGCTAATAGTTAAGCTACAAAATTTTCTACCACAAGATGTACTGATAGCCACCAATTTGGATTAGAAAGTTTCATGGAGAAAAAGGCTGTTAATGGCCATTAGTCATGATAGATATTGCCTCTTATCAGAAGTATGTGCCTCTGAATACCAATTGCTGGCAAACTGTTAGAAGAGTGTTATTACGATCATGACCTGCTTCTGGGCTTCCCACAGATAGGCCATTCTGAAAACAGAAAGCTGGACTAGGTAGACCCTGGTCTGAGTTCACCACAGTTTTAGTTATATTCTTAACAATAGTTTAGCAATGTGTCCATGTCCCTGCTAACTATGGTTCAGTTTAAACGGGGTGGCATTTAATTGACTCAAAAACTTATGCTGGTTCCTGCTAGGGTTCCATTTATTGCTCATGTTATCTCTGCTTTATAACAGCTGTACTGGTTGCCAGTTCATTTCTAGGCCTAATTCAAGGTGATCACCTTCATGTTTAAGTCCCAAATGACATTGTCCTCAAATATATGAAAGACCATCTTCATTATACACCTTTAGGTGCTAAGCAAAAATGTTCCTCTTTAACCAGGCCTTTGGCTGATTGACATCCAATGCCCTTTTAAAATGTGTTGGGGAGGGGGTGGGTACTGGTTGTTGTTGTTTTATTATGTATTTTGTTTTTATATTGTGATTTTATGTTGTAACCACCCTAAGACTTGTGGGTATAGAGTGGTATACAAATTTAATAAATAAATAAATAATAATCTATTTATCGGGGGGGGGGAGTTAGGAGTATTCTCTGTGGCAGCCCTTACATTGTGGAATTCCCTACTGTGAAGGAGGGGTCTGGCTCCTTCTTTACAGAGCTTCTATCCTGTGTTGAAGGCATACCTCTTTTAAATTTTAAATTGTTGTAACCCACTACGGGACCTTATAGTGAAGGGCAGGTAATAAAGTGAACTATTATTAATAATTATGATGATGTATCCATAAACAGATGCAGACTGTACCCAAAGTTTCCGAAGATTCAATAGATTATTTACACATCAGTAAATCATGAGTTACCCCTTTCTGGATTTCTGGATTTTAATGTTTTGTTGGAAGCCGCCCAGAGTGGCTGGGGGAACCCAGCCAGATGGGCAGGGTATAAATAAATTATTATTGTTATTATTATTATTATTATTATTATTATTATTATTACTACTACTACTACACTAGCCTAAGTACTAAAATGGGTCTTCTCTGTCGTGGTGCCCTGGATGTGGAATTACCTCTCTATGGATGTGCACCTGTCTCCTTCACTGGCGGTCTTCTGGTCCCAGCTGAAAATCTATGGTTTCCCTTCAAACTTTGGAAGTTGTGCATTAACTGGATTCCAAAAGTGGATTAGTTGCTACTGCTGTATTAAATTTTTATTATTGTAATTTGTTTTATATAATGTTTATTTATTTTAATATGGCTGTATGATGTGTATCTTTTACTTGATTGCTTTCGAACCCACCCTGGGATTCTAGCTAAAGGCAGCCTAAAAATACATAAATAAATACATGTAAGGCATAGTGTAAGAAAACACTTGTTAGCTCATTTCTAATCAGTTTCTTCTAACATAGCTCTAGTTTCTATCAAATTCACTAGTTATGTACTTCAGATTAGATCTTGTCATTATTTTGCTACTGCTTGTGACTGAAGTGAGAAAAGCTGTAGTTACAGAAATGTATCTTAATACTTGACATACAAGTAATATCAAAACATAGACCAATGAAAACATCCTGTCAAAAATCAGGAAAAATACGGATTAAATACTAAACAAGCTGTCACTCAAAAAAAAAGGAGCCCATTATCCTAGGTTAAGCAAAAGAACCAGATTAATGCAATCATGTCAAAAATAATAATCCAAACTTTATTTAGATGCCACATTTCTCTAGTAATTTTAATTGTCTTCCAGAAAAACGTTTTCCAATAAACAGAAAAATCAGAGTACTGTATTAACATGTGGCAGTCCCGTTCCCCACCCCCCACCCCAGTTAAAGAACCCCTTTCTGGAAAAAAGTGAATTAGATATAGAACATTAATGTGAAATTGAACTTTCTCTACAAAAGAGTTGAAACAATAAAAGGTTCAGTGATTAGATTTCTTTGATGCACAAATCCAAACACTGAAACTTTCTTTCCTCTACCTATAGTTAAGGTAGCCATAAGTCTACAAACTAATTATAGCCTACAGAGTGTTAAAAGCAGCATGAAACCTCAAAACAAAGAAGGCGGAAGTGCTGAAACAGTATTTACCTGCATTACAAGCTATTCGGCAACTGTATGCGGCCAAAGTTTATTTACATTTTGAAAACTTTATAAGAACGGCAACAAACAACTAGAAACATAAGCTTCCTGAACTCAGTTTTTACCTTTGTGTTCGGCGGAGTCTGTTTCCACTTCTCAAATGAGGCATTGTAAAACTTGAGAACACAGTCCAAAAATGTGGATCAGACATATCCATGTTCCTTCCTTAAACACACAAGTTGTGTTTTTCCCCTTTAAAAAAGGAGGGATATATATATAAAAAGGGGGGGGAAAGGAAAATGATCCCGATTTGATTATCCTCCTTCCCACTGAAAATGTAAACATTAGCTCCACTCAAGGCAACTTTAAAGCACAGCAAAGCAGCTGGATACTATAGGCTTCCTTAGTAGCGAACAACTTTCTGTTCTTAAAATAAAATAAAATAAACCTTTTCCTTTTCTGTGTAAATGATCTGATGCGTATGCTGCCAAGCTTTAAATAAAAATTACAATAGTTTTAGCCCTCCCATTCTGCTGAAAACCCTGTCCCTGTACGTGTGATTCAGCCAAAGGTACTTTGTCATCTCTTTGGAAGATACCATTCAGGTTCATCCAAAGGGGGGAAGGTAATAATCTTTGTTTCTTTTCATAGTTTTCTTGGTGGTCATCATTTCACCGTGGAATTTTGTTTTAAAAGTCTCATTAAATAAACAACATAGCCAGTTTTAATTCCTTTAGTATTAATGAAGAATAAATCTAAAAGTTCACAGAGTTGTTCCCCCCCCATGCTACTTCAGAAATGAGATCATCTTTCAGAGACTTTTCCAAGACTTAAACCTATCACTTTTGATACTATCTTCCTGATTATTGAGAGGCTGCTGTGAACAAAATCAGGGTCTCCTTTACTGCAGAAGAAAAAAATATTCCTACTTTAATCTTTCCACTACAAATACACATTTCTTCCAGAATTCTAGCAGTCACTGATATAAAAAGGAGAGGATTTCAGTAAGAGGCTTGCAAAAAGCTTTATTTTCCCCCAACCAGAGGGTACTCAAAGCACCTTTTCTACGTAAAATGGATGCCTTATTCATCATGTGATCACCACTCCTGTTCAAAGCAGAAAAAAATAAGTCATTCACCCCAGAAGTGTTATTGTATGAAACATATAACAGGCAAAATAAGAATTCTATTCATACCTAAAACCAGTAAATTGTATGTTTGTCTTAAAGAAAAGTGACACCAGGGAGCTCCATGTTAAATCTGTAATTGTTAAATAACAGATCTAACTCCACTTGTTTGGCTGGGAACTTATTAATAATTGGCAAAGCTGCAATACCTGTACCACGGGTGGGGTGAACAGACCAAGAGTGGGAGGAGAGGTATTCTGCCACCCCTCTCAAAACTAAAACTCATTGCCCATTCATTCCAGCACTGAAAACAAAAAGAAAAGCCAGAATACAGGGTGTGGCAGGAGAAACTATTTAATAACTATAGCTACACCCATACTTTCTTCCACTTGGAGGCATCCTGAGCACCTACTCATTAGTCCCAATACTAATTCTTGCAGCTTTGCAGTTTTATACCCTTAGCCGCATTTGGATTCATATGCCAGAATCATCTATCATTCTCACTTTGTTCCTTTACCTTCAGTTCATGCTCTATCACCTTTCTCAAGTTTTCCATTCTTGTGTTACCATTGTTCTAATGCTGCCCTAGTTTCCTCCTGTACAAAGAAGTACGCATGGCTATTTTCAAAAGCAGTAAATTGGATATAGTCTTAGTCATGCTTAGAACAGAAATTATTTCTAAGCATGACAAATGCTACAATCCTAACTTCACTTACCTGAGAGTCAGCACTTATCTTGATTGCTATTGGAAATGTAAAGGCGTTTTCTCACATGATGCAGTAAGAGATGCAAAGCAAATCCTATCTCCCTTGTGAAACTGCATGTAAACAATTTCCCTTTTTTTATTTCAGCTCTGGCTGGTTCACCAGCTATAGCCCCTTTCGGACAGAGACGATTTGTCCTTCATGCTGGGGAATGCTGAAGACCCACCACTTAACCCTGGCTTTTCAGATGGGTATTTTAAGAACCCACCTTATTTCTGTGATTGTAAGTTATTTTAAACTGTTTTCAATACTGTTGTTTTATTTGCTGCCCTGGGCCCTTAGGGTGAAAGGCAGATAAACAACAACATGCCTAGGTTCAAAATAATGTAAAGCTGACTTCTTGGGTTTTTTGCTCCATCCTTACAGAGCCATTGCTTTAGCAAGCAGCGGCTAAAATTGGCTAAGCATTTGTAAAACGCTTTTAAGTATTCAAAGTGTATTATTTTCCTGACATTTTGCATATGAGGCTGTTTGGTAAATACATTTCTGCAAATTCAAAGTAATATGAGCTTCCTGGGAAAATTTTATTGGACCACAATACCTCAAGGACCATCTCCCCATATGAACGCATTTTATTTTCTCATTTTGTATTTTTATGTTGTGGACCGCCCTGTGATCTTTGAGTGAAGGGTAGTATACAAATGTAATAAAATACAGAGAAACAAACATACATACATACATACAACCACTGATACCTAAGACAATTTAAAGATCTGACTGAGCATGTTTGACATATTTAGTAACCACAGTGCTGTTGCGAGGGTTAGCAAAGCCATGAACGGTATCAGATTGTCTTCCACCACTTCCTGCTAAACCTTACTGAGATTACAATACAACCACCTCAAACAAGTGTAGAAAGAGTAGGCAACTGTGCAGGTAACCTGGAGTGAAAGGGCCTCACATTCCTCATTCCTCCTTCTCCCCAAAAGCTTAACCTTTTAATGGCAGGTTAAAATTCGTCAGAAAACTGTACAACACATTTACAATTACACCTTTACAAACTCTATAGGAAGGATAGGACATGGTGCAATGATGAGGCTCTGAATGTTAAAACGGGGCTGAGCCCAACAAGCTAGAAATCCCCAAAGGGGCAGAATCCTCCCAAGACCTGCTGTAGTTGGTGATACTAGGCTCCAAGAGTAAATAAGTACTTCAGATGTAAGGACCAAAATGCTCAGGGTGATCTTGAGATGGAGAATGAAATCAATGAGACATGCAAAAGAGAAAATGCTGTAGTGATAGCTGACTCCAATCACCGCCACACAGAATAGGGACATTTGTCTTCCAGGCATGACAAACAGGTAAAAACTGTAAATGACCGTGCCCTGGAACAGCTGGTTGTGAAACTGACCAGAAGGGTGGCAACCCTGGACTTAATCTTTCACATACAGAGATACACAATTTCTGTATACTTGAATATGTGGCAGGAAATATATAGCAAAACATACTAGAGCTTCACTACTGAAGACTACTTATAGCCAACCAACGTTATGAGAGGAAAATATAATGAAGATAGAATCCTTTCTGTTTTACCCTAATCACAATGATTGACCCTTCACTCCCTCTAGTGGTTACAGTTAATTAACCGCTACATTTTTCAAGATTTTGTTTCTACCACATTCACTGGATTTCTTCTCTGAAGAGTGAGTGAACTATAATGTGGCGAACATGAATTCAAAGTTATACATCATGTGTGTTCAATCCCTATTTATGTATGAGTTGAACCATTTATATTCAATCCATAACAAACAATTTGGGGTTCAAATCAAATTTCCACTGTTCTACTAGTTAATAAAAAGCAAATGGCTTAGGAAAATACAAGATAGTTTTGGGGTAACCTGTTATGTCTCCTGTCATCTAAAAGATTTATAAGCATCTTACACCTTAACCTAGAAGAATATCAAGGAAACATTGTTTTATGAGGCTGCATCTGTAGACATTCTTGCCACCAACATCTCAGCTAAAAAGCAAAATAGAGTGAAAATTAAGAAAAAGCACACTAGCAGCTGGAGATATGCTGTTGGACTGTGACAAGCCAGGGAAAAGAAAATGATATTATACATCTTCTGTCCATTCATTATTTTGTTTCTTTCTGCCTGAGCTAAATGGTCCGTAGTTGATTTTTAATGTCCAAAATAAGTCTTCATGCATTATTTGATTGTAAATGAATGGGCTGATCTGGCCAGAATTACCAAGACTTTGGTGGATGATTTGGATTAAGCCTGTCTCTCAACTTTCAGATATTGTATTCTGTTCAGCCCCAGCAAAGAATTGAGAGTAAGGGAAAGAGAATTACTGTGGTCAACAGGAACTTCATCTTGTTCTCAATGCTCTCTTTAATGTTTATATTGTGTGTTGGGCACTCAGATTAGGGATTCTGCAAGTATAACGCCTGTCCAATTGTCTTATCATTTTCCCTTCCTAAAATGACAGAGATTGCCTTGGATTTGATGAGGATTCCTAGGATGGCTGTCCTGAGGCACCATCATCAATGTTATGATCACCTAGTCTGCGATGGCATAGGACTTCATGACTGCTATGGGTTGTCCAAAGCTCTATCTCGTCCAGTATTTTTTGGATGTCTTTCAGTTATTAAAGCCTAAGGTCTTGGTCAAGTGCACCTGACCAGTTGTATTCTGCTTACCACACTTTCCTTTTAATATCCAGCAGAGATGGAATGTATACCTGGGTACAGGAGGTGGTAACTTCTTGCAGAATGGGAATAGTCCGAGCTGCCTTGATGTTGTGGAATGGCCATTCCTGCACAAACCCACCTTTAATCCTAAAGACCTAAATTATTAGCTAGTGGCCAACATTTATTTCCTACACAAAGTGTTCCAGTTGGTAGATGTCAGCCAACTCCAAGCACTCAAGGACAAGAAACCACTGAGTGAGGTCATCCAGTGGTTTGGAATTAAGTGTCATCAATATCCAGATGACACTCAACTCTACCTTTCCTTCTATCTAATGCAAATGAAGCAGTGGGAGTGGTACATCAATGCCTGTCACTTAAATGCAAAATATATTCCTCACATGTGTATAAAACAATTATTGATTAAACATTGATCTTCCTCTTAGACTTGGCACTTACGACAGCCCTTTTGCATTTTCTACCCCATCTCCTTATGATCTTTTTGTCCTTCAGCAAGGCAGGGCAAAGGCTTCTTGTTGCTCAATCTATATAGCAGGGTGTCTGTGTCGCAGTTGCTTGAGGGGAGAGGTGAAAAGGTTCACCAAAAGAGATGAACCAGTTCAAAAGGACAGCAGAAGCAAGATATTTGCTTAAAACTAAACCAAAGGTCACCAGAGGGAGGCAAGTAGCAATTACCAAGCAACGAAGGCCCTCTATAGTCATCTCATGAAGACTGCAACATAAATAAGTTTAGACATGTACCTTAGATTTGAGCGTTGTATCACAGAATTCTAGATCAGTCTTCACCAACAACAGAGTTTGTTAAGATTGATGGGATATGCTTTTCAAAACACCTGGAGGGCACCAAACTGGAAGATTGTCTTCCATTAAAAATAAATAATTCAAAGTAATTCAATGTAAATTAGAAAATATTTAATGGGAGGTTTTTTTCTTCAAATTTTCTTTTTCTCAAAAGCAAGAGCAATGTTGCTCTGGACCTGGGATAGTTCAGTTGGTAAAGCATGAGATTCTTAATCTTAGGGTTGTGGGTTTGAACTCAACGATGGGCTAAAGATCCCTGCATTGCAGGGGATTGAATTAGATGAGCTTCAGGGTCCCTTCCAACTCTACAATTCTATGATTCTGTATGTCCCCCTCCCAATATTCACACTCCACATGGCAACTGAGATAAAAAAAAATATGTTTGCTTGCTGGAAGTGTTGCTAGTCTGCCCTTCAACTAAGGGTTTCAGGGCAGCACAAAGTGGACATTAAAATTAACACTAAAAATCTGAAACAAAATAAATCGAACACCATAATTAAATTAATAACAATCTTACATAAAACATGCAGTATAAATGGAAATGAAGTATCACTGTAAACTCATTGCTCCACAAAAGCCTGGGCAAAGGAAAATGTGCATGTTTACCTGTCATTAGAATGAAGCCGGAAAAAGTAGGGATGTGGGGAGAGGGGAAGCTATTCCAAAGCTGTTGGCTCACTGCAGAGAAAGCCCTCCTTCAGACCCTTGCATTGTGATCGTTGATTGGTGAAGGAACCACCAATGGGGCTTCCTCTTTAGGCAGGTTGGTATAAAATGAAGGGTTCTTTCAGATATTTAGGGGGAAATCATTTGGACCACATCATAAGCATCTTCAATGAGGCCTGAAATAACACTGGCTGACAATTCAACTCTTTTAAAGTTGGTAGTGTTCCACTATATTTGCCACAGCAAAATATGGCACATGAAAAGGAGATGTATGTTACTAAACAAACATGGACACGTATCATGGAACCACAGCCAATTCCAACTCTTCTGTGGGCATCCAGTTATTTCTGGATGTTTATTTCCCCCTTCATATGCTTATTATAACACAAGCCAGTAGAACATTTGGGTATCCTGCCTGTCTAGAGTTTGAAGTTAATCAACCTACTTAAATGCAAAAGCCACTTCCAGAAGGGTTTTTATTTTGGGAGCAGTGCTCCTCATGCACTCAGGTGCTTTGTAGTGCTCATGCAATGTCACTGACATCAAAATGCTAGTCCATAACCACCACCCGTCTAATCCAGATTTACCCCTTCTGGAGGAACTCCAACAAGTTTAAAAAGCCCTGTTGCCAATAAGCCATTTGTGATATCTCAATGACTCTTCTGCAAATTTAGTCCCAATCTAGAAGCTAAGTGAACTGTGATTGTGTTTTCTTTAATAGAGAATATAGAATTTGGGGAAATAACTAGCCATAGAACTTAAGATAAGAAGCACTGGATAGAGTCCATATTGCCTGCACAAGAATCAGGGCACATTACCAAACTGGAGAGTAAACATAGAAAGATGAAGAAGGAAAAGAGCTAGGTAATATTTTTATTTTATTTTTTAACTTGTATTTCTAAACTTGTTGCCGTGTTTAAACACTGTCCTCTCAGTGGTTTTAATTTCATAAAATCAGGCTAATCAGCAAAGCCACACCACATTCACCTCCAAAATAAAATAGACGAGAACCACAGATAGATAGATGACAGACAGATGAGAATAGCTGTTATATAACCAATAATTCCCTTTCAGCCCTCACCAACTCCAGGCCCTTGAAACAGAACAGTGCAACTGCAACACAAAGATAAAACTTTTAAAAAAACATTAATTCATTCACAGGTATACAAAAGAATAATAAGATACAGCTTACAAAGCAAAAACAAGCTTACAAAGACATGTTTTATACGCTACATTTAATTACAGTGGTACCTCGGTTTATGAACACAATTGGTTCTGGAAGTCTGTTCATAAACTGAAGCGTTCATAAACTGAAGCGAACTTTCCCATTGAAAGTAATAGAAAGTGGATTAATCCGTTCCAGACGGGTCCGCAGAGTACTCAACCTGAAGCGTACTTAACCTGAAGCATGGGTGTAATTGGTTCCGGAAGTCTGTTCATAAACTGAAGCGAACTTTCTCATTGAAAGTAATGGAAAGTGAATTAATCTGTTCCAGATGGGTCTGCGACGTTTGTAAACCGAAAATTCATAAACCGAGGTGTTCATAAACAGAGGTTCCACTGTATTTCCTAATGACAGCTCTATTTAACATTGTAACACTCAGTCACCAACACATAGATCACATTCATAAGATAGTATTCAACAGACAAATACATGTTAATGATTTGTCAGGTATAACCCAAAAGCTAATAAATAGAGGGAAGCTGAATAAATGCAGGGTCACAGTAAGGAAGAATTCGCTCAGCATTTCAGTTTGAAAAAGGAAACTTTAATATAGGCCAGCAGAACTAGGGCCCATCAAGCCCAACACAGGCCACCGCAGCTTTCAAGGTCCCCTGTTTTTTTGTTGCATGTCTAGAACGGCACATAGAATTGATGGTTTGTCAAGTACCTAACAGGTGAGAGTTTTTGATGAGCTTGTTGTGTAACAGATTGTATTAGTAACGTTTTTAGTAATATTGTCATCCAGGCTAAAGCATCATCTGATAATCTAGATTAATTCAAAATGTAGACTAGAAATACACCCATATTTTATTATTTCAAATAGTAATACCCCACCTACTACTGAACAATCAAGTTAACTTACAATATATTTAAAATACATTATGATCAGAATGATGAAGTCCCTCAGTGGGTGGAGTTTCCTCATCTAGGCTGCTGCTGCTGTCTTCTGCAGCTCGTACCTCTCAGCAGCAGACCCAAGGTAATTGGAGGAAAGGTACAAAGCTGAACACAAGCCTACTCCAAGCTGTCAGTATCACCCTTGATGATGATGATAATAGTAGTAGTAGTAATAATAACAACAACAACAACAACAATAATAATATATTTGTATACCGCCCTATACCAGCAGGTCTCAGGGCAGTTGCAACATAAAATCACAATAAAAAACAAAAAATACATAACAAAAACAATCCAATAAACCCCCTCTTCAAAAAGGGGCATTGGATTTGCTTGTTGCTGGTAGCTTACATTAAATAAATTGATGGTCCAAGTCCAGCACAGTGAAAACCATGCCCCATTTCCAATTAGTATGTCAGCGGTCATATCCAACTTTTATATATAGGTTAGTAACTGACCAAACACTCATTATACTTATAAATCTACTTCAATGCCTACATGTTTTCACAGTATTGATATAGTTTACACTGTCAACTACCTTCTAATATACCTGCAAAGCTTAAAGGCCCAAAGGCTGTTAAAAGTACCCAACACAGCCAGAATTCAAGCCTATATCAGGCTTACGTCCCACATATATATACTAAGAGCTTACTGCAAAAAAATAAGGATACAGTATCCGCAAAAAAACCCCAAAACATGCTCCTGATGAAGCCTACCAGGCAACAGACTAATTTACAATCCTGTCTTACCAAATCATATTAAGAAACCACCTGCCAAAGTTATTTTCTGCACTTCAAAACTACTTACAACACTCATCTGACCTTCATTACCACAATGTGTCAGTACTTTGTTCCCATTCTCCCACTGCCAACGTCCTAACTTGCAGCAGCATGTAGGCAAGTTTCCAAGGAAGAGTAAAAGATGGGAGGATGGAAGTAATTGATCTTCTTTTCTATTGACTGCTTGCAATTGGAACTTTGTGCCAGCAGAAGCAAGAAGTGTTGGCATAAAGGTGGGGATTACAAGAACAGCATGTATGTTGATCTGATGACAGCACAAGGGAGAACTCACCCGAGCCAGAACTACTACCAACCCATGAGAATTTTTAGTCTCTTATCATTTCAAAAATGCACTTTCATTAGACAACAATGTAGAAAAGTGAGGCAGTAGAGCACAGAGGTGGTGCTAGGGAAAGTAGTAGGCAACAGATATGATGGATGACAAGAGGGTAAAGGAAACTGTTTTCACACAAAACTGAACCAACATTACAAAGCAGATTTGTCTAGAAACCACCTCTCTGCTTCAATGACAACAGCTGCTATTTTGCATCAGGAGAAATTGTAGTTTTATTTGTGAGTTGGCAATGATTAGCACAGATCAATTAGAAAACCGATCCATTAATTTTGTTTAAAACTCCCTGAATTTACACAATCATCCAAAAGTAGGTCACATTTTACAACAAAGCAGAATTGTATATGCCACTTGGTTAAATATATAAAACATAGTTTGAATGCATCTGCTTTTAAAAAACTGCTCATCCATTTTTATTTACTATCAAATATAAAAATGTGCATTCATCTCTCAATTCAGCAAACACTATAAATCTATTGACTCAGCAAAGTATTTCTTACCCTGCCAAACTATATGCATATAAAATTCAACTAAAATAAAGGCAGAAAAATGAAGATGAGTTCTGTTGGGTAATTTTAAAAATGTATGCTCATCTCTTGGTAATTGCAGCACCATAACAATTAGTGCATCTTGTGGGATCTGTTCTCCTAGCATTAAGAGCTGGACTACAGAAAGGCTGAACAGTTGAGTCCTAACTCATACCCCCAGAACTTTACTCCAGAGTTCTGGTAGACTCTCACTGTGAAGTGTCTGAGGACAGAAAGGGAAAAAATCTTTACCCACATAAGCCCTAAAATATGGGTTCCTTTCATAGCAGCTTCCAGTTAACTGGACACTCTAGACCTTGTGTGGTTGTTTATAATTTAAAGTAGCTGAGACAACCATTCATTCAGTCCAAGGTGGGAATGCAACAGTTTGGTGGACAATAATATCTGCTCCATAATACACTATACCCTTGGTTTTTAAGATTTTGCTTGAGATTCATTCAGATCAATTCACCACTATTATCACTGCCCACAAAGCACACCAACAAGGACAATCCTGAAAGACCATTCAGTAACTTTGGTTTTTTTCTCCTCGTCTTCTTCTTTAATATTAACCCTGTGTTCAGTTAAAATTGTTGTTTATTAAGTATTTGTTCAATCATTGTATTGTATTGTATTGTATTGTATTGTATTGTATTGTATTGTATTGTATTGTATTGTATTAAACTTAGTGCTGAACCAATACTCTCATTACCCCATATTATAGGCCATGCAGGATGGGACTGGTAGAAGTAGGAGTCCAGCAACATCTGGAAGACCACAAGTTAGCGACTCTCGTTGCAGAGTGGGAGGCACAGATATAAGAACTATGCACATTCTGTGCAAAGCAAATACATTAAATCTATCTAATTTTGAGAAATTATTCCAAAACATCACAGACAAATACATACAACATTTCAGAATCAGAATACAAAAATATTCTGAACAGAGCTATAAAGTACTAAACATAATCATGATTGACCAGAAGAATAACTGAATTCTAGGCAACCCACAAGTGGTCAAATAATTTCTGGAAAGAAGGTTGAACTAACTGATGAATTCAGATGGTGTGCATTTGACAGTACTGTATACTGAACAGCAGAGTAAATGCAAAGCTACCAGGTACTGAAACAAGCCATAGCAAGCCTTCAGCTTGTATGCTGCTCATTTTGCCATGGGATTGCAAAATCTTGCTTCTGTTTGAAACAATCTGCATCTTGCTGTTTTGTTTGAATGTGATAAACTCTGGTTAATTTTAACAGTTTTGTTTTCTTTAAAACCCAGTCAACTTCAAACCATGGATTGTGTAAATGGAATAGAAGCAAAAGCTTCTTCCGATCTCTGGTGCTGGAGCAAAGGAAGCAAGAAATGTTTGAACCCAAGACTCACTACAGATCATTCCTGCAAAGATAAATCACATCTTATCATGATGGCCAAACTGGTGCATTAGTAAGGCTATTTACTTGAATCTTCAGAAATCCAAAGACTGCTACCACCTCTAACTCTACCAGTATTATCTTACCACACATGCAAATTAATTTACTTTGGGGAAACATTTTTAAAGCTACCAATATTTGCTTGACTATACATACATACATACATACATACATACATACATACATACATACATACAGACTTCAATTATCTTACCCCCCCCCTCTTCAAAGTGGAAGGCAGAGAACTGCAACAATGGAAGTTTAGTTGCTTACCTCCAAAAATGAAAAGCGTACAGAGGACTGCATGGACTGCAAGGGCTTGTTGGGGTTGGGCTCAGGCTTCTTGGGGTGAGACTGAAAGTTAAAATAATGTGATCTCTAGTAAACAGAAGTTGAGTAAAAATCCTATAGTATGACTGAATTAAGGGAGTCTGGCCTCAAGCACAATCAGTAGACAGGAAACTGGTTTTCTCTACATTGAGGAAAGCCAAACAAAAAAAAATTATGTCAAAAGATCCCTAACTTTTCTGTATCTTACTAATTAAAAGGGGGTGGGGTGGGATTAACCATGCAAATGTTTTCATTATAAAAAAGTGTTCAAACACACGGAGCAATTAAAAAACAAAAACAAATCTTGCTATAGAAATGGCATACATCGCTTGTAAAAATGAAATTAGCACAAATTTGCGTACACAAATTGATGTACAAAAGATAGAGTCTGCTAGTTTTCAGGAGAACTGATTGCCCTCAATTCTGAATTGCCATGCACTGGGGGGGGGGTGTCAATCAACAATGATCATGCCTCAGATGAACCTCATTGGCTACAATATTGCACTGTGCAAATGCTGAATGAAAATTGGCTGAAAGAAGTATTGAAAACTTATTTCAGTACTTTAAATGCGACACTAACACATACACATAAAAAAATTACAAGAGAAAAAATGCAACAGGCCTAGAGGAAAATACAAGTAAAATAAATAATGAAAATATTACTATTCGTTTTTAGCCTTGAGAATGCCATTTGTGAAAATATGCTACAGTCACTGACAACAGCAGTGTCTAAACACTGAATTATGAATACCTGGTATCTTAAATACTTGTTCCAGAAAGACATCTGTAAAAATTTAACATGACTGTGCTCGCATCTAATGCAAACATCAAATCTGTATCATTGTGCCTAATTCCAGCCTATGTTTATTTGTGTCAATAAACCTGACACAAATTGTTTGTGGTGAGGATTTTCTTAAAATACTACTAATATAACTCCACCAGTCATAACACCAACAATAACAGGCCAACTACCAATATTAAATTTCCATGTCATCCAAATTATTCTGAACAATGGCAGATATCATAGTTAACTAGGCAGAAATGAGGTACACAGGCCAGAGATGGTATGGAAACAGAAGATATAACTATGCCTACTGGAGTCCATCGCTCCCTTCAGGAATACTGCTATTTTGATTATTAAAAAAATGTTTGCAAACTGGAGTTAAAGGCTATAATTTTTTCAAACTCTCTAGTCTATCAAAGAAAAACATCCAGCCCAAACTTTGAATACCCGATTCTTAAGATGAAGTCCATCAATGCACCAATTTTAGTGGAAAATAAAAATAAAAATGGTAACAAAAAAATACGAAGTTTGCCATCTGTCATTGTGTCTAAAAATTGACCAAAATAATAGTTAAGAGTTAGAATTTTACCAAGTTGCCAATGCAACGTAATGGATCATTTTTACCTTAGAAACTTCGTAAATGAAATATGTCAAACATAAGTCAGACATGAAAGCTACATAAAGAAAATAATAAAATGTTGAGCCTAAAAATAATTACATCCCAATACTTTACAAAATCAACACTTTCTTACTATTATTTATTGCTTTTATATACGGTAAAGTTACAATCAAGCAAAACTCCAAGTATAGCGAAACATTGGACTCCATCTTTTTAAACAACTAGCAAACCATTATCAGTGCATTTATGTAATCCTTCAGGGTACTATCTACACATCACACACAATAAATGAAACACTGACAGAAACTACTACCTTTATTAATGTCAGTGTTTCTGTAATCTAGTTATCAAAGGTGGTCAAAGATACCAGAATGCCATATTTACTAACAGAATTAATATTTTGTATCAGTTACAACTCACTAGAAGTGGCACTACATGCATAAATGCAAATGTATATCAAATAACATATCTATTTTGTAGATGGGCAAAATGGTTCACAGCTAAGTAACCTGACCTTACAGATGACCTATTCGCTTAGGAAAGCAGAACAACTGGCACATTAAATCTATTCAATACCTACAAAAATAACATCTTGAGAGAATACTGCATGTGTGTGTGCTGATACACATCTATATCTATGCAGCAAATTGTGGTGGGACACAAAAATAAACACATTTTGCACTGGCTGATTAATTCAGAATCAATGGACTGGCTCTTTAAAAATCAGACATTATGGTCAACATGTTCAGTGCAAATAAAATACGTATGTTTTTATGTAGCTGTTTTCTAAATGCAAACTGGAATCATTCAAATGAGTCAATCGGTGCTAAAAAAAAATCACTAAGTAAACAAAGCCTTTACCTACACAAACACATTTAATGCAAATACTAGAATACCAAGCAGAAATGTCAGAATGCAATACAGTTCACTAGTACTCTACACAGTAAAACACGGATCATACGCAATGAATTTTCACAAATAGCATTCCTCTTATGCCCTAATCTCTTGCAGAGCTCTCTATTATTCAGCAGAGAAAGAGGCCTTTCAAAAAGGCAGCACTGGGATAAACAAACAGAAACAGAAAGGGTGTGAGAGAGAAACGAACACCGTGGCCTACCGAAGCATGATTTCACAGTATGCTTTTAGGATGCTCACATTCATGCATTCAGTGATTTTAAGTATGCAGTATATTTTAATCTGAAATATACTGCAATATCCTTGCTTTAGGCTCACACATTTGCGAACAGCCACTGAAATGCATTCTGAAAAGGTTCCTGCGACCTAAAGCTGCAGTGCTCTGAGCCTGTCAGCACAAACGCATGTTAAATAACTACAGCTTGCACAAAAGCTAGTGCCATGCAGAAAGCATTAAAATATTAAAAGGCAGACAATACTTACTCCAAGGTCAGCCCTGGAATTTGCAGCCTTTCGCGTTGGGCTTTCATGGCTGTTACGTTACCACATTCTACTGTAACCATGACACACATTCAGTGGCAGCATCCTGGTGATGACAGAGAGCCCAAATGAGCCACTATAAAGGAATGGACTAACAATCTCTTGGGGGAGGGAGCACTGCAAGTTTGGGTCCTTCCACTTCTAGCTGTCACGAAGAAATGTCAGCAGCTTTCTTCCAGGTTAACCGCAAGCGTACTGCACTGATTTTGCTAGCAGAAAGAAGGCTTCAGGACTGTATCTCAATCGACTCATTTCTAATATTCTAAGAAACAGTTTCCTTCCTAAAATGCAGACTTTTATCTTCAGAGGAATGAAAATCTGCCCGACCCTTACCACAGAGACTGTCAGATTTCGGAACAGAACAAAAAAATTAAGAAGTGCAACAAAATATACTTAAAATGCTATTCTTCAGCACAAATCCAAGATACAAGCTTCATGACCCTATCAAAAATGATTTATATATCTTGTTTAGGTTGTCCCATTATCTTTTTACAAATGAGCAAAATTCTGTTTCTGCATAAAAACACAGGAAGTTCCTTCCCTTTGCGTCCAGAAAATTATTCCAAGCTTAGGAAGGAACACATGACACTGAAACACAGCTGTTCCTTAATTCGTGATCAAAAGTTAATCATCTTATTTGAAGGAGCTTGTACTTGTGCTAAAAAAAGAAAATGTTTAAAATATTTTATTAAAGCACAATATGAACAAGAAAGGGAATCCGAAAGAAAACCCATTAATCTCACAGGATAATTATATGGCATGCACACAGCAGTGATTCTCTGCTTGTTAATGTTTTTTTAAGTTTCCTGGATATTTTTAAACCTTAAATGATTAGACAACCAGAGAAATAGTGAGAATACTGCTCTTTTGCAACCATGGGCGTAGCCAGGGGAGGTGCGGGGTGGGGGCAGCTGCCCCCCATCAACCAAATAAATAAAAATACTTAACTGACCAATTGCATCACAGATAACTCAGTTCTGCCCCCTAACATAAAGCCTGCCCCCCTAAAAAATTATGTCTACGCCCATGTTCACAGCCATCATGGATCAGCACATAAGCTTAATTAACAAAGACTCAACATTACCAATTCTGAACACAAATGGAAACAAAACTCAAGATCAGGGCCGGCCCTATGGCCAGGCTGGGTGGCGCAGGGCACCATGGCACTGGCCCGCCAGGAGGGCGCCGCGAGCTGCGCCCGCCCGCTGGCCGGCCGGTCCGCCGCGCAGCTGCGCCCCCGGCACCTGCGCTGCGCCTGCCCGCCCGCCGCGCAGCAGACTCAGTGGCTAAAACTTGAATATCACTCTCTCGTGCCTCAGTTTCTCTTCCACACAAAAAAATAATAGTAACATATTTTGCAGTTTGTTACAAGGAAATGCAAATTATAGATAATACAGAACTGTGCATCCAACACCTAAATAACCTGCATTTCATAACTTTTTCCATCAATTGTGTTTTATGGATTCCCAATTACTCCCCAGAGCTTTCTCTCGGCTCTTCTCTTAGGAGACCAAAGTGTTTCTCCAAAATTTCAAACTTTAACTCTTACCTCTTCTAATCATTCCCAATAGGGATTCATTCACAGGCCCAAAATCTGACTGCAGATATATCAAACACACAGCTCTCTTTTTCTGAGGAAGAATCTACACAAAGGAACTGCTTGCAAAATGTCAACATGCACATCATTTAACATTCAGTGAACTCCTCAGGCCATCTCTGACTCAGAAACTAGGACATACAAGTCACATGATTGATTTAAATCAAAGACACAACCATGTATTAGGGCTTTGAAATACTTGTTACATGTTTACATCTGTGAAGTCCAGAGTAGAAGCTGAAACATCTCCAATAGAATTTAAGCACACAGGGGTATCTAATTTGTTTTCACAATGCTGTTGCACCAGCAGAGGCATCCACTAACCACTCATGAAAAAGGAGAAGTGTTTTCCTATTTTCCCTATACCCTGACAGCATCATGCCCAAGCACCACAGCAAATATGTTCCTTCCACAAACCAATCCCCCACTGCCAATCAAAACCCTTATGCTCATGCAAGGGTACCAACTGGCTTTCACCCAATTGATATCACCTATAGTATGTAATTAATTAACATTTTTAACATTTTTAATTATTGTTGTGTTGATATTTGTGTACAGGCATGGTCCTCACAATAAACGGTTTTGTTGTTGTTGGATATCACCTACTTGGCAGGGAAGAGCTGTAACTCAGCTGCACAGTTTCTGCTTTCTATGCAGAAGATCTCAACTCTCAAGTTCAATCGCCAGCATCTCCAGGTAAGACTGAGAAAGAACCAGGTCAAAAATCCTCAAGGGCCACTGTCTGTCGTATAAGCAATGCATAGATAGATTAATGGTATGACTTAGTAAAAGGTAGCTTTGTACAGTATGTTCCTACCTACATTTCCAACATGAATTCCAAACTTTGCTTTCAGAAACTCTTGCAGCCCAATCCAACACCATATGCAAATAGGACATTTGCAATACTCCTGTGGGGAATTGCATCACTAATGCAAAACTCCCGTTAGGTCCTATTTTGTCTCACCTGGTACAGCAAAGAGAAACGAGGTGCGAACTGAAATAATGACCATAGCTTGCACATCCATGGTGAGCCATGGCAAAACACCAGAGGCAAGGTATTTCTTACACAACTTATTCAACCTTCTAAAAAAGATGAAAATCACAAAGAGGGTGTGCCACACTTCAAAACCCTTAAGTGAAATGTAAAAAAACAGCCTGTGATTATTTTTGATTGCATAGTGTGTGTTTTTCCACACAGCTTCTGTACACAATATTACTTAAACACAGTTTACAAACTCTCCACATCCTTTGTCCCTACTTAGCTACTTGCTTACACAACCTAGGCGCCAAAGAATCTCTCAGGGTTTCTAAACCAGCCCTCTATATTCCAGGGTATTCTACCAACACCTCCCTTCAGTACTGAACATCTCAGGTCAATACTTCTAGGATTTTGGCACAAAACAGAACAAGTCTTACTGCTCACCTGACGCTTGTGAATTCTTACCTTATGAGAGCAGAATGGCTGCCGTATCCAAAACAGAAGAGACCTAGGTTGCAAATCCCAGGTTTTCCCAGGACAGAGATTCTCTTTCAGATCATTTCAGCTTTTGATTAATATCATGAATGCATAAACAAATCAAAGACTGGCAGTGAATCAAAGGATTCTTATCCCAAAACAAATATGAACAGATCTGAGTCTTTTCCCCATCCCGTGCCATTTAAAATATTGTCAACAAACACGTTTTAGTCTATGGTCTCATCAACTTTACCTGTTTGTGCACAATTTTAGGCATTATATTGCCGAGCTGGAACATGTGCAGAAGAGGGCAACCAAGATTATAAAGAGTCTGGAAACCAAGCCTTGTTAAAAACAGTTGAGGGAATTGGGTATGTTTGGTCTTGAGAAGACTGAAAGGTGATATGATGGGCATCTCCAGAGATCTGAAGGGCCACCACATGGAAGATGGAGAAAGTATGTTTTCTCCATTGTCCTTAAATCCCATAACAATGGATTTAAATTACAAGAAAGGAGATTCCAAGTAAACCTTAGGAAGAACTTTCTGATGGCAAGAGCTGCTTGTCAGTGGAATGGACTAACTCAGAAAGTGGTGGACCTTCAGTGGAGGATTTTAGACAGAGGCTGGATGGCCATCTCTCAGGTAGTCTTTAGCTGTGATTGGTACCTACTCGGAAGTTGAGAACATGATAAATTATGTCCTCGCTTAGGGCACCATATTACCAAAGTCCACCCCTGCTTGGGATCCCTTCCAATTCTGCAGCTCTATGATGCCATGAAAACAGGAGATTTGTCCATTTCCCATCTTAGTAAGCCTAAGGTATTATATATGTACTTTGCTTCACAAGAAATCTAAGTCTTAGAATATGAAAGCATATACAAACAAGTATGAGACTCTATTAGTGCACAAAAATGTATGCTTGTGTAGGAAAATTTTGTCCATGTGAATTCATCTTAAGTTGTGCAGCCCACAGCTTTGCTGTATAGAATAATATATCACATTTCATAATGGTTGCAGAAAATAGCCTGGCGCTTTGCACAAAGCAGAACACTTCTAAAACTGTTCTGAACAGAAAGTACAGTATGGTTTATGACTTTCACAACAAGAAAAAGATCACCATTTATATCAAACTCATAATTTAGATCAAATATGTAGCATAAAATGCCACCTAACATTTGGAACTTATGGTGACAGATTTTACATGTTGGATCTACTGCAATTCTAAAGGAATCCGGTATTTTTCGCTCCATAAGACACACTTTTCCCCTCCCAAAAAGGAAGGGGGAAAGTCTGTGTGTCCTATGGGGCGAATGCGAGAGCCAGAGCCCATGAAGAGCCAGAGCCCATGCAAAAGCCAGAGCCAGAGCCTAGGACAGGCATCCCCAAACTGCGGCCCTCCAGATGTTTTGGCCTACATCTCCCATGATCCCTAGCTAACAAGACCAGTGGTCGGGGAAGATGGGAATTGTAGTCCAAAACATCTAGAGGGCCGAAGTTTGGGGGTGCCTGGCCTAGGACAATTAAAGAAAGCAAAATATTTTTTTCTTGTTTTCCTCCTCTAAAAAACTAGGTGCGTCCTATGGTCAGGTACATCCTATGGAGCAAAAAAATACAGTATTTAAAATCAAGTGTTATTTATACTATTAAGTGGTTTAAAAGAAAAAAATGACTTTAAGGACAGGGGGGGAAGTGACGCTTTCTTAATGTGAATTTGTTTGCAGTTGTCTCATAGGGAGAAATCCTTTCTCTTGGGATGACATATTCTTCTTGCTGATAGAGGCAGAACATGGATTCTTCTAGCCATTTTATCAGAGGGAGGGTTTATCCCACCCTCCAGACCAACTGCCAAAGGAAGGAAAACTCCTCAACTCTCATCAATGATTTCACAGACATCCATGGACAGAAAACCACGATACAGGCCACTGAGCCACCCACTTAAAATTAAACTCGGTGAGAAATGAAACATTGGAGGGGGGCAATACAATGCAGAACCAACAGGAGAAAGGAGCCACTGATCAGGACACCCTGACACCAAGCGTGCAAAGTGCACACAGAAAGCACTAACATAATACGACCATGCTAATCCCATAAAAGAAGGGCAAGTAGAATGTATTTCATGAGATAACTGGAAACAGAAAATCATGGTAAGAAAATTTCCACCCCACCCCACCCCCATGCCATGTTTGTATCGAGAGGATTTCTGTTTCTTGTAATATATTAGAGTCATAGGATCCAAGGTGGGTGGGTGGGTGGGATTAAGCAGCCCTTCTGCAGAACCTTCAATTTTATCGCTTGGCAAAAATATGGAGGAAACCCAAGTGGATGCCTGACAGATAGCCACAATAGTAAATTTTTTCTTAAAGGCAGCTGAAGAAGACTACTCCACCCCAAGAGAATGGGTGGGCTCATATTGTCCCCTACCCCAGTGGCATTTCCCCCAATGTTTGTAAATCAGTTTATTTCTTGCAAAACACTTAGAGGCTTTGCTATGATCAAGTGGTATGGAAATTTTGTTAAAAATAAATAAATTCTATGTACCCTTAAGTGGAGACCTCCTTAAAATCATAAAGAGATACGAGACAGAGCCACTTTCTTCCCTAAGGAAAAAAGATGGAAATACACCCCCCCCTTCCCTAAATTCAGCAGTTCCGTTCAAAGAGAAGCAGAGAATACCACAAACATCTATCATGTTGCATACTCTTTACTGGGCTTGCAAAGGGTTTGGAGAAAATGTGGGCAGAAGAACCTCCTGTGACCTGTGAAATACTGAATTAATCCTAGAAACAAAAGATGGATCTGAGCACCACTACTTCCTGATGTACAATACGTAATGGGATCGCAGGAGTTTGAAGACCCTTCACATAGATTTAATAGCCAGCATGAATACCAATTTTAAAGTCAGGATCTTGAGGGCACATGTGGCCATAGGCCTGAAAGGCCATGGGTGCTTTTAGCACCCAGTTCAGATTCCATTTAGGGAACTGTGAACCACAGACAGTTTCTGCTGCCCCACCCCCTTGAGGAAGTGCTAAAATAGTGGTGTGGAAGGACAGTGCATTCCTTCCCATGCTGTCAAAAATGCGGTTCCAGAACGTGTCCTGACACTTAAAGGTATTAGTGTATCACAAAACTGGGAGAGGGACCTATACAAGAACAGATATTTCCTGAGATAATCAGAGTCAAATGGTTTAGAAGTCAAAACCAGTGACATGAATTGGGCCCAGAAACGACGATTCCCCCCCCCCAGGACAGGACAGGATCCATTCCAGAGGTCCGGTCAGATCCTGAGGTTTCCGCAACCTGAGGACCACTTCTTTGCATGCGCAGGCCACTTCTGCGAATGCTGCATAACCCGGTAAAATACTTCCAGGTGTGCCGTGCGCACATCCCGAAGTTTACGTAACCAGAGGGTTACATAAACGGAGGTACGACTGTACATCAGAAATGACTTGTCCCAAGTAAACTAATACTCTGGGTACTCTGAACTCCTGCTATCTATATCCAGCCAGTCTATCACATTTCCTCTTAAAATTGACTTCTTTGAGACAATATACAAAGGGGCATAAACCTAAGTTCTAGTTACTAAATATGTAGAAAATCAAAGTAATCTGGAACTATCTGCATATGGTAGTTCTGATGTCAAATGGACACCAAATATGTTTAAAATATTCATGGAAAAGGCTCAAGAAGAAATTTAGAGTTTTCCATTTTGCTAGAAGCACTTCATTCTTATTTGTACATAGAAATTTCAGGTGATGTCATTTACTGAAATGCTTTAGAGTACATTCTGTTTTATTCTCTAGTGTAATGTCAGATTCAGCAAGTTTGCAATCAAAGTTTTTAGTCCCTGGCAGCCAGCTAGAATTGAATGTTGGCAGGCTCTCAATTGACAGGCTCCTACTGAGGTGCCATTGAACCATTAAAGAATAGTGCTGAAATGAAGCTGCTGGGATCTGATTATTTTTAAAGGAATGGCAAATGCTTAAAAAGATCCATGTGGTTTCAAGTTAGACTTTTAACTTTTCAACGAGACAACTAATGTCAACTTTGAAGGCAATGAAAGAACCTATATTTAAATAATGTGAGATAGGACTGTGTGAAATTTCCAGTTATATTCACAGCTAAACCTATGGTTTTCAAACAAACATAAAAGAACAGAAAATCCAAGAAAAGAGTAAGAAATACACAATGCATACCTAAAGACATTTTAACCTTACTCACAAGGCTGACTCATGGGGTATCAAGGTTGTTGGTGTAAAGTTGTACATGAACCAGAAATCTGAAATTTTGCACACGTGTCATCCAAGACAATAAAAACGTGTCACATTCCAATATGAGGAGATATAATGCAAAATGTTTAAGATAAAGAAACATTATCTAGAAATTGGAATTCCAGCACAGAGGAAGCCAAGCCAGGAATAGATTCAAAGGCTCAAACCGCTTGGCTTTGCTTACTAGTCTAACCAACCATTTATGGTTTCCATGGACCAGTCTCTTCTCTCACCTTAACTCTTATCCAGGTTGCTACAGAATCAGCATTGAAAGCAATTATATGTAGCCACAATAGAGGCATTAGAGCAGCACAGGCCAATTGTTTAAAAGGCAGGTGATGTTTCTGCTCAATAGTTGTCAAAAGGCGGCAACAGTAATTATTGTAAATTTAATAGCTTAAACTAACTTGCTTCTATCAATGTTTGAGAAGAAGTTAGGGAAGAGCAGAGGCACAAATCAGAAGGAAGCTGTGAATGGAGATGAAAAAGCTAGTCAATATTTGTTAGCCCTAATAGGAACTATCATTGTTGTACAATGCCAAAGCTTTTTTGCCCTGGGTGTAATCTTTTCCGTGTTTAGGGCTGCCTCTACGTTCAATTATTTTATTTGTTTTACAGATTTATACAAAAATAACATAAAGGCATTCCCCTCAGAACTGCTTCAGTCCTTAATACTAGATGTTACCAAAGTCTTTCCGCAGTTGTTTTTTTTTAATGAAGACAGATAAACAAGAAGTTTTAACTATAGTAACATTTGCAAATGCTTGTATACACAAAAAGTATATTGCTTTTAAATCTACACTCTCAGAGAACTCCAAAGGGTTGATGAGTCTGACCTTCCCTTTGCGGAAGTCATGATGCTTCAGGCAAGGCTTGTTCCTTTATAGATCTTATAATTCCAAAGTTAGTAACACTAAATATTCCTATCCACAAAATGCTACTCCTACATCCCTATATTTCTTTACATTTCAAACACTGCATCCCACTTTTCTTCCACATACAATCCAAACCATGGTGATTAATCAAAACAATGAAAATAGTAAATAAAAATACAACAGAATAAGGAAAGAACATAGGAAGAGAACTCCCTTTGCTGCAACCTCCTACAAATCACATAGATGTGCAATGCATGTTACCAACTAACTAGTCAGTGAGAGGGAACCCTGAATTACTGAAGCCTCAGATACTGGGGTTATCTCATATAATTAAGATAGCCAGAAGTGAGAAGGATGATGACAGGAGAGTGTTCTTTCAACTATAGCACCCCATCAGTTGAACACCTCCACAGAAAAGCTCACCTGGTGCCCTACCATGTCATATTTTCAATGCTAGGTCCTAAAGATTTTTGGTCTCCTGCACCCTGCCAATCTTCTGAATTTTCTTTAGAGTGTTTTGGTTTTATAATTATACGTGCGGTTTTACCTGTCTGATTTAACCATACAGGAACTTGTGCTTATATAAAATCCATGTACAATAGATGAGAATTATGAGCTGGATCTTGGAAAGGTCAAGGGTACAAAAGTATTTGTTCCTTACAAAAAAATAATTCTGCATATAGTAAAGCACGTTTTATTATACCAAATTCAGTTTGCCTATGACGTGTAATCGCATTCATCATGAAAACAATTAAATCCACTTAAAATGTTCTTTGATTTAGGGCAATTTCTTCTTTATCATTTTCTCCTATCTAAATCTCCACAGGCTCTTGCTCCATTGTTCCCTATTTCTGAGCCAAATAATGAAAAGACTAACATTTTAAAAAAATGCAGGATCAACAGGTCAGGGCATAGGACAAGACAAAAACTATATGAAGAGAAGCAGTCTACCAGATATACAAAGAGACTGGAAAAAACATCATTGAAGCACCACATAAAATAAGATTGGCAGGTGGTCTGCTTTATTTCTTTTTGACTTCTTCCTGCTTGCTGTTTCCGCCCAATTTTGTCAGGTTCATCTATTGGGTCTTGTTAGTGATTGCTAGAGACCTTTTACCTGCAGGGTATTCTTTTCTTTTAATAATGATACGCTTCTCCAGGAACACATATGCTGCACAAAGGAAGAGGTGAAGTGAGAAATATAGAATGTGCACTAAAAATCCACTGTGTTCTTTCTTTGGCTTCTCAGCTGCCCTTTTCAGGTTGATAGGAATTTCTGACATGTTGATTTGCATTCCCTAGATCATATCCTGTTACTCTAAAGAACAATTTATTTCCAGATAATAGTGTTCAAAAGCAGGCACAAATTTTGTCACATTGTGTTTCATGCTAAGAGGTAGTACTGGTATTGCAGCAATAAATATTCCCATTATTCATTCAGTTGTCCGCATAATCCACAACCAAAAAATGTTGCAATAGAGACAACCAGGGCAGGCTCAATCGCTAAACAAGTGCCTGCTGGAAGCAGCAAATTAGGAATGTTGGCACACTCCTTTACATAAGAGGGTCAAGCATGTATAGGTCTTGTCAGCACACCAATCTCCTAAGAGAAGAACTGTGTGCCAAAGGAACACAGAGAGTGTAGGTAAGCAGAGGATGGAGAGGATGGCTGAGAGGCTTCTTAATCACACACCAAACAGAATTCACATTCTTCTTTTTTCTCCTTCACTAATACTGCAGCAGGAAGGTCATCTGGTACAGAAGCTCTCTTCTGGTATTTCTGATGCTACATTTTAGCATTACATGATTGAAAGGAGCTCTGCAATATGATGCCGATACTGAGAGAATTAACAAAGCTTTTTAAGTGACAAAGGCCCCTTCCAGGCTGGCAATCCTATTCTGTCTTCCTGTCAAAAGACGTCTGCATTCACTACTAGTACATCACCACCCTCTTTCTTTTTCTTCTCCATTAACTGGACACTCTCCTCAGTTTGTGCTTTATCCCTATTTCATGCCCCCATCCTCCATCCTTCCACTCACTGCGGCATGATTTCAAGCTTAATTTCTCCTACTTCCTCTCAAATTCCAATCAAGAACTTTGCATAAGAAGCTCACTGAAAGTGAAACTAATAATGTTATCCTTTACTATCCCCAACGTATTATAATTTAAAAGTGCTTGCCAAAGGGCTGGCCTCATCTAGTTTAAGATTAAGAGTAGCGAAGCTTCTGTGCAAAATTGCAAAAACTTTGGAACTACTGTCCATTTTAAGATGTAGCTACTATAGCTGACCTGTTTACTATATCACAAGTTACTAAACTTGATTTCATAAGCAGAGTAGAATAATATTCATTTTTAGAAGCTGGCAATAATTTAGCTAATCAATTATATATAGTCATACCTTGGTTGCCGAACGCCTTGGAACTCATACGTTTTGGCTCCTGAATGATCAAAAACCGCAAGTGAGTGTTCCGGTTTTCGAACAATTTTTGGAAATCCAGCGCAACTTCCGCAGCTTCCAATTGGCTGCAGGAAACTCCTGCAGCCAATTGGAAGCCGCATCTTGGTTTTTGAACAGTTCCAAAAGTCAAACGGACTCCCAGAATGCATTCTGTTCAAGAACTAAGGTACGACTGTATACAAAAATAAGTCACCATAATTAAAATTATCATTTTACTGCTCTTAAAGCTATTACAAAAGCAACTGAGAAACATTGAGAAACATAATCTGAATGTCTGCAGATATCAAAATATCTATTCTGGGAAGTTCTGGGAATGACTATTTCTTCTATGAACCACTTTTGTTGATTTACCCATATATACAATTGTGGATATTTTCACAAGTTATTCTGAAATAGTAGGAACATTAGGGGAATTCCATCAACAAGCATAAACTAGAAAATTTCTATTTACAACCAGGTTGGCTTACAACTGCTTTCTTATAAGTAATTAAGGAGAATTATTATAAGAATCATGATTCACCCTTAAAAGAACTAGAAGGGCCATATCTCAGTGGTAGAGCATCTGCTTTGCATAAAAAACCTTCCAGATCCACTACCCAGCATCTCTAAATAGGGCTGTGAATGTTCCCAATCTGAAACCCTGAGACTGGTCCTGCCCATCAGTGTAGACAGAACTGAGCTGGATGGGCAAATGTCTGACTTTGTATGTTTACACTATATAGTTCACACTATATGTTTGCATGACTGTTGTCTTTCTCCATGGAGTTTTCTTGGCAGGGATACTGGAGTGGCTTGCCAGTTCCTTCTCCAGGTAGATCACATTTAGTCAAAACTCTCCACTATGACCTGTCCATCTTGGGTGGCCCTGCACGGCATAGCTCATAGCTTCTCTGAGTTATTCAAGCCCCTGGCAGTGATCCATGAAAGAGTGCCTGGCATGCTCTGGTCCATGGGGTCACAAAGAGTCGGACACGACTAAAGAACAACAACATATGTTTGCATAATGTCGATAGTGTTACTTGAGCCATATTTCCACCCCAGACAAAATCTAGTATCTTCTTCCTGATTTCAAGATATTCTTTCATAAAGGATTTTCTCACTTGCTAATCTACATTTTTAATTGTCTGCATCTGTTAACTATAGTTGATTTCTCATTTACTTATCATGGACTTAAGAACAGTCAATCAACTCTAAGAGATTTTACTGGCTGCCTAATCGCTAAAAGAAGAGGCAAATTCTATGTTACACAGCTGATCATTCTGAAAACAGTACTTTGCTGCTTTTGCTACTTCCTTACGATTTGTAAAGCAAGCAGTACAGGTACATGCAGGTACTCCCTGCTAATGACTAATTCTGCTAGACTATTATCACAAACCTATTCAACACTATTGGGTCAATATTGCAATTTCAAACAGGCAGGCAATGCAGTTTGGGCAATTGTCTCTAACCACATTTTTTCCACTGTGACACAAATCCAAAATCAGATATTTAATCTGTAGAGTTAAACAAAGTTAACAATAGAAAAATACAGACTTCTGCATAAAAAATATAATACTGTCCCATTGTTCTTTTATTGTTTGGCTGTAGTGAGAGGATTTCATTCTATTTCCTACCTTTATCTCTTCTTCCCCAAGGTAATCCAATAATCCACACTCAAAATCACCGATAAACAGGCCAATTACAAACCCTTATCAACTTCTGGGAAACCTGTCAGAATGAGCCTCAAGCAAAAAGAAGCTTAACAATTCCTATTAAGTTGTATGCATTTGGAGTCTTCTGTTCAGCACCTCATCTGATGGTATCAGCTGCTTTCCATCCAACACAAAATGAGGTTTATGATCATTATGTGGAAAACCTGCAACAGCCTGATTTTTCTATGTGTGAAAACTGATTGAGATAATAGAACAAAATGGTCCCATGCAAAATTTTCACCGATTATATTATGGCATATTTCATTAAAATGAGATTCAGTAAAAGATAAAAAAAAAAAACCAACACTGGTACAATTGTACTGTGTTCCAAAACCCTCAACCATATTTGTTAAGTAAACTCTACTATTCCCACAACAGTTTTTACCCACATGCACAGTAGAGCTTCTAACATATAAAAGTAAACTCACGGCAAGGATAGTATCAAAGTTACGTCTTCAGTTAATAAATGTGATGTTACAATGTTCCAAAGCCATAATATTGAAAAGGATTTCCTTGTCAGATATTATTTTGTTCCCACACTCATAACATTCAACTTCAAATGTTAATTACAGCAACAGCTTGGTTCTGCTTTATTTCTGAAAAGTACATGCAGTTCTCAACCTTTTTAGTCCAATGTAAGATATGTGGCACTTAAAGCAAAAACAAAAAATATGAAGACTACATGTTCTCATCATTAATACAATAAATAGCGGGTAAAGTTGTCTGTTTCAAAACAAAAATGGACAACTACTAATGATGGTCCTCAACTTGTGCCAATTTTTTTCCAAGAGAACATAGTCATCATTACTTGAGAAATTAGGTATAATGCACAAGGAGGCAACATGCACCAGAGCTAAGCTGACAAGCAATTTTAGTTTTGTTTTCACTTGCATTTTCTGACCTCAAGTTTTGTGTGAACACTTTTGACTGCACCTTCAAATATGCCCTTTATTTATATGGTGAAAAATTCACCAAAAGCTGGCTTTTAAGGCTCCTGGGAACTGTATGTATTGCTGAGGTTGCCTACATGAGACCAGAGCCAGTTCTGCCATTTAGGCAACAGTCCCCAAGGCAACTGCCCCACGGGTCCCCTGGTCTGCCTTGCTGGCAGCATGGAAGTGGTGCCAGCATCAGTGCTGATTATGGCTAAAATTTTGCCCAAAATCATGTGAGATCTTGCTGGTGCTGCTTCTCCACCAGCAGCGAAGGCGGTAGTGAGGGAGAAGAAGAAGTTCCAGTGGCAGCAAGGCAAGGCGGCACTTCCTGTTTTGCCTCAAGTGGCAGAACGGAACACACTGCCCTTGCATAGGACAATACAGGGAAACACCAAAGCCTTGGGGACAGGAGTGCTGAACGAGCCCTGTGTGTTTTAGAACAAGTTGTCAGACGTTCCTGAAAAAATGATCTAAACCTGAATCCAACATCATTTATATGTTTTAAAACAAGGAGATCATTAAAGTACATTGAAGATTTGTGGAATTTCTCAGAAGTCCCTCTATATATTCTGTAGAACCCTTCAAGTCAGCTGCTGGCTATCATTTTCTTTAAAAACCACCACCTTGGGACAGGAAACAGCAGGCATCAGTGTGGGGGATGTGCTATTCCCCCCCATCACTACATTTGAGGCACTAGGGGAAAAGAAAAACTGCAGCCTCTAGCTTCCTGAAGAAGGTTCACTACTGCCTTAAAAACAGCAACAAAAATCAAAATCAAAAATAGACCCATTCAGACTACAGACATCCATTTTACCCAAGCATTGTAAAGAAAAGTATACAACTTAAAAGCACAAAAAGTAACACAGGCCTTAAAAATTAACTGCTTAAAATGTACTTTGACTGCAATTCTATGCACACTTACATGGCATTTAACAAAGTGTGACTTACTGAACTTATTGAACAAAGTGGGACTTAGTTCTGAATAAACATGCCTAGACTTATGCAGTTAGACAAATAAAGTCAAGACACACAATTTTACCCAATGCAATTATTATTAACCATGAGGTGTCAGTATATTTAACTCATTAATTTTCCAAACCAATACAAATGAATGCTTGCAAGGCTCTAACAATCCATACCTTGATTCTTTAAATATTATATTAGCTAGCCTCACTTGGAATTAGTTTAATTTTTATGCTACTTTATTTTTGGCATCAATATTAAGGTAAAATTGAATCCATCTATGTACGTGTCTCTCTCAGCTATTTTTTGAAATTCCAAACAAAACGAGTCCAAAGGAACATATCCTATACTTGATTCATTTCTAATTTATTTTTTAATTGATAGCCTTATTGATACCCAGAATTCTTGAATAATGATTTCCTACTATTAACTAATACCAGAATAAGCATTCAGTGAAGTACAAGGACATGGCGCATTGGTTTACAATGTTAGCTTTTTTGTGCACAATCAACTGCCACAGTTAACCTTCATTTCATTGGCCACTGAGAGAAGGAAGACATATTGAAAAACTGTCAAGCCCTATGCAGAGCGCATTGAACAAAATAAAAAGAAGAAATTTCAACTACTTACAAACTTCCCCTTCTTGGAAGGCTCAGTTCCTTCTGCAAATGAAGAAAAGGGTAATTATAAAATTAATTCTAAACATACAATAAGAATATTTTTCAATCATTTACATTTACCTAAAACGCCAGACACCTTATTCTAGACTAAGATTTATGTTTTTAAAACTACATTAGTTCTTTGTGTACAAAGTTGAAAATTGCCTTAGTGATTGCCTCTTAACTTTGTTATACAGTATATGAAACTCTAGTACTGTACTTAATTCTGCAATCAGAAACCCCACTCAATGCCAAATCTCTGGGAGCAGCAGCAACTGTATAGTTAACTTCAGCAAATTCTTGGCATCTAATTACCAGGAAACAGGCAGTTTTCCATTAATAATAAAATAGAGCTCAGGCAGTTTTCAGTCAGACTCACCTTCATGGCATGTAAAACAGGTCCTTACAAAACATTCTATACTTTATTTAAACCCTTAATGCAGGACTATAGGATGAAGCCCAACTTAACTGTCCATGGCAGAAAGGTTATTTCCATCCACACAGAAGGCTTTAATCCAGAGGAGGGAAGAAGAGTTGGGGTAATTTTCATCTATTTCCCCCTGTATATGTTCCACAGTACTCCACAGCAGCTTCTAACTCTTCAGAGGAGATTTTTGGAAGTTGCAAGGGACTGCAGGGGAGAGGGTGAATTGGCACAGTATGATCTCCCCCACCAGCAGGAGCATTACCTGGATGGAAACTCCAATCCAGAGATGCTCACACTAGCAAAAGCAAAAGGCCAGGATCTAAGACTATATATTTAACACTCCCACAATATAGGCTTACAGCACAGTGATAGAAAATGTATAGCTCTTGCTGTTGCTGAAGCCACATTTTAAGTATATTTGCTCATCTTTGTTGAATTTCGAAACCTGAATTCAACATCAGATGTATCATTTAAAACAAGAAAGTCATCAGGATACATTGGCGATGAGTGGCAGTTCTAAAAAGTAATTTTTCTCACCTTAAAGTTATTATACACAAACACACACCTCATTTGAATTCCAGCACAGCAAATGCTATTTAAACATAAACTAAAATAAAACATGACAGAAAGAGCAAACTAAAAATACATTGGTAAAGTTTCTTTCCAAGTTCTATTTTTAAGTTGATTTCTTCATATTTTTCATTTATGCATTATAGTTCGGAATATCAAAAATAAAAGCTGAGTGATTGTACGCTTGAAAGCATTCAATACACTCACACAGTAACAAATGTCTAGTTTATTTCCTTCCCTCTTTTCATACCTACTGTATATAAATGAAGGATTCCCAGTTCCCATCTTATAAAGAATTAATGCCTGAATTTATTTATTTTCTTGCAAACCACGACCATCCTATTCTTTTTTCTTTTGTTACAGGTAGGTAGCCGTGTTGGTCTGACGTAGTCAAAACAAAATTAAAAAATTCCTTCCAGCAGCACCTTAGAGCTCATACCAATGACAAACTTAGTTGGTCTCTAAGATGCTGCTGGAAGGTGCATAAATTTAAACAAAACTAAACATATATTTTTATTTTTCATATTTATTTTTTATTATATTTTAAAAGTATACCTATTCAGTAAAAGCATATAGTGCTAATAAAGAGGATATGGGAAAGCTGCAATAATTTTTCACAATTGTTACATTATTTCATCACAGTTGTACAGTCTAATCCAGGCATCCCCAAACTGCGGCCCTCCAGATGTTTTGGCCTACAACTCCCATGATCCCTAGCTAACAGGACCAGTGGTCAGGGAAGATGGGAATTGTAGTCCAAAACATATGGAGGGCCGAAGTTTGGGGGTGCCTGGTCTAATCTGAGAAGACTTAGTTGAATGCCACCCATTGTGCCATGGGGGGGGGGGGCAGACCTCAAGTGCCTTTATCTGATTAAATGTTTATTCAGCACCATAATTAAAAATCAGGTTTATTTAATGTTAAGAAGTTCAAAAGGAAGCAACTTTCTGATTGTCACAAAGGCCAGTCATCTAGCACAGGGCATATACTCCCGTTAGCTACAAAACAGGATTAATATGTTTCCTCCCGAGCTCAATCTGATGGGATAAAATTGTACTTCTGTTCAAAGCACTTGAAATACATTTCACAGTAGGCTCACTGCTAACAATTTTTATGCCTGGCCACACCCAAATTTCCTCTTAGTGTTGCATGACATAATCTTTGGGTAACAAAAGTACAGAAATGTTACCACAATCTGGCTCTCTGAATGCAACATCATTATTATTATTTATCTTGCTATCCAAGTTTTTCTCTCTCGTTAGCTGTAAATAATCTCATGTAATATTAAGAGGATTTTAAAAAACCTTGATGTAGCTGAGGGAAATATGCATAGGCTAACTGTTTCAGCAGTTCTTCGCTGCATTAACCTTTTAAAAAGCCTTGTTGGCCTTGAACTGTGGAGTTTGTGCCTGCTTACAATTACAAACTTAGAGAATAGATTGGCAGACCAATTATATAAATCATGTTGCAATTGTAGAGCCCTCCTGAAATTTTGAGTGCTCTCTTATTCATGTAATTTGCTTTTCTGTATTGATTTGAATGTCACTATATACTAGAGGGGTGCATGGGGTGTGAGGGGAGGGGCTCTACGTCTGGTGTGGGGCACATTGTGCTCCTTCTGGGGTTGTTTGTCCACTTTTCCACCCTGCACTCAGTTCTCACTTGTGGCTCCTAGAAGCTGTCAGCATGCAACAGTGGCCACACTCTGGGAAATGGTTTTGACTGGTAAGATAAACCAAGTAAGGGTAGTTGATGAGTTTCAACCCCTTGTTGAGTTAGGTACTTCCCCTGTATGCGAAGACAGGCTCTGGCAGATTGAGCAGACGAAACCAATAGTGGGTCAAATAGCTAAGAAAGCAGTTTCTCCATGTGTTGTGGAGGGAAGGGGGGCAAATGGGGCTAATCAACTTGGCAAGGTAGCCTCTGATCCGAAACCTCAGATATCTTCAGAAGAAGAAAAGGCTGAAGAGTAAACCCTACACAAATCCGGAGTGGAGTTTCTAAGATGGTTGGATGGGGTCTTGTATGCCTCATCCTGGCAACTCCTGCAGCCAAGATGGTGCCAAACATATTGCTCTGCTTTCCTTTGGACCACATCAGTGAGGCCAAGAGTGGAGTCTTTGTCATCTGCACAGCCCAGGACCTCCATACACACTGCCCAGGCTTGTGCCCCAGGGAGGTCACTTCAGTGCTGCTAATGCATTGGTCTGACTTCACCCCCAGAGGCACACTCCCATGTCTCCCAAGACAGATGCCAACAACAGTATACTAGAGAATGCAGTATACAAGAAATGGAAGCAGAAACTGCCAATGTTCACTTATTCATCCCATGTCTGTAATGGAAATCAACCCAGTAAATATGATCAGTATTCACTTTTGTTGCTGTCAGTCTGCAAACAAAACATAAACTATTGCCTCCCCCTCCCCATTTGCATTACTTCCTTTTCATTGAAATGAATGAAATGAAATAACATAATGACTACATAATTCACATAAGTTACATAATTACTTTCATAAATTACTTGAGGTGTGTAATTTCACCACAGCAGTCAATGAGACACACAACATAGTTTTGGGTGGAAGACAAACTGCACCGTAATGGAAACAGTGCTGCATGTGATTAATATAGGGCAGAATAGCGTAGAACTGTACACATGAAGCATATCAGCATTCATTATTGAAAGTTTCTCATTTATTTTTACCAGTTCCACACTATTTTCTTTGCCCCACCTCAGGGGGGGGGGGGAGAGTCCGCTATATAGAGGGAAATCCTTGAAGTCTGAAAGCCAGTCAGCTTGACAAATGTACACCAAAAGAACAAGCAAAACTCTGAACGGTATTAAAAGCACAAGTAGTATTTTGGTTTTAAACAGCCTTGAACACTCAATACACTCTACAATAAATGAAACCTGCTCGGTGTTCCTTAACATATGACACATTTCAGAACATCATGGATATGCACATAATTTCAGTATCCAGATGCATTTCCAGCTGCAGGAACAAAGACTTTGACTTACAACAGAGTATAGATGAAAAGAATATATACCTAGCCATACCCACAATACAGAAATGCTGTCCATTTGTTTACCCATTACCAGTAAATTTCTGTAAATTCAAAATATTGATCTGGACACCCCTATATGGAAGCAAAGAGGGGCCATCGACTTTTGTTGTTTGTTGCTGGGTCCTATTCCCTGAAATCAATAAAAGTTACAATGTTCATAAACTGCTACAGAGATGGCTAATATTGTAGATATGGGGAAGCTTTTAGAATAAATCTACTTTCAGTTATTGTGTCAATGTTTTCAAATATTGAAGTAATCCTAGTGCATTTTCACAGTTACCTAAATATACTCCAGGAAATTTCTCACATATCACATTTGTGAAATAATTAGGGCTTTATAAAAATAAAACAAAAGCTATTCTACTTTCAGGTCCTTATTCTACAGCACACATCACTGTAACAAAAATAATCTGCTGCTCATAGGCAATCTACAGAACATCAATCCTTGTTTAAAAAGGTAAAGGTAAAGGGACCCCTGACCATTAGGGCCAGTCGTGACCGACTCTGGGGTTGTGCGCTCATCTCGCATTATTGGCCGAGGGAGCCGGCGTATATCTTCCAGGTCATGTGGCCAGCATGACAAAGCCACTTCTGGCAAACCAGAGCAGCACATGGAAACGCCGTTTACCTTCCCGCTGTAGCGGTTCCTATTTATCGACTTGCATTTTGACGTGCTTTCAAACTGCTAGGTTGGCAGGAGCTGGGACCAAGCAACGGGAGCTCACCCCGTCACAGGGATTCAAACCGCCGACCTTCTGATCAGCAAGCCCTAGGCTCAGTGGTTTAACCACAGCGCCACCTATTCTACTTTCAGGTCCTTATTCTACAGCACACATCACTGTAACAAAAATAATCTGCTGCTCATAGGCAATCTACAGAACATCAATCCTTGTTTATTTCCCAACAAAGAGCAACAAGTAGGTGAGAATGTATCTTTTGCGAGAACAACTCTACTGATGAAAATGTATAGGCTTTCAAGCTCTACAATTCCTCAAACAACTTAACTCAAATTGTGCTCGCTTCGGCAGCACATATACTAACTCTGTACTCAAATTAATGCATGTGTAATCAACCCAGCTTTAAGTATGGATTTCAGTTTTTCCATGCAAGTTTGCTCAGTTGCAGAGACTTATTTACCCACCTGGGACATCTTGAGTTGTTGTTTTTTGTCTCACCTGGGGAGTGTCTGTATGCTTGCCTATGTGTCCTATGAGAAGCAAAACCCTAGGAGGCTAGGAAAGCTGGAAAGCCCTAGACCCTAAAACCAGTCAATCCACAGTAGTGACTGATCTCTAACACACCGAGTTTAAAAAAATGAAACAATTAATAATGCAAGTACAAAACTGCTAAAAGGACACGGGCAGCACTGTGGGTTAAACCACAGAGCCTAGGGCTTGCCAATCAGAAGGTTGGCGGTTCAAATCCCCACGACAGAGTGAGCTCCTGTTGCTCGGTCCCAGCTCCTGCCCACCTAGCAGTTCGAAAGCACATCAAAGTGCAAGTAGATAAATAGGTACCGCTCCGGTGGGAAGGTAAATGGCATTTCTGTGTGCTGCTCTGGTTCACCAGAAGCGGCTTTGTCATGCTGGCCACATGACCTGGAAGCTGTACGCCGGCTCCCTCGGCCACTAATGAGAGATGAGCGCCGCAACCCCAGAGTCAGTCACGACTGGACCTAATGGTCAGGGGTCCCTTTACCTTTACCTTTACAAAACTGCTAAGTATCCAATGCAATTGCTGTGATGAGATATTTTTAATTGTTATAAAGAACCTCAATTGTGTTAGACATTTCTACTATGCTACTAATAATAAATTCAATTCAGAATCATGGGTTGAATCCAACACAGACACTGCAGAAGCAGAAGAAGTCATGTAAAATAACTTTCTCTCCCTTTTGTCTCCCATGTGTGCGGGCACGCACACAACCACACACCCTGCAAATCTGCTCCAGGGCATTTGGGGGAAATTCAGAGCAGAAGTGGAAGGAGGAGAGAAGGATTGTTCAATACATGCAACCCATGTGTTTATATTTCACAGCTACAAAAAGTGGCCGCTATTACAGTATTTCCAGGTAAGCATGTATAGCAGGGATGGAGAACCTTTTGGACTCTAGCTCCCATCAGTCCCATTCACCATGGCCAACAGTGAGGAATAATGGGAACTATAGTATAAAAGCTACACTTCGCCATCCTTGGTGGATAAGACTGCAGCCTTTAGATATCATCATTTCCAAGCATGAACCATAAAGCCATATGTTTTTCAACCGTTTTTTCTTTTTCATTCTATGTTTAAACTGAACAAAAAACTTAGGAAACCTTTCTAGCCACACTAATGAACTGAAGTGTCAGTGCACACATTCTTAAGAGCATTAGTTTTCTGGGCCAGGCCGAGGGCTCATGCAGTTCAGCATCCTGCAAGAGCAAACTCCCTTACCTGTGGTTTCTAGCAATTGTTATTCATTATTTATTTTTTATTTATTCAGAAGCAAACTGCCTCTGACCATGGAGACAAAGCATAGCCATCTTCCTCGGGCACAGGAGAAGGTGGCAGAAAGCCTTGCTTCACTGAGTGTACAATAATTAAATGGATAGGGGATCCACAGCTGCAAATTGCCCTCTATGTATGCCAACCAATAAAACAGTCTCATTCTGCCACATTACTGGGCCAGCCCTAGCTGGGCTAATAGGTTTGTCGGGACTGTAGCCAAGATATTGTTCTGTAAATCATTGTCCCATTTTTTAAGATGTTCTAGTCAATCACAGTTTTATTAAGAGTAATCGGTTAGAGTAATTAACTTCCGTGCATGTGCCAAAAATGGCTGCTGATTTTGAGCATCTAGCATGCGGAATGCAAACTGCAAAGAGATAAAATCATCACAAAATCTCATAATATTATTGATTTGATAATGAGCAGTGGATGCACTTCAGATCAAGGCAGTTTTCCTCTGAATATCACAAACTGGGAAAATTCATTCTCCAACTTGTTATTTTTGAGCTTTTTGTGGTATCACCAATTATACCTTTATCAAAATAAAATAAAATAATTCCTTCCAGTAGCACCTTAGAGACCAACTAAGTTTCTCATTGGTATGAGCTTTCGTGTGCATCCACACTTCTTCAGATACCTTTATCAATTACAGAGGCACAAACAAAAGCAAGAACCCTGGAATTGACAAAGGCCAAAGTACAGACTGTTGCATAACTATTCAATGTATCTTTCAACGTGACATACTTGGCACTTCAAAACAAACATTTTCTAGTCTGCTTTATCCAAAATCAAAATATTGTTCTTGTATTATAACCAAAGAACACTAAAGATAAAAAAGGAGACTGTAATATCAACAGCAACAACAACACTTGTCCCTTTAACCTGAAACACAAATTAGATATACAAGGGGCATTCATTAAAGATTTTTCCAGGCCCACTTCCGGTTATCGTAAGAGGATGAAACTGCACATGTATAATGATACATCTCTCCATAGGTAACGTAATAGTTTGTACCTCTGAACTCCTAACAGTTTCTCTGTTACGGGTGCTAATATGGAGTAACGTCTGATAATGGAACCAGTTGAATGCAGAGTGGCCATCAGGTTCTTGCACACCACGGGAGATGTTTGATGAGATGAAAGGGACTTATAGGGAGGATGCCCCATCATATGACATAGTCAAGCACTGGTATCGTCAGTTCAAGTGTGGTCAGACTTCAGTGGAATGGCTCCCATTCCTGGGTGACCACACCCCTCCATTGATGAAGACACCATTCGGCAAGTGGAGGCCGCCATTTTGGAGGATCACCGCATAACTGTTCGCAAACTAGCTGCAGATGTCAAGATCAGTGTGGGCTCTGTAGTAAAAAATGATCCATGACCATTTGCACATGGGAAATATGTCTGCATGGTTGGTTTCCCGGCTGCTGATGCCTTTCCAGAAGCAGGAACGAGTCACATGCTCACAGGCTCTTTTGGCCACATGTCACTTCTAAATTACTCAGGACAAAACATGGGTCCATAATTATGACCCAGAGACTAAATCCCAGTCCAAACAATGGAAGCACTCTGCCTCACCACCTCCAAAGTAGGCATGTGTCCAACTGCCAGTGGGCAAGATCATGCTCATGGTCTTTCGGGACCACCGTGGAGTAGTGATGATGGATTTCCTGGCAAAGGGTACTGGGACATACTACAGAAATTGCAGAAGGCCATCAAAAACAAGAAGCATGGCATGCTGACCAAAGGTGTCCTTTTCCTGCAGGATAACGCACCGGTTCACAACTCGCATGTTGCTCAGACAGAAGCACGGTCCTGTGGCTATGAAATCCTTCCTCACCCCCCTTATTCTCCCAACCTCACACCATCAGACTTCCACTTCTTTCCAACCATTAAGTTATTTTTGAAGGGCAAGCTTTCTCCAAATGATGAATGCTGATTTCTGAGGTCAAGTCATTGCTTCTGACACAACCTGCCTACTTCTACAGACGAGGACTCCACAGCTGCATAAAGTGATGGGAGAAGTGTTTAACACCTGCTGGTAGAGAAGGACTAATAACTATGCCCAGTTTCGTTTGTCTCAGTCCACGGGAAGTATGTCAGGGGAAATCTTTAATGAATGAATGCCCCTCGTAATATGCACACAGTGCCATTAATTAAAACATTTTAACACTAAAAAAATTAAAAATGAGTTCCACAATAATAACATGGAACCTTTAGTAACATATCTCTTGAAGTTCGATCAAATGAAATTCTCAACAAGAAGAATATACCTTACAAAATACTCTTCCAAAATCAGTTTAGTCAGCTAAAAATCTCAAGCTAAACAAGAAACAGAGTGAATTTGTAAATACCAATTTAGCACATATGCAGACTTTATAAGGTAGCAACGTACAATTAAATAGCAAAAATCCTCAGCTAATAAAAAACTGAGTTGCCCCAAGCAGCCAACCAAGAACACAACCAAGCCAGGAAACTTGTAGATTTGTATTATTCAATAATTGCTTCAACATCTGTGCAGCTGAAAGGAAGGATACTAATACTGAACTAATAGAAGAACAATCCATTATTACTCATGCCAGATGGAGACTGCAATCTAGGAGACACTCTGAGTCATTCTTGGTGTGATCAGATCCATAGAGACATAGTAACCAACACTTCTCTATAACCTTATAATGCCCTTCCATGACAGCAGAAATACAGAGCAGTGAAAATCTTCTTAAAACTAATCCCATTTATCCACTCAAGATATTCTTCAAATGTATGCTCTGCCTTCAAGAAAGGATATCAAGGAAACATCTTGCAGTTGTAAATTGCTGCTAGGTCAGATTCCCTAGCAAAGATTTCTATTTGAAACGTGATTTGGGATATAACAATCTAGATAGCCTCCTGCTGAGTTCTGAGATAGGAAAAGCCAAACAAAACCAAGAAAAGAAGAAAAGAAAATATTTCCATAATGTCATTTTCACCCTAGTACATTTTTCTGGTTGCCTTGTTTCAGGCTAATTAGGGCAGTAAACATAGAACTTGTTTCCATATAACGTTTGTCTGCACTTGGGGGGGGGGGTGAAATTATTTTTGCAGACACACACACTGAAATTGCTTTGTCGGAATTAGTCATATATGTGGATTTTCAAGACAGAGCCAATGAAAGGGATATTGTGATTCCTGCCATGTGCTTTCATAGCATTTCCAAAACATTTCATTAGAATATCTCTTTATCACTATTTTCTGTAGTGACCTTTCTGTGGGTGTCTGCTATAGAACTCCAGGACAAAATGAGGACTTGGATGATGCCTTCCTAGAGCAGATTACCAAACATTCAAAAAGGAGATAGTCATGGGAAACTTCTAACTACCCAATATCTGTTGGAACAAGTGTTAGACACTGAGATATGAAAGCTAGGAGCTAAATGGCACCTTAAACCTAGATTATAGGTGCAAAAATCAAATTTCTAGGCCCACTTTTTATAACAAGAATGCAAAGCTGAAAACAAATGAACTGCAGCTGAAATCTTATATTTATTTTTCACATGGTCTAGTCCTCATCTGAAAACTGCAAAAAAAACAAAACACCAAAGCCATGCTTTCCCTCCCTCCCTCCCTAGTATTCTTAAGAGGGTCTCTTCTCCAATCTTCAGAGAGTGGCTGAAAGTGGGGAGGCAGAAAAAGGTCCTCCTTTCCTTCCACTCTGCAGTTTTCACTGGAAATCCTAGGTGCAGTAGTGCGCCCAGAGCTCAGAAACTGCTTGCGCTAATGAAATTCCTTGTCACAAAATGCATCTAGAATGGGAGTTTCGAACGCTGGTTGGAACTCAAATTCTGCAAGAACATAAGGTCCAACAAATTCCTATTGTCTCATTGCCAATTTCATTTGCCAGAAGGTGGAAGAAGCAACAAGGGGATCACCTCTCTTAGACCTGGTCCTCCCCAACAAGGAGGAACTGATCAACCAAGTGGAAGTACTGGGGAACCTTGGAAGGAAGAGGCTGTGTTCTCTTGGGTTTCACTGTATACAGGAAAAGGAAAGCTGAGTGTAAGTCTGACATGCACTCTGGACTTTAAAGAAGGGTGATTCAAAAAGCTTAAGAAACTAATGGGAGAAGTCCCATGGTCAGAAATTCTCAAAGAGAAGAGAGTCCAAGATGGATGGGAGCTTCTTAAAGGTGAAATATTGAAGTTACAAAGGCAGGGAATTCTAACAAGAAAGAAAAATGGGAGACGTCTAAAGAAACCAGTGTGGCTACATAAGGAGCTTACAGATAAGCAGAGATGTAAGAAGGGAATGTATTAGAAATGGAAGAAATGAGAAATCACAAAAGAAGAGTATACACAACTAGCCAACAGTTGCAGGGAGAAGGTCAGGCAGGCCAAAACTCAGAATGAACTCAGGTTTGCAAATGAGGTTAAAAATAAATTGAAAAGGTTTATTTGGCAATGTTTAAAGCAAGAGGAAGAACAAGTGGTATTCCCTTTGTATGGCAAAGACTGAGAAATGCTACTGAGTGACAGTGGGAAGGTGGAACTGTTCAATGCCTACTTTGTCTCTGTCTTCACCCAAAACGAAAACAGTGTCCAACCTGGTGATAACTGAACAATGCAAGCAAGGAGCTGCAGCTCAAAATACAAAAAGAGGTGGCAACTAGCTCCTTTAAATGAATTCAAAATTTCCAGGACCTGATGCACCCAAGGATGCTAAAGGAGCTTGCAGGTGTAATCTCAGGGCATCTGTCTATAAGCTTTGAGAATTGTTGGGAAACTGGTGAGATCCCTGAGGACTGGAGGCAGGCAGATGGTTTCCCCATTTTCAAAAAGAGGAAAAACCAACAGATAACTACTGACCGATGAGCTTGAAATTAATGCCAGAAAACACTTTGTCTGTTAGCACTTAGAAATGGATGCTGTGATTATTAAGAATGCAGCATGGTTTTCTCAAAAATAAGTCATGCCACACAAATTCCCTCGTCTCTCTCATTTTGCTAGTTTGGGCTGAGTTCTCCAATCCGTTAAGGTCATCTTGAATGGAGATTCTGTATTCTGCTGCATTGGCTTCCCCTCCCAGTTTGGGGTCATCTGCAAATTTTATGAGCATCTCTTCAATACCTTCATCCGATTCATTGGCTAAAGATGTTGAACAACAACAGGCCCAGGACAGAATCCTGTGGCACCCGATTTGTCACTTTTCCCAGATGACAAGGAACCATTAATGAGCACTCATTCAGTCAGACAACCAGCTACAAATCCACCTAACAGACATCTCATCCAACCCACATGTTATCCAGCTTCTCTGCAATAATATCATGGGGGATTCTGTCAAAAGCTTTACTGAAATCAAGATATACTATGTCCATAGCATTCCCCTAATCCACCACGGTAATGTTCATGAAAGCTTTGAAATATTTCCCTTGTTCAGCACATTTAAGTTCCACTTAAGTTAACTCACTTTTGTAGTGGCTGGTTCCACTAGTCTCTGGCGATGTCTTGTTGAGCTGAAATGGCTCTTCTGAGGTGTCCCTTCCTGACAGTGAATAAAAGGTGGCAAAGGGGGGGCGGGGACAAAAAGGGAAAAGATGGTTTATGGGAAGGGATGGAATGGAAAATGACCAGGGAAGGGAGAAGGAGACTATTTAACTAAAGTGTACTTTTACTCTGTTTCTAAAAAATCAATAAACAATTGCAACATTAATGTAAAGATATAGAGAGAGTCAGTAATAACACAATGTGATAACTTTGGATGGATCACATCCATAGTAAAATGATAATTCTGTTAGTTTCAGTGGGAGACATTTAAGCACTTGCTTAACTCACTGAATTCAACAGATTTTCACAGTGCTTAATGTTGGATTATATCCTATATGTCTAATAAATACAGTTATTTTTAAAATGCACCTGCTATCCATATTAATTTTATTATAGGTAGCCCTGAACCAAATCTTTATTATACCCTTGGCATTAACAACTACTGTCAAAAGCACAAGATAAAAATAATGTACTAAGATTTAATATATAAACATTACATTTTAATATAAAAATAACTTTTAAAATCTACATCATTCAAAACTAACAACTGCTTTTAATTATTAAATTAGTCATTTCCTAAACAATACACCTTTTAAATATGTTAAATTAATGGATTAAACCCATTTGCACTTACTTACACACTTGTGCTGTTGATAAGCAAATTTTGTTTATAAGAGAAACCATGGCACCTTGTAATGTTTAGAAAATTGGGGTGCTAGAAAGTTCTTTTTTATATCAAGTGACATTTTAAATGTGAACTTTAAGGCTGCAATGGTCTAGGGCAGAGATGGGGAACCCATAGCTGCCAAGTTATCCCTTATTTTAAGGGATTTTCCCTTATGCTGAATAGGCTTCCTCGTGAGAAAAGGGAAAACTTGGCAGCTATGGGGGAACCTGCAGTCCAGATTTTGGGGAGACTACAACTCCCAACAGCCTTGATCATTGGCCATATTGGTTGAACCTGATGGAACATGGAGTTCAATAGAATCAGGAGGGCCACAGGTTTCCATCTCTGATCTAAGTCGGTATCATCTGCTTGGTATCTCCATAATATTCTACCTATGGTATACATGCAAAATGCTCTATCTCCACCTTCACACACCAACATCCAAGAGATTTTAAAAAATCAGCATGATGTGGATATGGAAATGATAAGAAAGCAAGTTAAAACTACTGTAATATCACATCAGCACTTTAAATGCATGCAGATAGGGCCTCATACATACAGGATTCACAGGGAATCGGGGAATCATGATCCATCAAGTATTTAGCACATGAGATTTAAGGTAATTCCCACTTTGTATGTTTCATTGTATCTTCTCAAAATAAACCTAGCATTCAGAGCATAACACAGAGCATGTGTTTTTAAAACACATATTCACAATATATCTTGTGTGTCTTCATTATATCACAGTAGATCTGTATTTATTTATTCCAGTTTATTAAAATGGGGGTCTGCCTTCCACCCATTCCAAGGCTCCTCCTCTCCCAGATGTTTCCCAAGCAGTCTCAAACTGTGTGCACCCTTCTGGTCTCTCTTCTTCCTTCCTCATTATTCTGAGCATTCTTGGAGTAGGAGAGAGTGTCACAGCAGGAGAGGGAGATCCCCTGGATTCTTCAGCAGCCTCTGGACCCTGCTCCTCTGCTTCAGCCTTGGAGTCTGAACTGCTGTCACAGGCCCTTTCTGCTCCGTAAACCCTGTTGCCCCTTCAGCATTCAGCTCCTCCTCCCAATCTTCTCCCTCTGACCTCTCCTACATGTCCTACCACCAATTCCCTGGCTCTGAGCCTTCCTCCCCTGGGGGTTCCCATGGGGGTTACCCGGCTGGTGCTTCCCACCACTCTTCTTCAGCCAGCCAGTCCCGGATCTGACACAGCTCTGAACACCTGGGTTCTCAGTATAACACCTAACCAGACTAGAGGCACTATCAAAATTCATAAGAGTACATACTACACTTGAGAGCTGGCCTGGAGGGCCAGATTCTGGCATGAGGTCCTGAAAATAGGTTGACAATACTCTTGGTATACTGGCCAACCTGCTACCCAATGGCCTCCATCACTGAGCTGGCTGAGTTGTCTCCAGTGTGGTGATGGAGGAGTCCAGGCCTGTGGTACTAGACAACTTCAACAACCCAGCCAAAGATTAATGTAAAGTTATGTAGCAGTGTCTAGCATCTTGCCAATGTTATCTATTCACTTGCTATTAGACAAGGTCTTCCCATCAAGTGCTGTGATCAAGTGTCATAGGGGTAAACTCATTGCTGTGGAAGACACAAACCAACCAAATCAGCTTACGACCAATCTTGACCTCTACCCAATGCATGATACCACCCTTCCAGCCAGTGTTAACATTTGTAGAATCTACTCCAATGGCCTACAGCCTCTTACCAATGCCCTTATTCGTTAAATCTAGAAGATTATGAACAATAACCTCAGTTAGGTTTTCTCTCCTTGGGCCTTTCTCCAGAGTGCAGAGGTGGAGATATCTTCCACCTGGCTCACTGCACACAGAATAATGCTGTTCTGTGATGATGCTGGGGGAACTGCTGATCCACACTGTCTGCTTTCAGAACAACTTTAGTTGTATCTTCATGGGCCTGTCAAAGAAGATGCGGTCCAGTTCACCCTTCTGGCAAAGATTGTCAAATTCCTGATCCAGGGATTTCATAATGTTTTCTTGGGCCCTCTTGACTTTATCATGATCAACTATAAGCCTCTTGTCTTTTTCAGTGATCAAGCCAGCATCCATAAAGGTGGCAGTAGTGATGGCAGCTGTAGCACACAGGCCAACACTGTGTCTGATGCTCTGCAGAACAACATTTCTGTATTTCTAATGTGTTGAAATCTGTCTTTTTATTAGAAGTGGAAGGTGTACTTGGTTTTCCTAATGACAATTCATAACTTCCCTCATTTCCATCTTGGGCATCAGCCATTTATTATTCATTTTCATCAGCAGAGAAAATATTTCATTTGATGATATTGAAGCATCCTGCTTACTCTTCTGCTTATATTGAGTAAGACTTCTCTCGCCTTCTTGGCACTTCCTCTTTTTGACTTGTCTGTTATGCTCAGGCAGATCTGGCAAGCCAATCAGATGTGGTCCAGTAGAACCAGTCCTCTCTCTCTGACTTTTAATGAAAACAATTTCCTTCACAGGGATCTTCATCTCAATAAGGCATATACAGTTAATGTGAGCTTCTTTTTTGCAACTAACAATATGTAAAATATGTAGAATATAAAAATAATAAAAATATCAATATACAACATTAACTGCAAGAACTTGGCATCATTTTTAATTATTTTATGCAATTTTACACACATTTTCTCCACATTTTCTTTTAATAAGACCAGTTTGAAGTTACTGGTAATTCCACAAAAACATAAACATGTCAATATTTTTATGTAGTTATTTACCCTGCAAAACTAACCAAAATATGTTCTGAATTGAATGTAACAAGTCATGTTACAACTTTTTAGCACCCCTCATTTTTGGAATTTGAAAGTGGAAAAATTCAACACGCCCTATCCTATATAATAAAGTCCCTGTGTCCCTGTGTCCGCGCTAATGTGCATGTGCCCCACGGACACAGGGACTGGACGAAGAGGCGGGACGTACACGCGCACGCGTTCTCTCCCCCTCAACCCTCTGCCTCCCATTCCCCTGCAGCGGCAGACCAAGATGGCGGCATCGGGCTCCGGGGCCGCAGCGGCGGGAGCCCGGTCCGGGTCCCACGGGCCGCGGCCTCGGAGCCCGATGCCGCCATCTTGGTCCGCCGCCTCCGCCTCCTGACAACCCTACCTGGCCGTGGGACACGATGGGAGAGCGCTTTGTTTAATTGTGTTCCCGGCGCACCCCGCAGCCGAGCGCAGAAAGAGAGGGAAGGCCGCGGCTCCGTCGCACCTCTAGCACCCGTTTTCTTAACGGGCTGAATGAGACTAGTGTTATATATAATTATCAACATAAAAATATTCCTTCCAGTAGCACCTTAGAGACCAACTAAGTTTGTCATTGGTATGAGCTTTGTGAGAACTGTGCATGCACACGAACTCATACCAATGACAAACTTAGTTGGTCTCTAAGGTGCTACTGGAAGGAATTTTTTAATTTTGTTTTGACTACGGCAGACCAACACAGTTACCTACAGTAACTGTAAATATAATTATCAAGTTACTGGTAAACATAGTCTCTTCACCATCAAGAGTTTACAGAAAAATGTTTTCTATGCAGTAATTCATTTGATGCATTAACAAAGCTGTCTGGAGAGATAATAGCTCAAAAGAAATTATCCTTCAATAAGTGCATTTCCCAAAGGTCATTTTATTACTAAGACAGATAATTGGCACTGCTACAATCTGACAAACTATAGTTCTATGCAATGGGAAGTGGCATGAACATGACATATCATATGAGCAGAAACTTTCCTTAATTTATGCAAGAAACAAGTGTGTATATCAATGGTAAAATGTATTTGAAAATTCGGTGGTCAAATATCTCAGATTAGGCCATAACCTTAATGAAAATATATAGTATTGTTAAGAAAAAATATATCAAAGGAGGCAGAAGGGCAATTACTCTTAGAAACATATTCATGCAATTAGATGAGAGATATACTTTTACTGTATTGTCAAACAGTAATAAAGTAAAATAAAAAGAAGTGTGGGTATCTGAAGAAGTGTGCATGCACACGAAAGCTCATACCAAAATATAAACTTAGTTGGTCTTTAAGGTGCTACTGAAGGAATTTTTTTATTTTGCTTCGACTCAGACCAACACGGCTACCTACCTGTAACCAGTAATAAAGTAATAGCCTTGTCTGGAAGGTAGAAACAGAAGCAATTACTTTTAAATTTGTCCAATTCAATTTGAGAACCTGGCATGCACAATTTAGGTAACTTCTATTAAAAATAGTAAGAATGAATATTGGTCCATATCCAAATTCTGAAAACATCAAATATTGATAATTCTAAGGAAAGTACAGGACCGTGAAAATGGTGCTTGGTACAGGTCCAAAAATGCAATGGAATTGGATTCAAACCATCCTTGGATACCTCTATAGAGACATATTGCTTGCTAAAGGATTTGACATGAAGGAACATTAAGTTTGTGGTTTTCCTTTCAAACAGAACACCAAACAGTCAGCTTTGTAACATATTGTACACATTATCAAGAAATGTTGGTGCAATTATCAAAAGGCATTAATGAGAAGTACGATACAAGCTGTAGACATTTAGTTTGGCCAAATGCCAAACGCTCCAGCTATTAATGTAGCAGCTCTTTTTTTCTGCTACACGAGGCCACTAGACTACAGAAGGAGTGAACCCATGGGAAACAGTGTTAACTCTTTTGTGAAGCTTAATATAGCTTTAATAATAGTACAATTGACTGTTACAAATAAAGAGCCTTTGAGATAGCTTGGCAAACACATGATGATAGATAAATGGCTTGAAAACATCAGACAAAGCAAGCAAATACACTGCTCTGTTATGCCAATAGAAGCATCACCTAATCAGAAAATAATTTGAGCAGTGAGCCCAGTATAGAAACACAATCATAGTGTTTTGTTCTGATGTAAAAGCTTCTGAAAAAGATCACGTACTCAAGAAATAAATTCTTCCTGTTTGCAGTTGAACCTGGTTGTGCAGAGAGCTGGTTCGTTGGTTCCTTGCAACTCATTTCCACCTGCCTCTTCAGAGCAGTTTAAGGATGGGGGTAAAAGTGAAAAATGTCCATGAGCATACATGCAGCATTTTTAATTTTTAGCTCTCCCATAAAGCATGTGTGGCAGGATAGGCAAAACAATATACTGGTTTTGTGCTTTTGCATTGCTGCAGTATATTTTTATGATACAGCATTGTATAAATATGTTTATAAATAGATAAATAAATAAATAGATAAGTGGTGAACTGATGTTTAATTCACTAATACACCTGTCAATGGCATTCCAAACAAGGGAGGAAGCTACATTCACCTCACTGGGGATATATGCATTTTGACTCCTGTTTGCCAAAACTGTGGATTTAAATTGTGTGGCGCTGAAAATGAGGTCAAAAGGTATGTCATCTGAAAGCCACTGCATTATTCTGTTTTAGAAATGTGCACAACAGCTATTGATGTGCATCATTTAAGCATTATAAGAACAATGCAGAAGTTTCCTATTGTTATGACAGAATAAAGATGTTTAGCATCCAGAACAGTACTCAACTAAACCTGTAAAATGCATCTAAAAACTGCAAAACAGTGAAAACTGAACTTCTGACCTACTATAAAAATATTAGATTACATGCAGCTATGGTTTCAGAGTATGCAATCAAACTTTTGTATGCTCAAGTGCATAACTGAGAATATTAAGAGTATTAATGGTGTATAGCCCATTACTGTACAAGAACAACAAAAATCCATGTGGAATATATGAAACAAGACCTCTGCCCCTAGGGGAAAACAGTGTTTAGCTCCATTCTGATCCATTTAGTATATACAAAAAATTCTCTTTATTCTTTTTTTTAAAAAAGGTCTAATGACCAGGTTTTCTTTCCTGTACCATTATTATCTTTCATTACCATGCAATTACTGTGGTAAATACTGATTAAGGTAAAGGTAAAGAGACCCCTGACCATTAGGTCCAGTCGTGACTGACTCTGGGGTTGCGCGCTCATCTCGCATTATTGGCCGAGGGAGCCGGCGTATAGCTTCCAGGTCATGTGGCCAGCATGACAAAGCCGCTTCTGGCAAACCAGAGCAGCACATGGAAACGCCATTTACCTTCCCGCTGTAGCATTTCCTATTTATCTACTTGCATTTTGACGTGCTTTCGAACTGCTAGGTTGGCAGGAGCTGGGACCAAGCAACGGGAGCTCACCCCGTCACAGGGATTCGAACTGCCGACCTTCTGATCAGCAAGCCCTAGGCTCTGTGGTTTACCCACAGCGCCACCTGGGTCCCTAAATACTGATTAGGACAACTAATTTCTCAATAATCAATGAAATCAGCAAAAGGAACATTCCCACACAAAGTCCCTGGAATTTTCTACTATCTCACTCCTCATATATAAAACATTGTTTTTCATTAATACATATAATAATGCTTCAAATCATTTGTGCACTTCCAGGCCCTTACCAAAAAAAAAAATCATTTCACTATGAGCAACAGGATGCAGAGCTTCCTTTCCCACCAGAACATCTAATTACCCTAGATTTCTGAGACCAGGACTGCTAAAAATTAGGTCAGAACTCAATCTAGACTATTGTTTATAATTGTGTGCTTGTTATGAGTTTCTTTTGAGAAGCAATTTTGTAAGCAATCTTTATTTGATTTCATTGACACTTTGAGTACTTATTCTCTCTCTGCTTCACACACAGGGAATGGTGGGGCGGGGGGACTGGATTACAATGCAAAGGAACTATCTGTGTACACCTAGGGAAACTCCACACACCGTGCAATTTCCTTTGAGTTTTCAAACAGCTTGTCCTGTTGGCTGTTGGGAGTTCTACCTCTTACATGGTTCCCTCACCCACTCAAATGACCCATTTGATTCAGTGGCGAACTGTGCTGCTTGGCTGCCCGGGGCAGCACCCCCTGGGGGCAGGGCGTTGCTCCGCAGTGTGCGCGTGTCACGACACATGCGTGTGCGCCAGGACGTGTGCGCATGTTCACACATGCGCAGTCCGTCCGGGGTGGCGCTGCTGCTTTGCTTGGCCGGCGCGCTCTGAAGCTGCTGCCCGGCAACCCACTCCGTAGCGTGCACTGCTTCTTCCTGCTCAGATGGTGGAGGCAAGAGGTGGGCCAGGGGCCGGGGCGCTGCCCCCGCCAGACTGGTGCTAGGGGCGGACCGCCCCCTACGCCCCTCCCTTGCTACGCACCTGATTTGATTACAACCTGAATCTGCAGTTTGATCATACTTTCTGTGAGAGCAGAAATATGCCCAAACGTACTTTGTTGTTTAGTCGTGTCCGACTCTTTGTGACCCCATGGACCATAGCATGCCAGGCACTCCTGTCTTCCACTGCCTCCCGCAGTTTGGTTAAACTCATGTTTGTAGCTTCGAGAACACTGTCCAACCATCTCATCCTCTGTCGTCCCCTTCTCCTTGTGCCCAAACGTACTATAAATGATTAAATCCCTTAATGGTTCCTTCACCTGGAAAAGTTCTTTGGAAGAACAAAAGTAAAAGGCCTAGATTGCTTCCCTTCGAACTTCATCCATAAGAAGAGCTTGCCCTCTCCAAACCAAGAAAGCACTGTCTCAGAGAGGCATCTGTGCAGCAGCCAGTGCCAGGCAGCAGCGCCCTCTTCTGCTGGCCTTCTTCACTGGGCTGGCTTGCTCTCGTGATGCAAGATCAGCAGGCCAAATGGCCTTGGCTTCCCCTGTATTGAACTGCCTTGACTGGGGAGTTTGCTGCTGAAACTGAAACTATCATAATTCCAACTGAATTCTAACTGTATATTTGTAGGATATGATGTATATTAAAAAAAGTTTTAAAAATCACAATAAAATTCTAATAATGTAAGAAAAAGCAAAGAACATGACAAAACACAACCAGATATACCCAATCACAATAGACAGAGTAAAAATCAGAGCCAGTTGCACCTTAGAAGACAGTGAGATGTGGAACAAGGTTTCAGAAAGTGAATAAAACTCCGTATTATGATGTGGTCTTGAGTTAAAGTTTGTAAGCCAACCCAGTACATTTTACTGGAAGACAAGGTATAAACAAATAAATGTATTAACAACATAAAATTGGGAGGCAGATTATGTGAAAGCAAACAGCCTCTTCAGATATCTTGATCTACACAGTTTAGAAGATAAGAAAAGTTCTGCTGGATCAGACCAAAAGCCTACCAATTCCAATACAGTGGTGCCTCGCTTAACAAACGCCCCGTAAGACAAAATTTTCGCTTAAAGAAAGGATTTTTCTAGCGGAGGTTGCCTCGCTAGACAAATTCGTTTTGCGAAAAATTCGTCTAGCGAATCGCGGTTTCCCATAGGAATGCATTGAAATTCAATTAATGCATTCCTATGGGCAATTTTTTTAAAAAAAAAAATTCAATGCATTCCTATGGGATTCGCTAGACAAATTTTTCGTTATAAGAATAGACCCGTGGAACAAATTAAATTCGTCTAGTGAGGCACCAATGTATCCTGTTTTCTACAGTAGACAATGAGATGTCTATGGAAAGGCCATAAGAACATGAGGACAATAACCCATTCCTGCTGTTGTTCCATCCAGCAACCGTTATTCAAAGGCATACAGCCATCATGATTCCTAGTCACTGAGAACATGCATTTTTCTAATTCCCTTTTAAAACTCTCCAAGAGGTGGCAACAGCCACTGAATTCCATAATATACTTATGCACTGTGTGAAGAAGTACCAGTTCTTCCTTTTGTCTGTCATGAATGTCCCACCTTTCAACTTCCCTAGATGACTTGGCCACTGTACTCCATGCTCTAGTACAGGGGTCTGCAACCTTTAAGACAAAAAGAGCCACTTGGACCCGCTTCTGAAGGAAAAAAAAAACTGGGAGCCGCAAAACCATTGCGACATTTAAAACAAATATAACACTGCATATATTGTTTCTTAACTTAATGCTATATATACAGGATCGTGCAGTCAGCTGTCAATCTGAAGAAAAAAAGGACTTTCACTTAACAGTTCTTGTGCTCAGGTCTTGCTTGTGGGTTTCCCACAGGCGTCTGGCTGGCCACTGTGAGAACAGGATGCTGGACTAGATGGGCCATTGGCCTGATCCAGCAGCCTCTAAAGAACACACTGTTCTCCACTCCCAGCCTAGTTCCCTGACTCCATTTCTAAAACTGTCCAAAGGGGTAGCGGCTTCCTAGCATGCCTAGATGTAAGCCCCTCATCCTATACAGGCTGCCACCCCTGCTTGCTCCACTCGCCATCCCCTTTGCCAACCCTATTTTCCCCACAGCTCACCAAACCCTGCCCCCTTTACACCTAACCGAAACCCACCTCTCTTTGCACCTCACCCAGCCCCTCACCCATCTCCCTGCCTGAAGTCCCTCCCCTCCCTGCTTGGCCCAAGCCCCATGCCTTTTCAAAAGAGGGGGAAAGTGCTTCAGAAAGCAGTTTGCCAGACAGCTGTTTTCATATGAAATTAAGGTTGCAAACTTCTTTCACCACTCCTGCTCCTTTGAGCAACAGTCTGGCCTGGCAGAAATTAACAATCAATACTGTAGAGGTGTTGTTGTTTTTTCACAGCACAGAGATAGCTTATGATTCATTTCCTCTGTATGTCGGGTGCAGGAATTGTTTAATAATAAGAACCAGTTGCTCTTTACAGTTTGATGGGTCAGTGCGTCTGGCTGTTAACCACAAGGCTGGTGGTTCGAGCCTACCCAGGGATGGCTCACAGCTGTGGGCAGGATTCCTGCATTGCAGGGGGTTGGGCTAGATGACCCTCGGGACCCTTCCCATTCTACAATTCTATGATTGTATGAAATAATCCTTTAACCAAATATTAAGTGATGCTTTATTGCATTCTCTGGATTTTTAATACAGCTGTTCCATGCTCAAAACTAATCCAGTTACAGAGCAGGAAAAAAGGCATGGAAGAGTATTCCCTTTTCCAAAGGGAAGGAGGGGGGAAAGGCAGAGCGGGCGAAGAGGGCGGGGCACACACACAAACCACAGGGGAGCAAGTAGAGGTGGGGAAGTGTAGAACGCTGGCTGTGTAAAGCAGCCTTTGTCAACCTGGTGCCCTCCAAGAGACTTTGAATCAGCACCAATCAGCAAGAGATTTACTGTATTGAAGTATGTATTGAAGGGGGAGAGAGTTGATATTGCAGCTATAGAACAGAAGCAAGCAAAAAAGGGGGGTGAATGAAAGAACAGTGCTCAAGAATGTGAAGGGTAGGTTTATATTGTAGCAGAGCAGAAAGAAGAACTTATTCAAGCTCCAGTTCTGACATGCAAGGAAAGGGGGCAGGGGAACAAACAGTCTCTCTCTCTCTCTCTCTCTCTCTCTCTCTCTGTGTGTGTGTGTGTGTGGCAAAGGGGGGCAGAGAGAAGAAGGATGCAATGAGGATGGGGGGGGGATAGAAGAAAAGGAGGACCAGTTTGAGAGGGAAACACCGTGAGGGGGGGGGAGTGAAGCGAAAACTGAAAATCCTAAAAGGAATTTGGGGGGGGAGGAGTGTGGGGAAAGAGAGAGAAGCATGGGAAAAGGGGTGGAAAGAGAAAATAAAAGAGAAAAGTCACTATCAGGTTTGGATTGGAAAACAGCCTTGCATCCTGTGGAATACACTTCAAATGGTAGATCTTGTTAAAGGAAACCACTTTTTTATCATTCAAACAAAAGGTCAAAACACCCCAACATTTAATTGTTATTTCCTCCGTCCTGTCATCAAAAGGGGGCAAGAAAAAGGACTTTATACATTTTATGAATGAGTAACAGATGGGACTCTAAGACTGAGGAAACCCCTTTTTCAGCTCCTGACTTCAAAGGTGCTATGTGTTTACACTTTCAATTGACACTCTCAATTGGGAGAGATCAGATAAGACAATAGGTGTGCATTCCAAACCCGCTGATGTTACAATGGACTGATCAACGAAAAGCAGCCAGCAAGGAGGCTTTACTTTAACAATTAATATAAAATTGAGATTTTAACCGATTCACAAAATTCCAGTGCCAGCTCCCCTTTGCTACACAGAACTCATAAATAAAGCGAACCAAGAGCACTCGACCACCCTCCTACCCCTCTTTCCCCCCTAGGAAAGAGACGAGCCCCCACCCCTTACACACCTCTCCCGCTCGCCCCACCCCCGCCTCCCGAGGAGGCGGCAGCAGCAGCAGCAACAACACCATTTCAGCGGCTCCTCAAAAGCTGCCCTTTCTCGCAGCCGCGCCCGCCTCTCTCCCAGCAAGCGTGTCTCTTTAACCCTATCAGGGCTGGGCTATCCGTGCCTCCGTCACCCAACTCTTCCAGCCTCGGCAAGTCCACCATTTCGGAGCCGGCGAGTAGGAAGCCCCGATAGGGTTAAAGAGGCTGTGTGAGCCAGGCAGGGGCAGAGAGCCACGGCAAAGCTGTAAAGGAGCCGCATGCGGCTCCGGAGCCGCAGGTTGCCGACCCCAGCTCTAGTAACTTCCAGATTGGATTATTATAATGCATTCTATGTGTGGCTGCCCTTGGAGATGGCTCAGAAACATTTTGAACCAAAATGCGGCATGCAGATTACTGGCCGGGATTCCTTTCATATCTCATATAACAGCTGCACCGGTTGCCAGTTCACTTCCAAGCCCAATTCAAGGTGGTCAAGTTATTGTTTAAAGCTCTGAATGACTCATGCCCCCAAATACTTAAAAGATCGCCTCCTTCCCTACAGACCCTCTCTGGTGCCAAGATTGGCAGAATCAGCACTCTTAGTTGTTCTATCACTCTTAAAAGCTTGGGGGGGGGTGATGGTCCAGGAGGGGGCATTCTCTGTGGCAGCCCCACATCATCTGTCTCTGTCAACAGTGCCATATTTTATGCCATCCAAAGTCTTATGGGAAGTTCTAATAGGAGGGCATAACAGCATAAATGATAATAGCTATATCAGAATTCATCAGATACTGTTTCCTATGAATAGCATTCCAAGCCACTGTCCCTTGAATATATATGCTAGATGATGAAAGAGACAAGTAACAATTCTACAAATTATATAAAATGTTTGGGCCTCCTCATGACTCAAGGTGTATTTAACCAACAAGCTATAAAAGGATGCCTCAATATCACACTCCCACATCAAAGGCTAATGCATATAAAATAATGTGGTCATAGTATCTCCCCTGCCAGGTAAGTAGCATATAACAAATATACTCTGGTTTCTCTTCAGATCACATACAAAATATTATGATGTTGAGGATATACTTGCACCAGGAGTTGAGATCAGCTGAAACAATCTAGTCTACAGGACCATTTATCAGACATGACAATTCCACTAGACAGCACCATACACAGAGGCACTAGCAAAGCAAGGGTAGGTGGGTGTGTTTTGCCACCTACATTGCTATGAAATTCTGTTCTTTAAAAAAGATGCTGCAACAGATTGTCTGCTACATACAGGTACAATATGTGCCCCTCAGCTGCCTCTCTGCTGAATAATGTATGCCTGATATCTACATACATTAGGAAGGTCTCTGTCCTTCAGCCAATCCTCGTCCCAAAATTCATGTTCCTTCACACATTAGGAGAGAAAAAATGTACCCATGTCTTCTAAGGCATCTTAAGGCAGCCCTGTTTAGGGAAGCTTTTAATGTTTGATGGATTTCTGTATTTTAATGTTTTGTTGGAAGCCGCCCAGAGTGGCTGGGGGAACCCGGCCAGATGGGCGGGGTATAAATAATTAATTAATTAATTTATCATTATTATTATTATTATTATTCTAAGTTAACACACACATCAATATCTGCAATAATTTTATACGGACTCAGATATATTCTTATGAAAGCTTATACAGAGTGTTAAGAACTCTCAGGGAGGAGAATATAGTAACTGATACACCTGAGTGTAGAGGTGCTCTTTAATAAAAGAGACCATAAGGCAAAGTGACATCAGCAAACCTAGCCACGTGCCAACAATGCTAATTGATGCTTCAGGGACTCATATTTTTCATACAATCATACAAGCACAATGGTAGAAAAACAGAGTGCAATGCATAAAGAAAAGGTGAATAACAATAAGATAGTGTGCTTTAGCAAGTACTAAATGCATACTGGCAAAGTGGAGGATAGGTCTTCCCTCTAGGCATGATACTTGCTAGATTCTGACACCTTAATTTTTTTTAATAAAAAAAGAGGGGGAGAAGTATACAGATTGTTTAAAACTTTTTGAAAGCATACTACAGAAGTTAATAGCAGAAGAGTGTAGTGGTGTATTTTTTGAGAAATTGCTTGATTTTTATTGAAGATAGAAATGTCCTTTACAATAAAATTAAAAAACCCGATTGGTTTTATGCAAGCACTATATTTACTAAAAATGTAACAACCTTGGCTTTCTAAATCCTATATTCAAGAAATTTGTTTATACTTCCAACAACAATAATAAGCATAGTTCACTTTAGCCACAGCCATTCCAATGTTTTAGGATACATGAGTTCAACATGAGGATCTTTATTATAAACTATGATTTATCCAATAGTATCAATGAAAACAAAGGAAACTATTTTTTTAAAGGCTCCAGAGTCCAGAAAGCAATTTTCTCAAAATGCCTCAACCAGCTCAAGTTATCTAGCATTGATAGTTTGTAATATAGTATAGTTGGTACATGAAAACCACTCACTTTATAACGCTGAACAGTTAACAAAGCACCTTTCAGTAAGGACTTTCAATTAAGAGCTGAAGAGTTTACAAAACTCCCAGCACTCTAAAAATATACCAAGCTGCAATTTAAAGCCCCTCCGTACTATACAGTATACTGAAACAATGGGGCTGCATAGCAAACATGAGGAAGGAAGTTTAGTCAAAGATGAATGACCAAAGCATATTCATTCCTAAACAATAGAACTGCAACAATGAAGTTTAAAAGTATTGGTACACCCACCTTCAGTTGTAAAATTTATATTACTTTGTTTAAAATTCATCTATCAAATGTTGGTTCATATAAAATATTGAAGTGCTTGTGCTTAATACATTAATGTGTTTTTTAAAAAAATACTTTTAAAATTATTTGCCACTCACAAGCCCAGACAACAAAGGTATTAACATGCCTGAACAGAAAAAATATAGTAACTTTGAAACCTTTACTGATAGGACAAGTATTCTGAAGTTATTTATTTTGGTAATGTATTCAATGATTGCCATAGTTTTGTTTATATCCCCCCCCCAACAAAAAAGGTCCCAGTAGTGTAAGTTCCCCACACACACATTTGTACAACAAAAATGAAAACACATCCACCTATGAACTGGAAATCAATCACACACTAGCATAACTTTGTGCTTTATTCAAAAAACATAATACTACAAGTTTCAAACTTGCAAAGAAAAAAAAAATCTCAGTACCCATGTATGCTATTCAATTCTGATAATAAACCTTTAAGGGTTACCAACATTTATTGAAATGCTAAATGGTTCCACACTTAAGGTTATTTTTGCACATGTCAGTCATCACAATGTTACTAAATATCACATTTGTAGATCTTTAGTGTCAGCTTATATTAAAAATCAAAACTTCTTTCCTCAAGGAAATGTTGCTAGAGAGAATTATTTTTCACCCCTCCCAGGGAAGGAAGGCAGACAGTTTTCTGACAAGGAATTCATTGATGAGCCATCTATCACGCTGTACTTGTGGCATGACACCCAACACTTTAAAATTACCCCTAGGTTTTTGCATAATACATGAATGCAAATCAAACTTTTACAACAAAATTCCTCACTGAGAAAGCATAACTCATGAACTAGGTAACCTACCTGAAGCCCTCGTCTCCTCAGAATGCTGGACTCGTCCATTGCTTCCCTCATTCCTTCCACAACAATATAGTCATGCTGTACTATCTCAGACTTCAGCACACTTAATTCAGATCCTAGCAGCTGCTAAACACTTACATCACAGCTTATCTGATTGGAGAGGAAAAGTCAGCTGACTACGGCCAGTTATTCTCTCAGTAACTTCTGAGCTCATGAATGCTTGCAGTGCTGTGTTACAAAGCAGCAAGTGGGCTCCAGACACCTAGCACGTTTATCTAGGCAGGAGCAGCTATTCAACAGAGGAAATCCTGCAAGAGCACTGCTACGCTCCGAAAACAATAACCCCGGCATCCTGTGCTAACAGCAAACTGTTTTAAGCACAGACTATAGGTCAAGCTTTTGAGAGGAAGTGTAAGGTCAAAATGTCTGAGTTAATCAGCAGTGACACCTCAAGAGAAGGCAAAAGCCGATAGAGGGGGAAAACGAAGCATAGCTGGTCACTCAAGCAGCACAACAAAGTCTGGCTCTCTATCGTTTCAATGACATAAAAGGTGTGGGGAGGGGGGAATGCAGAACACGAGAGATGTATGGCAGCTTTCCAATCAACACTGGTATTTATTCTAAAAACATTAATGCAAAATTGTTTAGCTTCCTAGAATGTATGCTCTACCTATATATTTCAACGCTTTTAAAATATTAATATTAATAGTATTAATACCTCATAAAATACAGTCATCGGTTAAACAGTTAACCTATGCTAAGGAGATGAAGTAGTAGATACAAATATTATTTCTCCCCCTCATCATGCATAATTTCACACTCTGTTTCCACTTGTTTACTCTGATCATTTCCATTTTATTCCAGTTCAAGACTGCAAGGAGCTGAATATTAAGTTTTTATTGCTTGAATATTGCCACAGCAATAGTGATACCACAATGCCAGATTATTAGAAATCATCTTTCCCCGTTTTCAGATTCCTGTATTTAGGCAATGCGGACTAAGTATCAAAGAAGAGAAAGAGGAACCAACTTGCCCCTTAACCATAGTCACACATCTTTATCAGAGTTCATGATTTCTGGCCAAATGAATTTCAAAAGGAAAAAGAGAAAGCTATTTGATTTGCCTTATCAGTACAGCTGAGGTTAAAGCAATGATTGATTTTTTTTGAAGCTGTCATCAGGCTATTAGACTTGATATCAATTGATTAGAGTGTGTCATTAAAAATTGCTTAGGGATTTAACAGTCTATCCGCCAACTAAATCAATTGCATTTCATGCTTCAAAAATAGGCTCTGCATCTCTCTTTAGGTTTACAGGACAAACTCTTGTGAACAAGTATTTAATTCCTAACTTAAGAGAGGATTCTTTCAAAAATACTAATGAGTTGTCATGAAGATTATTCTTATGATACCATTTCAAGAGCTGCTTCACATATTACTTCCATTATATGAGTGTACATACTTGGGGCCCTGGAAAGAACACCTACCAAAATCAGATAGGAATGCCTAGCATGAGAATGGTTTTCAGTCTGGTGCACACATCAAGATGAATCATAGAATCATAGAGTTGGAAGAGACCACAAGGGCCATCCAGTCCAACCCCCTGCCAAGCAGGAAACACCATCAAAGCATTCTTGACATATGGCTGTCAAGCCTCTGCTTAAAGACCTCCAAAGAAGGAGAAGGAGGAGACTCCACCACACTCCTTGGCAGCAAATTCCACTGTCGAACAGCTCTTACTGTCAGGAAGTTCTTAATGTTCAGGTGGAATCTTCTTTCTTGTAGTTTGAATCCATTGCTCCGTGTCCACTTCTCTGGAGCAGCAGAAAACAACCTTTCACCCTCCTCTATATGACATCCTTTTATATATTTGAACATGGCTATCATATCACCCCTTAACCTTCTCTTCTCCAGGCTAAACATACCCAGCTCCCTAAGCCGTTCCTCATAAGGCATTGTTTCCAAGCCTTTGACCATTTGGGTTGCCCTCTTCTGGACACGTTCCAGCTTGTCAGTATCCTTCTTGAACTGTGGTGCCCAGAACTGGACACAGTACTCCAGGTGAGGTCTGGAGATGACTCCAGAAGTATTTGGAAACTACAACTAATCCAGAATGCGGCAGCTAGACTGGTGACAGGGAGCGGCCACCGAGACCATATAACACCGGTCCTGAAAGACCTACATTGGCTCCCAGTATGTTTCCGAGCACAATTCAAAGTGTTGGTGCTGACCTTTAAAGCCCTAAATGGCCTTGGTCCAGTATACCTGAAGGAGCGTCTCCACCCCCATCATTCTGCCCAGACACCAAGGTCCAGCGCCGAGGTTCCCTTCTGGCGGTTCCCTCACTGCGAGAAGCAAAGCTACAGGGAACCAGGCAGAGGGCCTTCTCAGTAGTGGCGCCCGCCCTGTGGAATGTCCTCCCATCAGCTGTCAAAGAGATAAACAACTACTGTACCTAACATTTAGAAGACACCTGAAGGCAGCCCTGTTTAGGGAAGTTTTTAATGTGAGACATTTTAATGTATTTTTAATCTTTGTTGGAAGCCTCCCATAGTGGCTGGGGAGACCCAGCAAGATGGGCAGGGTACAAATATTACTATTATTATTATTATTATTATTATTAGTTCACAATATATAAACACTGATAGTCATTAGCATTTTTACAAAAATTAAGCATGTGAACATCCTGAAGCAAAGGCACTAAGAATACACACTTTTATACTAGAACTATAAAGTAAATACACCAACATTCCATCAACAGTTATATGGACAAACCCAGGAAACCCTTTGGATACGTTACTAAGCAAAGTCAAATTTTGTTAAAGAGACTGACTAAAACATGGTTACAGGTAGGTAGCCGTGTTGGTCTGGATCGAAGTAAAATAAAAAAAAAAAATTCCTTCAGTAGCACCTTAAAGACCAACTAAGTTTTTATTTTGGTATGAGCTTAGTTGGTCTTTAAGGTGCTACTGAAGGAATTTTTTTTATTTGACTAAAACATGGAGACAAATTTATTCCATTTTCTTTTCCACTGCCTCCCCCACAGCAATGATAGGTTGAATTTAAGACATGCCCATCAATTTCCCTTCTAGATCCAAATTATAGTAAACAAAACTTGCCCATCAATTTCCCTTCTAGATCCAAATTATAGTAAACAAAACTTAATTACATTAAACCAATTTATTATTATTATTATTATTATTAATTGGGTGGTTATTTATGAAAGACATTGTCATTGCAAACAATACTTTGATGTGCTAAAATGTCGATTAAGATGTTATCTATAATAAGTGACAACAGTGTTTCTATTGCACTTATAAACAACCCACAATATGCATGGGGGTTATGTTCTGGGTCATCATGTGCGACAGGGCACGCATAAGCCTGCCCCACCCCCACCCCACCTGCTTTTCCAGCCACTTGGAGGTCGCTGTGATGCATTTGTGCATGCACAGTTCTGCATCAATTAGACATGTGTAATTCAGTCATTGCCTGTGTTTCCAATTTTTAAATTCATGGGGGAGGGAGGCCCTAGTGAAAAGAATACTAAAACATTGTGCTTGTCCACACTTCCTCTTGTCCTGTGCCTAGGAAGCATGGGTCTGAGCTGTTTTCTGCTTTGCCCACATTTTCTATGCATGGGTCCAAGTGGCTTTCCTTTTGCCCCACTCCATTTCCCAGAGTAAATTTGCTCTTTAGCGGTAGATCGGAACAAATGGCAATCCAGATAAAATTTCTGTTTGCTCTGATTGAGTGCTAAAGAGCAGTTTTCCGCAGGGGGGCAAAAAGAAGTGTGGATAAGCCCATAACTCATATTGATTAGAAGCACACCAAGGTCATAGCTCAGGAGCAGGATAATCCATATAAAAGGTAAGGTAAAGGACCCGTGGACGGTTAAGTCCAAAGGTGACTATGAGGTGTGGCACTCATCTCTCTTCAGGCCGAGGGAGCCAGCTTTTGTCCAGACAGCTTTCCAGGTCGTGTGGCCAGCATGACTAAACAGCTTGTGGTGCAACAGAACACTATGACAGAAATCAAAGCACACAGAAACGCCATTTACCTTCCGCAACAGCAGTACCTATTTATTTACTTGCACTGGCATGCTTTCAAACTGCTAGGTTGATAGAAGCTAGGACAGAGTAATGGGAGCTCATCCCATCACACGGATTCGAACCACCAACCTTCTGACTTACGAATTTTTCTCCCAATGCATTCCTATGGGATTCGACTTACACATTTTTTCGACTTACAAATGTGCGTTCGGAACGCATTAAATTTGAAAGAAGAGGTACCACTGTAGTTGTATTTTTTTGCTTTTGTTTTGTGGTAATGTATTCTATCACAGTTCCTGTGTTTGAAGAATTTGCTTTTTTGTTATACAGTACTGTATTCTGTATGCTTTATTTATACCATTCTTTCTACAATACGTATGCCAAGTGTTATTCAATTATTATTTTTAATGATTAAATTCCTGCCAAATAAACAACTATCCTTCATTTGCTAGTTTACAAAACAAAAATACTGTCAAAAATACTGTTTCTCAGGCTTTGTTTACAGAGGCATCATAGTGAGATGACAGACCACCCAGAAATATTGAAGGAAGGGAAATCACATTTCTGATACACATCTACCTAAAATAGGAAACCAGTTCAGAAGGCAAAAGTCTAAGCAAAGGACCTCTCTCCCCCATTTACTAGTTTTCCATTTCCACAGAGCTTTATTGATGAGAAAGGTAAATTTAAGTTAATTCCCTCCACTTCAGTGCTCTGGCACCCAACCTCAGTCTGTAGCAGTTGAGAACTAGATTCTGTGATGACATCAATGCAGGGCCTATTTGTAAGGTTTCCCCAACAAACAGATACTGTAAGTGCATATGGAAATAAATTGAAACTGAACCTGTTATTTTCCCCTTTCTATGGAAATTAAGTAGCACCCACCCTACTAAAACAACTACTGACATTTTAAATTCTTGGTTCCAGCACACCTTTTTCAAAATCTCTGCAAACATTTGCGAAGTGAGGAATGAAGAGGGACATTTTTGCAGTAGAGGTGAAAGGTACATTTCTTACCAAAGGCCAATGTGAAAGATAAAAATACAGGTTAGTATTTAGCCATTAACAAAGTCTACGATGAGGATTATGACAATCGCACCATCAAATCTAGCTTGAAAAAATATTGATTTCCTGTCAGAAAGCATCACTTTGAGAAGCAGGCACACATACATAAAAATTATATTACATGCTAGAGGCAAAAACTTGTGAGACAAAATAAAGTGTTGAAAGAATGGCTCTGGGCAATAATAGAATTGAAGAACCAGTAAGATAAAATGACTGTCTTTGCTGCATACTTGTGTATTTTGACCAGGTGTGGGATGCTAGTCTTAGATTTGGAAAGTTTGTTGTGTCAATTTGTTGAATGTTGTACAGTGGAATTTAACTAATTTTTTCTGATATAACATATGCAAACTGTCAGATACTACAATCAGATGTCCATCATTTCACAAGCAACACAAATATCATTATAAATGAACTGTATTTTAAAATTCTACTGCATTAAAAAAGTGATTTACAGATACATCAGTCCCTCATTCATCATCACACAGTCATGTTGAGCACCCTCTTTGTATTTGTGAAAAGAGAGAGACAGAGACAGAGAGAAAGAATTCCTGGATGCCAATATCCAAGTTTGGAAAAAAATACTCTTTGGTGAGAAGCCCAACAGAAATTTAAAATCACAAAACATGTAGCAAAGTGTGGGAATAAAATCTTAAAATGTGCCCTTCAAAGCAAGTTCCAAAAGTTAGTTTCCTTCTTCCCCCAGCACAGGAAAGGACCACACATTTGGCAAGTTAAAACATAGTTTACTGTGCTTACAAACTCAGATTCGTGAGCTCCAGAAAGTTGCACAGACAGTAAAACTTTGCTTAGTTACAAAGTGGCGAGTGGTCCTAAATTATTCATGAATTCAAGAGTGGCTGGTGAAAGCCATGCTGTCTGAACTTGAGCAACCAGCTCAAACCTTTTTACACATGGTGCTCTTCAAGTAGACTGAAGGGGAACAAAGACTTTAAGCCTGCATTAATTAAACTTCAGCATGTTGATTATATGAGGCCAGTTATTCCACACTTTGGGACAATGACACTTGTCATTGCTGCTGCCAAATTTAAAATCTGGTTCCACTACAACTGTTGATTATTTTTGTGTGGTTACATATCCCTTGGGGCATGCTGTGACTTTTAACACCATGTCAAACATTTACATAAATATCACCCTAATCCATAATGGTTACTCTAGGCTTATTAAATTAGGATGCCACTGTCTGCTCTTGATATAGAAGAAATACAACTGTGCAGTACTTGTGGCAACACAGGTGAGAACCACTGTGGAAGGAATTCAAAATTGCACTAAGAGATTGTTCTGTCAGTGCAAGCCTGCCATGCTTGCCTGATATAATTCCCTCTCCTTTCCTGAGTGCTTTTATAGAGGTTCTCCCAATCCCCTCCAAGTGAATTTCCCAGGGCACACAGGGGAAGAAGGGAAAATCCTATTGTGCAAACAGAAGCCGTTCCACAGGCTTCTGCTGATGGGGTTCATTAGTTGAATCCTACCCAGCATTTTTAATATTTTTACACCACCTTTCCGAAAAGAACCATGGTGATATACAACAGACCAAGAATAAGAACAGAACAATCTGGGAGCAACACAGGAAACAGTCCACTCATGCATGCCCCTTAAGCAGGCTTCTGCAGGTGACGTCATCCTCAAAAGTGATTCTCCTTCATACTTAATAGACACACAAGTTCATAATGAGACATGTGGCCCCCAAGGGCTTTAAAATGCTAAAACCAACACATTGAATTGACCCTAGAAGACAACTGGCAGCCAGTGCAGTTATTTCAGTATCTATCCCAGTGCTAACTGCCACATTTTACACAATAGTGAGTTCCAGAGCTTGCATGTGAGTTTGTAGCCTTCTTCCCATGAATGCTCCTTGAGCTATAATCAAGGATGTGACTTTTTAATTTGTAATTTTAATTTTTTGTCAGTTTTGTAAAACCACAAATATTTACAAAGAAAATTATGAAAAAATGAATTGGAAAGATTACATTAATAACAAGCTAAATGGAATTATCATCTCAAATAAATTTTTTGGATCATGTGAAGTATGTGCTTTGTTATACCAGAATTCAGTAAGCACTGCTCACTTCTGTCTCAGTATATTATGTTTCTGCTTTTCACTCTTAAATAACTAGTAAGCTTTACCATGGGTAGTATAATTGTACAATTTTGCTTCCTACAGTATTCCATTCCTGCACCACATTGTGACTTGGGATAGACCCTGTCAGTGAGTGACTGCAATCTGTTGAGAACTACATGGGTGAAGACTTTCCCCATAGTACTCAGCAGGGCGATTCCACAGTAGTCATTACAGTCATAGTGGTCACCTTTGTTCTTGCCACAATGCTGGAGTTGCGCATGTCTTGTGGCACATATTCTGTTTCCCAACACTGCAAGAGAAGGCTATGGAGGTGTGTTATGAGGAAGGAATGGAGGCCGGCTTTCAGCACTTCAGTTGGGATTGTGTCCTGTCCTGATGCTTTACCACATGTCTGAGAGTTGATGGCATTCTTCAGTTCATCAATGGAGGAAGGAACATCCAGTTCTTCCAAGACAGGCTGTGTCTGGATACTGTCAATTGCTGTGTCAGAGACCATGTTTTCCAGCAAGTACAGTTCTTGGTGGTGCTCTGCCCATTGTTTCAACTGCTTGCTGCAGTCTGTAATGATTCTCTCCAGACAAGGTTTTCATTAGTGCAGTTTTCTTGCCTTTTGGTCCAAAGGCTTTGTTCACACCTTCATACATTTTGCAAGTGTTGCTTCTGTCAGCAGCTAGTTCACTGCTCTGACACAGCTTTCGCCAGTAGCCATTGGCATATCGTCTGGCAATCCACTGGACATCATTCCTTGCCTTACTCAGTGCAGCAAGCGTCTTCTCGCAGGGTGTACACTTGTAGTTCACAAGAACCTTATGCTTCGTAGTGATAACAGGCTCCACGTCCTTAATGGTGACCTCAAACCAGTCCAGTATCTGCTGCTCTCTTTTGCCAAAAGAGGACATAGCTGTGTTGTGGGTTGCCTCTTTGATGGAGTTCCACCTTGCTTCAACAATGTCTCTGGTGCAGTTCAGTAGAGCTGTCACAAAACTCAGGTTGAGGCCACTTTCTGCTTTGTACTATGCATCCTCTTTGGCTAGAGAAGGATCTTGCTTACCACCAGGGAGTGATCCATGTTGCAGTCAGTACTGTGGTAGCTCTATGTGGTAAAGGAGTGACAATCAAGTCCAGCTGGTGCCAGTGGCCCAACCTTGAACGTCTCCAGGACACTCAATGTTTTGCGTTAATAGAGAATAATGCGATGCAGAGGCCTTGATATGAGCACAGTAAAAGCAGCCTTCGTCAGTTCTTGTTCATGCTGCTAATACCAAAGTGGCCTTAGAAGTTGTTCCACGTGTGATGAGCAAATATGTGTTCACAGGCTGGGATCCTCATGACTACCCAGCTGACTAATGCTTTAGTGCATTGTATCATATAAAATCAGGGGTAAGATCTGCCGAAGACTGCACACACTATTCAAATATTTTGTCTGGTGGATAGGTAGAGTGCTGGTACCAGGTGCTGGCAGGACCCCAGGCAAGATGTCTTAAAATGTTTGGGGAACATCAATGGAAAGTTTTTTTCTAAGTCTCATAGATACCAGGTAGTGGGCAGTTGGTAAGGAGAGAGTTAAACCTTTCCTTGCTATGTGTTGTAGTGCCAATGATCTCTCCCCCACCCCCATAAACACTCCTATAAAATTCCAGACACAGTTGCTAGCTACGTATTTAATGTTATTGTGTAGCATGACTAAGAGAAAAAGGACAAATACCTTTCATTACCAATAATTCACAAATTATTATACCACTCTGTAATAATAGTACTCCTATGTTTCCTCATAGACTAAAAACAACATAATAGACAACATAAAAACAACATAATACATTAGAAACAGGATCTTTCTGCTTGATAGTGACACTTAGGAACACAATATTCTAGTGGACAATTTCTCTTACTGCTTTCCTTCTTCCAGATCCTCCTCCACCAAGTTTAATTTCTATTGTAGTGACCTCCAGCAATTTAAATTCCAGCTTTTTATTTAATCGGTCACCATCTCATGGTTTATAATGAATCAGAAATGCCACAAAAGGCTTTATCACTATGACTAAATGCTCCAGGGCTGCAGACAGCTGTCCGCAATGCACCTGTTGGCTAAGATAGAGATTCACTAGCTGTTGCTTGTATCACATCATCCCCAATACTAGTCAGCAGCAACAAAGCTCCTATAAGATTCCATGGCCACTTTTAAATCACTGCTTCTTTACAATTGTGTGTGAGTGCCTTTTTGAAAATCAGCAACTAAGGCATGGCTTAAAATTAAAGTGATGACTGCCCTTGAACAGCAAATCTGAATCCGTCTTTTAAAAAGTTCCAGCCCTCTACTACGACACCCACTTTAAATTAAAAAATATGCTTTTAAATGAACATATTTATCATTATGTAAAAAAAGAGCTCAATGTGAGCAATATGATCTACCGTGCCATTTAAAGTTTACTGTTTTGGTTATAGGGGTTTATAATATATACAGTTTAGGTCTGAAAGCATCATCATCTTTTTCTGTCAACTAGAGGGTTGAATATCTTCCTGGACTTATTATTTTTGTCATATTGCCCATCACAACCTGATACAGTTAAGAATAGCAGAAATTAGGGTACTGAAAATTTACATTTCAAAAAGAAAATCATAAATTTTAAGCTATGAGTTTAGACAGCTTAACAAAAACATCCTAGTATACTTTTGATATATACCAAACTGTCTCCATACATATCACCTCATCAATCACACAGAAAGATGTTCTACTTTGGTTCCACATGCATCAAGTATTTGCAAATTTGTTTTATTAGGAAGTACAATTCATTTTCTTCCCTTATCAGTAGGAACAAGATATTTTAGTAGTATCTTATCTAAAACATCTGAACTGCTCCTGAAATATATTTTCCTTTTGAAATCAAACACAATTTGAGCACACATTTGGTATTATTATTATTATTATTATTATTATTACTATTATTACTATTATTATTATTATTTCCAGTTACCTAATCAAAACTTGGGGACAAGGAGGAAGGAAGAAACATTCCAGACTGCCTGGAATTCTGCAAAGCTAACCAACATAAGATCAGGCTTGCTGCATATTAAAACTCACTTTATAAAAAATCCACATGATGGACTTCATATCATACATTAGAAACTAGAAGGTTTCATCAACTGTAACAGTTGACTTAGCAATACAGAGACTGCCTGTGCACTGTAGCACTGTGCACTGAGTAGGAACTGTGTGCAGATTATAAATATGCTCTTGTTCCTTTCTCCGCTAGGCACTTCCGTCTGCTTCAACGGATTGTAGCGTTGCAGCAGACATGGGAAGCCAGCAGCCTGCAGGCCAATCTTGAGTCCAATTTTGTTCACCAGGCTGTTTTCCCCAACAGCAAAGTTAAAGGCAGCATTTCTCACCACTCCTACTCCAACACTGGGGAGACTGTGGGTGGAAATGCTGCCTTATTTAAAGAGCAGGCAGAGAGCTTTAGCTTAGTGCCAAGATCTGAGATAGAGGATCCCTCTGCTTGCTCATCTCTAAAGAACAGGCAGATACGGTATTCCACACACACACCCAATCTTGTTTGCTCTTTAGAGTTCACTCTCTGAAGAGCAAGCAAAACACTACCTCTTCATCAGAAAGCTGAGGGGGGTAGTTGTCCACTTCCTGTTGCTTGGGAGGATAAATCCCAACATAAACAACATGCTTTCTTTGAAGTACATTTCATAATAATCAAAAGTCAATAATGAAAAATGATAAAAACATGAACTGAGTGCATAAGAATCCTGCTTCTCATTTAGCCAAATGCATTTAAATCTACAAGCTGAATTTCAACAACACATGTCTTAAAAGTCCAGCACTATTTTAATTCCACAGTACATCTAGACAAATAAGAGAAAATCTTTAGTTATCATATTTGTATGCAAGGGTGAACGGAGTCATCTATTTTCAGAATCCCAATATGGGTAGTTTTTATATGCATTTTGAAATAAGAGCTCTTGCACCTGTGTGGTCATTAGTTGAGTTTGACTTTAACAAATGAATATTGAAAACAAAAGGGAAGGACAGAGTACATATTATGGTAGTTACAGCACATATGATATAGACTACACACAGCTCTTGTGCCACCTAGTGGACATCACTTCCACAAACTACTAGATTGGTATTTTTAAAGCAGTCTGCTAAATCCATTGCAAAAATCACCTCACCCATCTCACCGGCCAACACTCATTGCTTTGCATACACCAGAATTAACTGCCAAATTGATGGAAACCAGTATGGAAACTAATATAAAATCTTTGTTTCAATAATGCAGAATCTTACATATAAAATTATTTCTTTTAAAAAGACTTATTTTTCTTAGTCAATGAAATCTCAACATTCATTTTGTGAAGGAGAAACCTTCTACAAACATAAAAATGCCGGAAGTTTCTAGTTCTCTATTTCAGTTCCAATCTGGAATGGCAGGTGTAAGAATCTGTAAGGCAGACAAGACACATACCAGAAGCATGAGTTCTGAAAAAAATCATAGCTAGTTAGAAAATGAAGATCTGCATGAACTTTTCCAGTTTGGAATGGTTCTGTTCCCTGTTGTGGTCAATCAGGCATATTCTCCTCTGCATGGGTAGTGCAAAACAACTGGAAATCATGCTTGAATATCAGATATAGGAATGTTGATTAACTGAGAGACATTTTTTCTAGGCTTTTTCTAGTTTTTTTCAGGTAACCACTATCACCATGTCCATTGTTTTATACTTTTATTTGTCCATTCTTCCTGATTCCTTCAGATGAGGAAGTTACAGCTAGCTACTTAATTAATGCTTTTTAACTAATGCTTGAGACTAGAGATACAAAAAGGACAGTGGGCCTTTTCCCTAGAGGCTATGTTACTTCTGTGATCCAGTATTGCTTTACATTTCTTATACCACATTTTAATATGGTTGTTTAATCCTTCAAATAGTTTTTTGTCTTCTTCCCCCTCAAGTGGCAGAAAGCCAAGAAAATTTCAATACATTTCTTTTATTACTTGCCTTTATTGTTTGCTTGCTCACCTGCCAGGCAGGAGCATGACCCCAAAGGTTGCTTTTGGGAAGAATATACTATTTTTAGATAGTTTCAAGATGTATGCTTTTAAAGCCCTCTTGAGGTCATGGGGACTCTGGATATTAACAGACAAGAAAAGCAACAGTCTTTTCCCAAGTTTGTGCCACGACTGGGTTTGTTCTTGCATTATTCCTTGTGAAATAAAATATAAAAAACTGAGTCAGAAAGCTTTTGCCAGACCAAATCAGCATGAACTTTAACCAGAAGAGCTAACCTTCTAATCAAATTTTGCATCTGACTCCAGTATTAAGGGACTTTGCAAAGTCTGTGCCCTTCCTTGCGAGGAGGGATAGAAGAACAGGATATGCTTCGAGGGAAGGGTGCACATTTGCACCTATTTATTTATAAAATTTACACCATTCCATTCTGCTTTATATGAAACACATGAATAAGAATACGCAAGCTCACAGTGACTTTGAAAACAGCAGGTATACATTCAGTTATTTTGCCTGCCACATCCCAAGAACACAAAGCTGCTCACAAAATAGAATATAAAAAAAGGCCAGAGTAATAACTTTAAAGCCTGATACAGGTCAGGTACAGAAGGAATTTTTTTATTTTGCTTCGACTCAGACCAACACGGCTACCTACCTGTAACTGATACAGGTCAGTTTTTAACTCTGGCCATACATAAGTGACGGACACAACAGCCTCTGCCAGTGATCAGAGGAAGAAGAGCCATCAGGGAGGTTGCACCCCGCCCTGCCATGAAAACCTTTATGGCAAGCAGAAGACCAGATCTCATTTATTTATTGAATTTCTATACTGCACTTCATTCAAGGATTACAGGGCAGTTTACAATATAAAACCACAAAAAACATACCATTGTAACAAACAAACACAGGCACAGTTTTAAAACCCTGGGAGAAAAGGAATGTTTTTGCCTGGCACCTAAAGATTATGTAACGAAGGTGTCAGGTGAGCCTCCCTGGGGAGAGCGTTCAACAAAAATGACCTGCTCTTGTGTAGCCACCCTCTGGACCTCTAGTGGAGGAGGCACACAAAGAAGGTGCCTCAAGATGATGAACGCAGAGTCTGGGGCAGTTCATATGGGGATAATAATTCTTTACCAAGAAGAATTCTCCCTCAGCTACCAACTGCATGTTTACTGCAAAAAGGAAATGGAAGGACATTCTGGACTCTGGCAACAGCAGAAGCAAGGAGGACTGTTGGGTCTTTTGTATTATTGTAATCTGTTGTGAGCTGCCTTGTGGTTATTTGATTGAAAGTCAGGGTGTAAATCTTCAAAATAAACAGGCTCGAATAAAAAGGTATTGCAACCTTCAAAACACACACACACAAGCTGTAGCCAATAGTTGTCCTACTGAGTAAACCCATTCAAATTAATGGCCCTGACTAGTTAGTTTGGGTTCAATAATTTTAATGAGTCTAGTCCAGGCACCCCCAAACTGCGGCCCTCCAGATGTTTTGGCCTACAACTCCCATGATCCCTAGCTAACAGGACCAGTGGTCGGGGAAGATGGGAATTGTAGTCCAAAACATCTGGAGGGCCGAAGTTTGGGGGTGCCTGGTCTAGTCTGAGCAGGACTAGCACCATATAAACTCTGAAAAACCTTGAATTTTTGTTGTTGTGAAACAGCCACTGAGCTCAATGCCCTGCATTTCCTTATTTTCTCAACGAGCTACCTTCCACTCTAGGCATAGCCATGATTTGTTCATTCTTTTTAATGCTCTTTTGTGGGCTCAGAAAACCTTATTTTAGGGAGAAGCGTGGAGAAGCAGTGCGATCTCTCTGGGGTATGGATTGAAAAATATGCAATTGAGGCACCTAGCATCCCACCTTTCTCCATTGCTTGCCTGTGAACTTCCTGTTGCCTGTCCACTTCATGACCTCTCCCTTGCCCTGAGCCTTTTCTGCCTTGCACAAAGAAGTGGATTTGTCCTGCTTGCTACCTGGGAGATCAGCATCCAGCCACCACTCTTCAGTGTCCAGATGGTCCCTGACATCCAATTAGTCAGCCACATTAGGCAGTGGCTTTAAAGCTTTTACCTGGCTCGCCATATCCTTTGCTTCTCTAGTCCTGGGGAAGATGAAGGGGGGGGGAATCTAACGCCATCCAGTAACCTAGGAAGTTGGCATAGTGACCTCTGGTGCTCGAGCAGAGGTATCTGGATCCATTTGTTCTTCAGGGTGATTGGAGGGGCCTGCTCCCATTCCTCCTCCTCTGAGGAGACGTTAAGTTTGAGATCTGGACACAAACCCCTTCCTTGTCCGTACAGCTACATCCCAAGAGCAGAATGAGTTTACTTTTTAAAAAGATTAAAAAGGCTAATTCCATGGAATTATTTTGTAAAACTTAGAACTCCCCATCAGGAAACACCCTCAGATAATAGAAAGATAATTTAATAGAAAGTAGTCTCTCAGCATGTCTATGAGATTGTCACAGAAGGCAGCATCTAAGCAGTCACAGACCATGTTGTTCACAGAACAAGTCAGTGTCTGTCTGTGTGACCAGTTGCAATAAGTATTTTAATTTTGCTGAATATATAGGCCATGTCAATTACCAAGGGCAGCACATCCCATTTTGCTGCCTGAGGCAAAGAGGAATGTGCCACCTGCCCCATTGGCACCCCACAAGCCGCAGTGGGCGTCGCAAGCCTCTGTTATCTGTATTGTGTGGAGGTGTCCACAAAGTACCAGCAGCAGTGCCAGCTTCTGGCAAGATCTCACTGAAAACAGGTGGGACTTTTGTTGCTCAAGGCAGCTGGCTCACTCTGCCTCATGGGCGGGCCGGCCCTCTCAATTACAGTGTTGCTCAGTTATCAAGAAGCTCTTAGACCCACTTCAATACTCTTAAACAGCCCATTTTAACATAACAGTGTTTTCAACATTATTGCTAAAAAGCTAAAAAGACATTCAAATATACTTCCAATTAATGCTTCTGAAGGTGCACTATGTACATAAGGTATTTTATAACCTCTCAGGTAGGTAATTGAACCATTTTATTTGAGGAAGTAAAGCATAAAATAGTATTGAAGTACTCCTGAAATACATACAAATACCAAGAGTTATAATCTAATTAAAGTAACTATATCGGAAACCATTTTTACAATTTAGTAGGAGTTATCATTTTCAATTAAGTATTTGTTATTTGTTCTCTCCAAAACAAATTCAGTAAACTCCCCAGAAAGAAAGGCCATTCCTTTCAATACAGTTACTTTCAGCTGTGGAAACAGAGTACAGAGGAATTCTACAAAGCAAGAGAGGAATATTTCAGAAATGAATGTTTTGCTCTTTTCCAACAGCAAAGATGTAATAAGGTCAAATAAGCAGCATTTATGTAGACAAATGCTGACTGAGTGAAGCAAAACAGCAAATTACTGGTCAAGCATCAGCATTAAAATGTAATTCAGAAAAATTGAAGGGTATGTTAATTTAGATAACTTCCATCATTACATGAAAAGCCATTCTTCAATAGAACAACCACAATTCTATGTTTCTAGAGAAGTCACATCTAAAAATTGAAATTAGAATCTATGGTACTTCTTTATAAGTGTGTAGACTTTATACACTCATTCTCTACCTCAGACACTTTACCATGAAAATGGACAAAAATATTGTTATATGTTTCATTTCCATACCTTTCATACTGAAACACTCTGTACATGTGTGAAGGGACTAGAATTTGAGTGGAGAAAGAAATATTATGTTCATGTCTTTTTGCAGTTTTCCTGTAGTCACTGTGGGAATAGAGTGCTAGACTAGAAAGGTCTTTGGTGTGGTCCAACCTGGCTGTTTTATTTTCTTATTTGTTACTTGACTGAACACTCCACGTTGCAATGTTTTGCTTCAGATACTACTTGATGCTGTAGTTCTAAGTGTATGAAGTTTTTTAATGTGATGATTTACACATAAAGCTCACTATCCCCATGTTTTCTCATACATAATTACATACACTAAAATATTTCCAATCCTACATTTATAGTGCACATTCCAGAACTCAACAAAACAGTTCTATCTTTCAGCAAAGTCAGCAATTCCTAGCCTGCCTACCTCCTATTATTATTATTAGTATTAGTATTAGTATTAGTATTAGTATTATTATGACTAGCTCTGTCAGCTTGTCCATTACAGGCAATTCTGTACATTTCATCAGCCATTCTCACACTGTTGGGCCTGCTGCCATTTCCATTTTCTTGCCCATACAATTTTGGCAATACTGACAAGTGATTTCAGATTTATAGTTACATTATCCCCATTTACACAGGGCTAGGTCTCAATATATGCTCTATTATATCTGAGATATTTTGAGTTACTTCCCACCAAACAATTGGGCATTCCCATTACATTATGTAATAAATGGATATTTCCCACAAAACATTCCCAACATTCAGAGCCATTAACTGGGTGGATTTTATTTAACCTTGCAGGTGTTAGATACCACTTCAGTTGTGCATCTCCAACTGGCAGACTTGATGAGATTTTATCTACCTGTCTCCAAATCTGATTCCATTGAGGAACTATTCCATCTCCATGCTTTCATAACTAAATATATCTATCAGTTTAAATATATATATTTGAAATAAACACAAGTTCTTAGTACTTTCTTATTATCTATAATGAAGTGTCAGGCCCAAGCTTCTTCTTTGGTTTTGGAGAGGTGGGGTGAAGAAATTAACACTAAGATTTAAAAAGTCTTCAGGGCCACACCAAAACTGAATACTTTTTGAGGACAACCTTACCATTCCATTCACCTGCAAGATGACTTTCAAAAACATATCCCCCTCCTCCTATAAAGTAGTGGTGGCACAAAAGTTGACTCTATTGCTAACATTCCTCTAACTTAGAGATTTAGTACAAGCTGCAACCTGAAGCTCCATCACCCAATTTAAAAAGTCATACACAGTATACCAAACTATGTTTTACTCGTTGTCATGATGAGCTTCAAATATACACACCAATGTACACATTCCTTTAGTAAACTACTTGCATGCACATAATGAAACAAAATAGAATGTCTTTTTTATATATAAATAAATAAAAAACACACACACACCCTAGTATTTGAAACTAGTGTATTATTAAAAAATGTGACTGCTTCTTTTTCTTAAATAGACTACTTAAATGGAAAAACTATACTAAAATGTGCTCCCAGCTGAGGTTTTATAGGAAAGCAAGTAAGGCAATTCAAAATTACAGCTCCCCCAGTAAACATAATTCAGATAAACTGAACATGTTTAGTACTATTATATACAGTAACCGACAACAGTTATGTGAAGGGCCCTGAATTACTGTATCTTTTGAAAACAATTTTGGATTATTTGACTGTAGTGCAAATAAACTCCTTGCCGCAATGTTACATAAACATTAGTTTCTTGAATAAACAAATATTTGAAAATGTAACTCACCAAGCTAGCTGTCAGAGAAGGTGCTGACTGCCCAAGAGCTTGACTGCGCATTCGGACAAGATTGGAAGTTTCTCCAGTTTGCCATGACTGTTGTGTAACAGCATTTGGCAGCAAGTACCTACCTGTCAAAGGTTTAGGTGGAAAAAAGTTGTCAGTACACAGCCTCTTGCACAGTTAATGGTCTGCAATATTAGTCCATGCAACTCACTGTAAATGGACAAATTTAAACCTCAAATGCTCCTCATAAGCTTCTGAAATATATATTCAGCTAGCCTTAGATATATGCACATACTCCAAGTAATAAATCTTACTGTGCAAATATAAATATAAATACAAACTTATCCCATTCAGAGAATTAAGAAACTGATGAACAAGAGAAGAAATGAGATACTTGGGAATAGGAGGAATTGTTGGTTTATTTATGATTTGACCCATTGTTCCTAATGCCTTCTCTTTTTTTAACTTGCACTAAGAATTGGGTGTTCTTTCTCTCTACTTACTTCCTTTCTCCTGTTTCTTGCCTATTTGGGACATATCTAGTACATTTCTTACCCAGGGTAGATATACACATGGGGGGGACACCATAAATAAGTCAGAAATTAAATCGTTGTAACAAAAAGGGGGGGAAAGTGATGTAAAAATCGCTTTTGCTCTCTGGCACCATCTGGTGTTGCATGTTTATAACAAATTCAAAACGTGTTTTTTTGACTTATGTAGCTGAGTCCCCAGACTCTGGCACAAGGAACCTGTTTCCAGGAGAAGTGCTGTGAGGGGAGAAAGACTCAATATTGACCATTGGGGTGGGGTGGGGGTTGTACCTAGTTTACTTTATCTTCTAGCCCTTGGAGCCTTCAAAAGTAAACACTGAGCCTGTTGGGTCTACATACAAAACGGGGGTTGTTGCTATTCTGTTTTATTCTACTGTAAATCACTTAGAGATCTATTATTATTAAAAGGTGTTTCTTTATTAATGTATTTATGGTAACACCATCAGATCTGGACTACCTTGGGGTATGAATGTATTGAATATTGCTAACTGATCTGCTGATAAGTTTTATGCTCACTTTGATATATTTTAAGTGAATTGATAATTTCTGCAGTCATGTTATAAATTTAATAAGTATTATACCTGTATATTATTATTGTAGACTTATTTCCTGTGAACCAACAACTATTCGTGGAGAATGCATTATATAAGTAAACTGATTGACTTAAAGAAAGATATAGAGCAGCTGTTTTTAAGTAAACAATTAAGAAGATTGCCTGGTGCATATATATGTCTATATGTTTATGAATACATATGTGATATTAGGGCAGTTGGCTAGAAGATAGTCTGTAATAAAAAATGTACATTCTAGGTAAATCACCACATTTTCAAAAAGAACATTAAAACTGACCTGTTCTTGTGACATAAATACATGCTTGGCTGCTGAATCCTAATAGGAATTATCCCCCTTTCTTTCCAGAGACATGGAAATGGCTTTAAAAACAACTATGGTATTATCACAATAGCACAGAATCTAGACACTATCTAACCAGAACTAAAGACTTAAGGCCCATTAATTTCATTACTGATTTATTATTTTTATTATTTTTTAAAAAGAGTAAAAGCTTAAGGCTACAATCCTATACACCATTACTTGGATTAAGTCCTACTGACCTCTGAGTAGACATGCCTAGGATTGCACAGTAATTCTCCCATTGATATGAGTCTTAGAAATACTTAACTTTGACTGTAACATGCTATGTATTTAAGCTCAGTAATGCAGGAAGTAAATGTTAAGATAATCTGCATCAAACAGTGATTTCTTCAAATGACTGTATCTAACTTGAAGGGTAGAAGCAGTAAGAGGATAAATCCCTTCTCAATCTGATCACCAGAGACCCTAGCAACTAAGACTCTAAGACATCACTTTTATTAGTACAAAGTGCTAGAGCGCCAGCAGGGTGAAAAAAGAAATATGTAAATGTTAGTGTTTGTTTTTACAATAATGTATGCAGAATTAATGCAACCATCCCCATTAGACTTAATAGAAAAATAAAACAATTGATTAATTTTAAAACCATTGTTATGAAACCCTTCATTATTGTTATCTTGGCTCCTTGTAGTTACATCAAGAAACTTTATTTAAATCCAGTTTGGGAGGAATACCAGCAGGCATTTAAAAAGCATGTTACTGTTTAATTCATGCATCATTTGCTGCTTACAACTTAAGGAAATTAGCATCTGTCAAGTGTATTACTTAGCTGCATATGGTTAAAATTAACGGACAATGCTTCTTTCCCTGCCAGATTTAAAAGAGAGATAAACATTTCCCCCCAATCTGTCCATTAAAGCTGATATAATTCAATCAAAGCTAGAATTACAGATGACTTAATTGTGTTGTCCTTGGCCACTGCAGGAGAAACCATTGTACAGAACCCCCATTAACAAAATTCAGCACTTCCATGCCCCTTCCTCCACACAGTAATAAAACCTATCTAGCTCATATTATTGAGGTGCTAAAATATCCTCAGCAGTTTGGAATAATTGCCCAGTTAACATTTACAATTAGTGTTATTTTAATTCTTTGCTCTTTCAGAATGACTACTGTTATTTCACTATGATCTGTAATAAAGGAAGAAATGTGTTTCAGCTGAAACTTAAGCCACAATTAATGACATAAATGTCCATCAATGAAAACTCTTCAGAAATGGCTTACAGAGTGGCAGAAGCATGCTACTTTCAACAAAGCAGCCTGTTTCTTAAACAAAAGTTTTTCAAGTTTCATGCATTTATTCTTCCAGTTTACAGCACATGCACTGAAACTGCCTTAAATTACATCCAGGCTGGGGAATCTTTGGCCCCAGATGTTGCTGTACTAGAACTCCCATCAGGCCCAGTAAGCACAGCCAATGGCTAGGAAGAAGGGAGCTACAGCTCAGCAACATCTAGAGAACCACAGGCTCCCCACCTGTGAGTTACACAAACACCAAGGCAACTTTCACAAAGTTCAATTAAAACAAGAAGTATTGGGGAAAATAACACTCTGCCCCAACAGCACAAGAACACAGGAATAGTTCTTCTGCTGCATCACTCAGAGGATCTATCTAGTCCAGGATCCTGTTGTCAACACAAACTACCCAAAGGGTGCTCATCAATGGCTCCTCCTCATCCTGGAGAGTAGTGACTAGTGGGGTGCCACAGGGTTCTGTCTTGGGCCCAGTCTTATTCAACATCTTTATCAATGACTTGGATGATGGGCTTGAGGGCATCCTGAGCAAGTTTGCAGACGACACCAAATTGGGAGGGGTGGCTAATACCCCAGAGGACAGGATCACACTTCAAAATGACCTTAACAGATTAGACAACTGGGCCAAAGCAAACAAGATGAATTTTAACAAGGAGAAATGTAAAGTACTACACTTGGGCAAAAAAAATGAAAGGCACAAATACAGGATGGGAGACACCTGGCTTGAGAGCAGTACATGTGAAAAGGATCTAGGAATCTTGGTAGACCACAAACTTGACATGAGTCAACAGTGTGATGCAGCAGCTAAAAAAGCCAATGCAATTCTGGGCTGCATCAATAGGAGTATAGCATCTAGATCAAGGGAAGTAATAGTACCACTGTATTCTGCTCTGGTCAGACCTCACCTGGAGTACTGTGTCCAGTTCTGGGCACCACAGTTCAAGAAGGATACTGACAAGCTGGAACGTGTCCAGAAGAGGGCAACCAAAATGGTCAAAGGCCTGGAAACGATGCCTTATGAGGAACGGCTTAGGGAACTGGGTATATTTAGCCTGGAGAAGGTTAAGGGGTGATATGATAGCCATGTTCAAATATATAAAAGGATGTCATATAGAGGAGGGAGAAAGGTTGTTTTCTGCTGCTCCAGAGAAGCGGACATGAAGCAATGGATTCAAACTACAAGAAAGAAGATTCCACCTGAACATTAAGAAGAACTTCCTGACAGTAAGAGCTGTTCGGCAGTGGAATTTGCTACCAAGGAGTGTGGTGGAGTCTCCTTCTTTGGCGGTCTTTAAGCAGAGGCTTGACAGGCCGGGCAGTCTTGAGCAGGTCGGGCGCCCTGGCGCTGAGGGGCGGAGATCGCACCGGCGCCCTCGCAGCACACAGCGCAGCTTCGGCGCGCCCCACCTACCGGCCCCGCGCCACCGGGACTCTACCTAGAGCCGGCCCTGTTGACAGGCATATGTCAAGAATGCTTTGATGGTGTTTCCTGCTTGGCAGGGGGTTGGACTGGATGGCCCTTGTGGTCTCTTCCAACTCTATGATTCTATGATTCTACCCAGTCAGAAGCCTACAAGCAGGGCATGAACACAACAGGCATTGAATGTTTGTTCCCAGTACTATACATGAGATTCAGCGCCTGCCTCTGAACATGGCTGTTACATTATTCTGCTATCATAGCTAATTGTTCAATTCTTCTTTAGAGACATCAAATTACATCTTATGGCAGCAAACTTCATAATTTAAATATGTGTTGTGTAAAAAGCTACTTTCATTTATCCATCCTGAACCTAATGTTAAAGTTAATTATACTGGATTCCGGTGCTATCTGAGGATCAGCTGGAGGGCAGGGAGAGGTATTTCCCATCACTCTCTCTACAGCACTCAGTTTTGTATTTTCATGGTTTGTTCTTGGCTAGACAAACCACAAACTCAGATTAAGACATGACACTAAACCAAACCATGGTTTAGCTCAGGCTAGCACAGAATGAAGGGAGACGCAAAGCAGCCACAATGTTTGCTCCATGCATTAATATAAATGTTCACTCAACACTTAGTCATGGTTTGGCTTAGCATTACTTACAAACTGAGCCACTGACTTATACAGCAGAGAATTAGTTAGACTGCATCTTATTGCCTGAAATAACTGTTTGAAATTGCTACACAGCATAGTAACCAAATTAAAGGAATTTCACCTTTATTTTTATTTATTACTAGCTGGCCCAGCCACGCGTTGCTGTGGGTCATCCCTGTGATTCCCCCCACCCTGTCCTGATGCATGACGTATCCCACTCCTCCTCCCTCCAACCCCCTGGCTCATCCCTGTGTTTCGGTAGGACACCCTTCCCTCTGTTTTCCCCGGGTAGTGTTGTCCCCTCCCCCCTGTATCGCCATACATTGACCCCTGTGCACGCATCGTGAACATTTTTATATATTTAGATTTTAAAAAATTGAAATAAGAACATGAGAAGCAGACGTTATTATTGTTTAATTTTATTTTTGGGGTTGTCATTTATTTTGGTGGGTATTGTATGATTTGGGCGTTGTTGTATGTTTTGGGGGGTGTGTGTGTGTGTTTTGTTATTTGGATTTTCTAATTTTGGAGTAGGTGACCCACAGCCCCGTAGCAACAGAAGGCGAGTTCCAAAGCACCTGAGCTGTTTGGTTCCATAAAAAACCCAGGAAGTGGCAAGGGGAAGGTAGGAGAATGTAAATGGGAGGGGTGTTGGCCACTGCAAATATCCGAGGACTTAAACTGGGGAGAGAAAGTGCATGGTTGTTTTTTTAAAAGACGCAGAGGCTTGCAATCAGTCATAGTATAAAGTGTAGGTTAAAAGGGGCATGAGTGCCCTTACTTAAAATGGCCGCCAGAGCCTCGCATGTGACACAACGCCCGCTAAATTTTAAAGTAAAAACCCCTTGCTGTGCCCCCAAGTGCATTGCTGTGGGTTATTCCCCCCCCCCGGGGCTAGTGGGGGCCTGGCAGTGGCCTACATAAAACAAAGGCCGTGCTGCGGCCTGCGATCCATGCGCTTGCCCTCTCCCGCTCCCCCAGGCCTAGTGAGGGCCTGGCGGCCTTGCAGGGGCCTACATAAAATAAAGGCTGTGTTGCGACCTGCGATCCGGGCGCTCGCCCTCCTCCCCCCCTGGGCCTAGTGGGGGCCTAGCAGCCTGGCAGGGCCTAGGGGTCTGGTAATGGTCGCCTTGGTGGTTTCCGGTGCTTGGTTGATGATATCATTATTTGGTTTGTGGGTGTGGTGTAGATTTCACAGGAAGGGAGGGGGTGTACTGTGGGAGAAATTCCACTTGAGGGCGCTGTTTTACTTGATGGAAAAGCAGGTTTCTACCTGGGCAGGTGTGAGATTTGAGGGATTTTTTTTCTGCAAACACTCGGGGAGTGGCATGGATCGTTGTGTCCAAATTTCAGGACGATTGGTCAAGCGGTTACGGAGAAAAGTGGAGCCCACACTTTCACCATTTTTACATTTATATATATAGATATCTAAATTAGGCAAAGTCAATTTCAGCATCCTAAAACATCTTAGCATGATGAACATAAACATTTAAGTTACTACAATGCAATGAGTACAGAGCAGTACTACAAACTGCTCTGTAATAGAAAGGAAATAAAGTCCCACATTTTAGTTCACTTTGAACCTAGTTAAAACACAGCGCTCTTCACCTCCAGCCCATTTAGAAAGCCATTATTTTCTATCATGAATTCCACTTTCAGCATAGCCTACTAAGCCTGTGGAGCATTCTCAATTCTGACAATTTAAGCCCGAGCCCAAGTGATTGTATAAAGTCCTTTGAAGTTACTTCAGCTCATGAAACCCATTCACTGCAGCAAAAGAGCTTTGCAGTTAACTAGTTTTCCTGCTCCATGACAGGAATAAATCATGCAGCTTTGTTTTCTGCATTTAATATTTTAATAAAAGGAAATCAAGAGCCTTGACTCAGTTCGGCAGTGAATTATAACCAATTAGTTTGAACATATAAATTGCTGTTGATATATTTAATTTAAATAGAGAATTTGTTATTAAAATATATGGTGGTAATTCAGAAACTAACAGCAAAAATGGCTACCCACGCTGTACATTAAAAATTGCCGACAGTCTCCTAATACACTTAAATTTAGAATTCATGAATAATTTTATGAAGTGACATGATTGACAAGCTTCTCTCTTGAGATCTATAGCAGCTTCCAGATAGGCAAGTAGCTAAGAATGTGAAAGTGGCAGGGACAATCTAGTGAAAAAGTATACAGGTAATTTGACTTCAAAATTCTTCCTTTTCTTCCTTCTCCACTATCAACAGACTTATTGGGAAATGGACAACTCTCCAACTGACAAAGTTGAAGGGAAATAACTAAAGGTGGAGTACTGAAGGATCAAGTTGTCTGTTGGTAGTTAACTGATAATTTCCACTGTAAAGAATTTGCAAAAATGAACATGTTATCCATGGGAAACTAGAGATTTACTCTAACAACAACAAAAAGTATAAAGTGTAGGTTAAAAGGGGCATGAGTGCCCTTACTTAAAATGGCTAAAAATCACACACACAAAAATCACATTATACGCATCACTCTCCAAATAGATAGCTGTCACTTCTGCTGGGCATGTTGACATTTTCTGCACGACATTTTAAGATTCCACTGCTTGGTTTTTGAGTGGCACAACACAGCTAACTCTCAGCATGTATCTTCTATAAAAATCTGACACTGGAAATGGAGTTCTGATTCCTGAGACACACCTACCCCCAGGAGCCACAGCAGTACATTCTAAGTGTAATAATTAAAGGTCCATTGAGTAACTTCTACTTTATGTAAGTAAAGAAAAGAGCAACCATAAAGCTACCATGGTAGTAAATTAGCCTTGCATGTAAGGCCACAAAAGTTACTAACATGCTTTTTTTCTTTTTTTCTTTACTAGCCTGCTGGGGCTGGCAGAAAAAGGACAGGGTTTCATCATTTTGCAAGAGCCAGCTGCAGTTCTATATTAGGTACATAGGACGAACAAAGTGTTCTGCCATTCTTCTACCAGCCTGCTCACTTGCCTGCATACAATTCCTTCTTGCCTACGACTAAGAAGCTAGGGTATATATCAGCGACAGGGGCCAAATGTGCCCTTCTACACCGTCTACCTGGCCCTTGGGACTCTTGCCACATCACACACACCCCTCACTGGCCCTGCTCTGCACTTTCCTTGAGTAATTCTGCCTGGCTGGAGTGTGTCATCAATTTCTTATAATGATTCCCTGCTTGCTTGGATAGGGCGTGGGTTGTGTGTAGAAACTAACCTTCTGTTCAAAGGCAAAATTTACATTTGTTGCTCTGCTCACTTTTGTCTCCAGTCCCACCCACCACTGAAATATGGTCTCAGGAAGTTACCCAGAAGGCAATGCAGACCTTGCTAAATAATGGGCTGCAATAACCAGTACAATGGATTTTGGTGGGGAACAGGAATAATTGCTAATCTTACTTTACAGAGACAGTATCGTGGAGATTCATTAAAATGACTCATGGAGATATCAATCTGTGTTATTCTCTCTAGGTCATCTGTCTATAATCAGTACACAAAACTCTGAGCTTGACTGGTGTCTGTTCATATAAATTGTTAATATCAGGCATGTATTCTACAGCAGAGCATTTTTATTTTTTTACTAAGTATGTATGGGAATATATCCATCCATTTTCCTTACCAGTCAGAGCTCCTCCAAGACTTCCTCTTCTAAATGGTCTCCCATCTTCACTGAGTTGCCTTTTAAATTTCAGTGGCTTGCTGGGGCCAGAAGAAACTTCAGGGTTGCTGGATTTCCGAAATGGCATAGGTGGAGGTGACAATATACTATCAAGCTGTAAAAAAAAAAAAAAGACAGAGATGCTGGAGTTAAAATCCATTCTCAACTTGAAATACAGGCAATCCCCATTTACAAGGGGATTGTGTCCCTGGCTTCCACACATGTTGGTGGAACGTGTGTAAGCTCACTCCAGCCACTTCCGGGTTGTGGCGATGTGCACATGCATGATTGTGCATGCACTGAGGAAGCATAAAACGGTCATTTTAAAAGATTGGTCATTTGTGTGTGTAAAAAAAGAACGCTTGCTAGCTTCAGAGAAGACCACGTTGCCTTAAGCTATTTAAACAAGGAGATGGAATGCTAGCAAACCTTCATCTGCCCGCAGGCGATATGTTCCCCATACGCACACGCACACACTTACACACGAAATTGAAAGAAATTTGAAGGAGGACTATCTGGTCATTGTTCACATCTCATTTTTGCACTTGAAAAGGGAAAGATAAAATACGATTAAATATAGTAAGTTTAAATCATATCAAAAACCCACATAGCCTATTTGAATTGAGATGGCAAAATAAATGGCTGTGTAATGTGGAGAGATGCAACTCTCATACCACTTTCAATTATTTTAAAAATATTGTCTGTCAGCTTTTGTTTGAGCTACCTCTGTCATGAATCTGGGTGCCAATACATTGGCAGCTTTATGTTTTCCAAATATTTCTCATTATTATTTGCCAATGCTAATCAAAAACTATTCTGAATATACAAGTAGTACAGTTGTTATTTCAGGATGAAAGCATAGACTGGCTATACTTAAGCCTTGTTCATGGAATTTTAACTGGTAGCTATATATGCAGAAAAGTTCAAAATGCAGGTGACCATGCAATAAAGTCTCATTGGTCCTTTGCTGCAGTAGGCTTCTCTACATGGGAATTGGAACTTTGAATGGGAGAGAGAGAGAGAGAAGAGTCGATAGAGGGAGAGATGTAACAATTATAATTCATGAAGGATAAAAACAATACCAAGGCAGGTTTGCAAGCAAGTACTTACCTGCTAGCCTCAGGCAGAGTAAAAAAAAAAGAATCCTAACAGGTGATGTCTGCTGCCTTAGAGCACCCAATTTGCAACAAATATCTAGTATGAAAATGTACATATTTTATTTTTATACATCCTCAGTATAAACCTACTTTTTCTGAGTGGAGTATTTTTCCACCAGAAGTATCCGGGTTTGTTTTATGAAGTAAAAGGTGATCACACCAAATTGCAACCAGTTAGGCTACATGACCTTATCTTTCATGTAACATTTCTTGTTCCTGGACCAAGTCATTGCCAAGTCACCTGGAATGTTAGCAATTAACGTTCAGAGTACAATCCTTTGGACACTTACCCATCAAACTTAACAAAGCTTACAAAGTAAACATACATAGGGCCATATGTTATCTGACGATGTTGTTTCCTTCGCTAAGAGGGAGAAAATGGTATGGGAAACTTCTTTTCATACAACTCTTTAAGCTTTACTATTGTTGCACGCCACCCAAATCTCCAAGTGGTGCAAGACTCCAGGGGTTCCAAGCACGTACCCAGGGTTTGGGTTTGCTTTTGGAATGAGGTACAGTGAAGACTGTTGTGTCTTTATGATATATTGTTTATTTACACATATATACAACCTGAGCCTCAGTATTAACACCCCAAGAGGTCCTTGCCACAACATTGGAGTCAGAGAGAAATCAAACACTGCTTCCTCTCTCCAGCTTGTTGCTTTTCTTCTAACTTCTGAGAGAATTCTACCAATAGGTTTTACATATATTTGGGGCTTATTGCTCCAGCCTAAAATATTAACCACATTACTTGTGGATACAGAAAGCTCGCCCAATTAAGCTCAACAAAATGGAACTTTCAATTCTACCTGTAAAAGGTACACACAGGGATTTCCTCTGTGAATTCTGTAGTACAGTGGTACCTTGGTTTACGAACTTAATCTGTTCCTGAAGTCCGTTCTTAAACCGAAACCATTCTTAAACCGAGGCGCGCTTTCCCTAATGAGGCCGCTGGTGCCCTCCCACCATTTGGCTTCCGTTCTTAGACCGAGGTAAAGTTTGCAAACCAGGACACTACTTCAGGTTTTGCGGAGTTCGTAAACCGAATCGTTTGTAAACCGAATCGTCTTAAACGAAGGTACCACTGTATTTATAAATCTCATGACATAAACATTTGCAATATATGCATAACCACCCATAGATGAAATTATAATGAACTGGTCTCCATCCAGCAAAGTATAAAAACTTGCTTTCATGATGTACAGACAAACATATTAAGAATATTCACTTGGATTTTGAAGGTGGGAGGAATAACATCATGAAAACACACCATTGAATTTTCATACAGTATTCTGTTTTAAGCTCCATTTTAACTATATAGCAGTGAGAGGTGGAAAAGCCACCAGATGGCACTACATAATTAATGAAATAGAAACAATTCTATGTATCTCAAAACTTACTGTGTATTTAAAAGACACACAAAATAAATTATCTTTAGACTACACCCTCAGGGAGAAGAATTTGCATTGGCTATTTTGAATATTTGTAATAAAACAAAAATCTATTTAATTTTCCTCTTACACCATCTATTTCTCCATGAAATCAGTCTGTTTCCATCAACATAGGAGTGCTATTTTTATAGAAAAAGGGGTGCTGGAACTCATCTCAAGTGTCTCCCTTGCTCTCTTCTAAGAGTACAGTGGTACCTCTAGTTACGAACTTAATTCATTCCAGAGGTCCGTTCTTATCCTGAAACTGTTCTTAACTAGAAGCGTGCTTTCACTAATGGGGTCTCTTGCTGCCACTGCGCCACTAGCACACGATTTCCATTCTCATCCTAGGGCAAAGTTCTCAACTCAAGGTAACTCTTCCAGGTTAGCAGAGTTCGTAATCTAAAGCGTTTGTAACCTGAGGTGTTTGTAATTCGAGGTACCACTGTAGTTGCTTTGGATCAGAACCACATGATCAGCCCAACGAAGTTGATGTTGAAGAATGAAGAAACTCTTCATTACACCAAGACTTTGACTTCTCTGCAAGGAAGATGACTGCTTCCCTCGTCCAACGTGGATACTCACAGAAAAGACTAAGTGAAGCGTTAAGAAGAACGGAAAAGATAAATAGACAAGATTTATTCAAATCACGTCCAGACAAGATGAACAATAGTCGCATCACTTCCACTTTACAGTACACATCTCGCACACCGGAGATTAAAGCCATTATCTACAAACACTGGCATTTACTGTCCAACATTCCTGGGTGTCAAAAACCTCCTCTTTTCGGACTTAAAAAAACACAATCGTTCAAAGATATTTTGGTGAAATCAGATATACTCCCAAAAACCACAATGAGAGAAGATTTTCCCTTAGGTCTCTTCAAATATTCCTTACAGGTAAAGGAGTTCTCTGACCAACACTCCAAGTTTAAGTTCACCATCAAACATTTTAGCAACTGTAACACAAAAAACTGCATATATGCATGGATTTGCCCTTGCCAAAAAATGTACATTGGAAAATGCTCTAGGCCCATCAAACTTAGAATAAGCAAGCACCGCTCCAGAATCCGAAATCACATTTTGGAGGTGCCACTAGTTGAACATTATACTCAATACAAACATACAGAGGATGACTTTTCATTCTTTGTAATCTGGACATTGCCGCAAACCCGCTTTCAACGAATGAACATTGACAGACTCCTTCTCCAACAGGAGTCCAAATTTATTCATCTTTTTAACACTTTACATCCAGGGGGCTTGAATAATAGTCTAGACTTTACTTCATTCCTATAATCGACTCTGTACTTTGTAACAACATTGAACCTAGTTATGTCTATATGCCTTTAAATTGTCTTAACACTTTTAGTACGCCTAAATGTAATACTGTCTCTTTAATTCTGCTGTAACCTCGTTTCCTCTATCATTTAAGTGCTGCAAACAATTTGAGTTAGCAAGGCAAACATACATGGTACACTTAGACCTGAGAAACCTAGGTAAGCTACCTTCGTTTATTATAAGTATTATAACTCTGTTTGTAGAAAACTACAAGCATTCCTGTAATAAGGATTGTTATATTTTGTAAGAGGATCTATTATTTAAGTATAGACAAGCTTGTTGTACGTTATAAGCAATTTAAATCCTTATTTAGAAAGCAGATTCTAAGTTTGATGTTAGGTTGGTCACTCACAGATATATCAGTAATGTTTATTTGTATATAGTCTCTGTCCTTTTTATTTGTTAATACTTTATGTCGAGAGAGTTGAATGATTTTTCATTACAAGGAGAACTATTCTAAGATTTATGTTAACTTCTACATTCCAGCTGATGAAGAATAATCGAAACAGGGCCTTGTCCTGATGTTGATGTTTACTGGAATTTATCCTGAATAAAACTTTGTGAAGACTTTTTGAAATTATCCTTTTTGAAACTATCCGTTTTGGCCCGAGTTCTTGTCATTTTTCGTTTAATCTTCCAAAACAATGGCGTAAGTTCGCCTGCCTTCCCAAGTGATGTGTAAAAATTTCCAGATGGAATCTTTCAAGGAGTTGGAGATTAAGTTTATACGCGGTCCATGTTTCAAAATCATATAGTAAGGTTGGTAGTACAATAGCTTTGTAAACAAGCATTTTGGTTTCCCTGCGAATGTCTCAGTCCTCAAAAACTCTGCACTTCAATCGAAAGAAAGCTGCACTCGCAGAGCTCAGGCAATGCTGGATTTCGGCATCAATGCCAGCCCTTGTGGAAAGATAACTGCCCAGGTATTTGTGGTGCTGCAGAGGGGTTGTTTTGTGCTTATTGGTGCAACACTTTGTTTTTTTGGATTTTGGGCGATAGGCCAAACTTTTTGTAAGCTTCTGCAAAGATATTTAGGATGGTTTGAAGGACATCCTCTGAGTGTGCACACACTATGTTGTCATGAGCATACGGAAGCTTTATGATGGAAGTTATGGTAGCCTCACTCTTTGCTTTCAGCCTACTCAGATTAAAGAGCTTTCCATCTGTTCAATATATGATTTCCCTTCAAAAAAGTGTAGGATTATGGGAATGAAAATGCCTCACAGTCTCCTGACCTGACAGAGAAGGTCTTGTCAGAGGCAGTGTTGATGACTCCCAAGCTGCTCCTCCATGATGAGGCGACTGGCTCTGGGGTAAAACCACTCCTCAAGAAACCATCCCTATATTTTGAAAATCTAAGTAAAGCCAGTTGCTAATCTCCCCTTCTTGGGCAAGGTTCTTGAGTGGGTGGTTGCAGACCAGATCCAGGCACTCATAGAAGAAACTGATTTTCTAGCTCCATTTCAACTGGGATTTAGTCTCAGTTTCAGCGCAGATACTGCTTTGGTCACCCTGTATGATGACTTCTGTCAGGAGAGAGGTAAGGGAAATGTGTCCCTGTTAATTCTCCTCAACCTCTCAACAGCTGGCTGGGGAGGAGACTTAGGGGGAAGTGGAAGGCCCAGATTGACAGCTTTACCAGAGCCAGACTTGCCTATAGGTTTCTCTGTTTGTATTCTGTTTCCTCGAATAAAGCATCAACCTTACTGCTCATCTCTGAGCTTCCGTACTGACCTGTAGCTGAGCCAGCCCTGATACCGGTAACAGCTCAGGGGTCTTTCTGGATCCATTGCTGTTGCTTGAGGTTCAGGTAGCTTCGGTGGCACAGAGTGCCTTCCATCAGCTTTGGCTGATGGCCCAGCTGTGCCCCTACCTGGACAAAGATAACCTAACTTCTGTTGTCTATGCTCTGGCAATCTCTAAAGATTACTGCAACACATTATACAAGGGGCTGTCTCTGAACATGGCTCAAAAACGCCAATCCTGGCCCAACTGCACTGGCTGCCAATTAGCTTCTGAGCTCAATCTGAAGTGCTCAAGGACTGCAATACCTCAAAGACCGCCTCCCCCCCGCCCATATGAACCAACCTGGGCCCTGCAATCATCATCTGAGTCCCTTTTTCATGGCCACACTTCCATGACCTCCTATCAGTCCCACCAGGTCCAAAGCCACCACTGTCTTGGACCCTTCATATAATACCTTTCATTGTTGCTGTTTAGTCGTGTCTGACTCTTCATGACCCCATGGACCAGAGCACGCCAGGCACTCCCGTCTTCCACTGCCTCCTGCAGTTTGGTCAAACTCATGTTTGTAGCTTCGAGAACACTGTCCAGCCATCTCGTCCTCTGTCGTCCCCTTCTCCTTGTGCCTTCCATCTTTCCCAACATCAGGGTCTTTTCCAGGGAGTCTTCTCTTCTCATGAGGTGGCCAAAGTATTGTAGCCTCAGCTTCAGGATCTATCCTTCCAGTGAGCACTCAGGGCTGATTTCCTTCAGAATGGATAGGTTTGATCTTCCTGCAGTCCATGGGACCCTCAAGAGTCTCCTCCAGCCTTTCATACCACCCCGTAATCCTATGGGAGAAGACTTCCTTTGGGAAAGCTACTCTATTTCTTAAGAATTCTCTTCCTTAGCCTGGTTAAATACCAGGAAAAAATAGAAAGGTTCCCTAACACAGAAAAAGTTAAGCATAATTTTTCACTGCTCTCAGAAAAATATTGAAAATGTAACCAATATTTATATTTATATTACATACAAATTATTTTTTAAACTGCTGAATGTCTTATGATAAACCAAACATATATAATTAGACAAACACTAATTTAAAATCAAACATAATATATTTATAATATATTATAAATATAATATATGCACCTATCTGAAGAAGTGTGCATGCACACGAAAGCTCATACCAAAATAAAAACTTAGTTGGTCTTTAAGGTGCTACTGAAGGAATTTTTTTATAATATATTTAGAATACTTTGTATTTATAAGCAACTATTAACATTTTTTTATGCATCACCATTGATTTAAACACTGGCTTATTTTAAAAAAAGACAAAAAAAGTGACAGTTTCACAGCCACAGGGTAAAACCTGCAAGCTTGCTTTCAAAGTCACTTTCAATCTTAAGGAAAAGAAATTAAGCACATATTAAAGAGGCATTCATATTCATGGTTTGTTGACACCACCATCATTTGGTTAGTGAAAAATGCTTTAATCTACAAAAGAGAATATGTATTCTTGGGAAGGAGATATTGTATTTACCAGGAATACTAATGAAGTCACCTCAGTTTAGTTCATTTACAAAATCCATTTCTACTCTGTCACCAACACATTTCAAAGCTACCTAAAATGGTTTAATTCGATCAGATACTATGTAGGCTTCAGAAAGCTAATTGTTCATTCAGGTCTATGCACTTCGACCCAAGCTCAATTAGATCTCATTTTCTCCTCTGTTACATTAAAGTATAAAAATACAAATACAAGCTAGCACATTTCTAATCCCAGAGTAGAAAAACTTGAGCTGGGAAACAATGGTTGTGGGCTTGTTCTTCTAGGACTTTTTCTTATCCTCTAGTTATTCCCATTCCATCTGAGGGAGCTGGTGTTTGTCCACAGACAGGTTTGCGGATCATGTAGCCAGCATGACTAAACCACTTCTGGCGCAATAGGACACTGTGACAAGTGCCAGAGCGCATGGAAACGATGTTTACCTTCCTACTGCATCGGTATCCATTTATCCACTTGCACTGGTATGCTTTTGAACTGCTAGGTGGGCAGAAGCTGGGACAGAGCAACGGGAGCTCACCGTGTCATACGGATTTGAACTGCCGACCATCTGATCGGCAGGCCCAAGAGGCTCAGTGGTTTAGAGCACAGTGCCACCCATGCCCCTCGAGGGCTTCTAGTGCATCACAGTGGCTTTGCTTCTCCAAAGCATCTATTTGTTTCTGGATAATTATTTATTGTAGAGATTTGTTTCCTTTTGTTAGAAAAAGTTACATCTAATATGACTTCTTGCTATAGTTTTAAAGGACTACTATTCTATATTAGCATTCATATCCTATGCTAAATCACTTCACATCATTCTCACAGCTTCCAAATGCACCTATTTAATAGATATCATACCTTTTCACTTACTTTCTCTGCAAGCTGTAGGCATGGGTAGAGTGTCCCATTTCACGACTTGAGGCAGAACAGGAATGTAGTGCCCCACTGCCCCTGAAGCAGCTCTTACCTCTCTTAACCTAGTTTGTGCAACAGCACCTATGAAATGGTGGTGGCAGGTTCTGCTGAGATCTTACTGAACTATCAGGAGATCTTGTGTGCTTCTTCCAGGCATGCCTGGAAGAAGCGGACCATTTGGATCCCTTCCAGTCGGGATTCAGACCTCATCATGGGACTGAAACTGCCTTGGTCGCACTGGTGGTTGATCTCAGGCAGGCTAGGGACAAAGGTGAGAGCTGTTTCCTAGTTCTGCTGGATCTCTCAGCGGCTTTTGACACCATCGACCATAACATCCTTCTGGACCGTCTAAAGGGGTTGGGAGCTTGGGGGCACTGTCATACAGTGGTTCCGCTCCTTCCTCCTGGGCAGTGTTCAGAAAGTGGTGGTGGGGGATGAGGCACCTCTCACTTGTGGGGTGCCTCAGGGTTCTGTCCTCTCCCCCATGCTTTTTAACACCTACATGCAGCGCTGGGAGAGATCATCGGGGGGGGGGGGGGTTGGGCTGGGTGTTCATCAGTATGTGGATGATACCCAGCTCTACCTCTCTTTCAAACCAGAACCAGTGAAGGCAGTGAAGGTCCTCTGTGAGTGCCTGGAGGGGGTTGGAGGATGGATGGCAGCTAACAGATTGAGGTTGAATCCTGACAAGACAGAAGAACTGTTTGTGGGGGACAGGAGGCGGGCAGGTGTGGAGAACTCCCTGGTCCTGAATGGGGTAACTGTGCCCCTGAAAGACCAGGTGCAGAGCCTGGGAGTCATTTTGGTCTCACAGCTGTCCATGGAGGCGCAGGTCAATTCTGTGTCCAGGCCAGCTGTCTATCAGCTCCATCTGGTACGCAGGCTGAGACCCTACATGCCCGCAGACTGTCTCGCCAGAGTGGCGCAAGCTCTATTTATCTCTCGCTTGGACTACTGCAATGCGCTCTACGTGGGGCTACCTTTGAAGGTGACCCAGAAACTACAACTAATCCAGAATGCAGCAACTAGACTGGTGACTAGGAGCGGCTGCCAAGACCACATAACACCGGTCTTGAAAGATCTACATTGGCTCCCAGGATGTTTCCAAGCACAATTCAAAGTGTTGGTGCTGACTTTTAAAGCCCTAAATGGCCTCGGTCCAGTATACCTGAAGGAGTGTCTCCACCCCCCATTGTTCTACCCGGACACTGAGGTCCAGCACCAAGGGCCTTCTGGCGGTTCTCTTGTTGTGAGAAGCCAAGTTGCAGGGAACCAAGCATAGGGCCTTCTCAGTAGTGGTGCCCGCCCTGTGGAACACCCTCCCATCAGATGTCAAAGAGAAAAACAGCTACCAGATTTTTAGAAGACATCTGAAGGCAGCCCTGTTTAGGGGGGCTTTTAATGTTTAATATTGTATTTTATTTTTCTGTTGGAAGCCGCCCAGAGTGGCTGGGGAAATCCAGCCAGATGGACGGGGTATAAATAATAAATTATTATTATTAATATTATTGAAATCTCGAAGGATTTCAGTAAAATCTCTCAAGAACTTAGCAGAAGACATTGCCAGCCCTCGTTTCACTCTTCCTTATAAAATATGCCATGTGATTGAGGCAAAAATATTCACTTTATTTGTAAGGATGTGCACGAGTGTAACTATCAAGTCACAGGAATAGACAAAGAGGACGAAGGCGGGGAAGTTAGGCATAGAAAAAGCAAGTTTTCAATACTTTGAGGAACAGAATCATTTTAGTCAAAAAGATGCCAAGTAGAAGACCTTTCCAGTTGCATGGAGCAACAGAAAATGGAGAGATTACGGAAAGATTTTAGGTTTGACCCCCCCCCAAAAGGCAGATGAAATAAGAGCACAAATACAAACCAAAGGTAGTTAAGTAATATGCAGTGAATGTAGTGGCCTTCCCTGTACATATTTTGGACCTCAATTCCCATCAGTCTTAGTCACCACTAAAACAAATATAATAATTGAAGGTCATAGGCAAGAGGAATGCCTTAGAGCCACCCATGTTGCATGACACAATGATAAGCAGCATACATTGTGTTATATCATATCATTGCATTAATAGTGACCATAGTTATACAGTGGTACCTCGGTTTTATGAACCCAATTGGTTCCGGAACTCTGTTCATAAACTGAAGCGTTCATAAACTGAAGCGAACTTTCCCATTGAAAGTAATGGAAAGTGGATTAATCCGTTCCAGACGGGTCCGCAGAGTACTCAACCTGAAGCGTACTTAACCCGAAACATGGGTGTAATTGGTTCCCGGAAGTCTGTTCATAAACTGAAGCGTTCATAAACTGAAGCAAACTTTCCCATTGAAAGTAATGGAAAGTGAATTAATCCGTTCCAGATGGGTCTGCGGCGTTCGTAAACCAAAAATTTGTAAACCGAGGTGTTCATAAACCGAGGGTCTACTGTAGTATAATGCACTCCACAAGAGTTAATAAAAAAAAGGGAAGCCAGTGTTCATGAAAAGTGGCAAGTAGCATGAAAATATCCTCCCAGTACTACCGCAATTTCCTACCAAACATACAACTCACGCCCCCTAAGTCAGCATCTGCCAAACCATGTTTAGTTTTTTAAAACATCAAACTATACAAATTGCTATGTTACCGTGGATTTCTTTTCAGGAAGCAGTTTGTTTACTTAAGGTGCTTGCATAGGGAGTGAGTTTCCTTGGTAAAATTAGTGATGTTTTCTGTTGATTCTTACCTTTATTTCTCTTAAAGGAAAGACGTCATTTGATTTCCTCACAGCTACAACACACTAAAAACAAATCTACAAAAAATCTACTATAAATTACAATGAATGAAAAAATAACCAACATGTAGAAGTACTTCATAATTTACTGTTAATACTATGTAATGCCAAGCATCAAGCTAGCAATTAAGTAAAATAAATGATAAAGGCATCTGAATAATGTATCATTTCCATATCCACATTTTTATCAAGACATAAAAAAATAGTATTTTGCCTAGACAGTTCTACCATTAACCCAGGACTCTCAAGAAACTGCACTTCCTTTCCAAATGAGAAAAGAAAAAGAAATAATTTCAAGCCCTACAACTGTAGCTTGAAATAACAATTAAAAATATTAAGTGAGTGAAGATTATGTACCAATTGAAAGAAAAGAACATTTCCTATTCTCGATGCTCTCTGGGGAAGCCCAAACTCCTTTCTGATCAGGAAGCAGAACAAGCGTTTCCACAATTACAGCAACAGGAAAGCCTGCCTGATCCTATCCCTAAACCGTAAAAACTCAAACCTGTAACATACTACCATCCTAGAAAACTATTTCAGAGAAAAACAGGACAGTCACATACTAGCTATATACCTATTCATCCAAAAATCCTTAGCACAGTATTAACTAATCTTACATTTCCAGTGTGCGAAATACTTCCATGAAACCACTAGAAGTGTCATTTACAAGTTCCCTAGTACAACAGTGATGACCATTCCTGGACTGAGAGAGCTTGACTACAATAGTTCAGGCAATGGTGACTTTAAAATTGGATTACTGCAATGCACAATTAAATGTGGAGTTTCCCTTGCACTTGATCCAGAAGCCACATTCAGTGCATAATGCTAAAGCATGGTTTCTGACAGAAGTGAGACCCTGACAGCATATAACAACTCAGCTTAGAGGTCTGCGCCAGTTACCAGACTAGCAGGCCAAGTTCATTACTAACAGTATAGCCCTTAACACCCAGTATACTAACAGAACTGCAGAAATGATATTATTACAGATGCCACATAATACAGTACTCATTCCACACTTGTAAGAAATCAATCTTTTACTGAGGCAGCACTCACACTTTGGAACCCTGCCTACTGACATCAGAAAGCCACCTTCACCGTACTGTTTTCCAGTGCCCACTTAAAACATTTTTGTTTATGCAAGCCTATAGAGACATGTAGAAGTTGTATGCGTAAAATCAGCTGCTTTGATTTTAATCCTCTTTTGAATATTTAAACTGTTTTTAACTGCTTAGCAATAAACTGTTTGGAAGGTTTTTTGCAATCAAGTGGTATATAAAGTTCATGAAATAAAATGAGATAAGAAAAAAAAGAATTACAGTGGTACCTCGGGTTACGAACTTAATTCATTCCAGAGGTCTGTTCTTAACCTGAAACCGTTCTTAACCTGAGGTGCGCTTTCGCTAATGCGGCCGCCTCCGCGTGATTTCTGTTCTCATCCTGAGGTAAAGTTCTTAACCTGAGGTACTACTTCCAGGTTAGTGGAGTTTGTAACCCGAAGTGTTTGTAACCCGAAGTGTTTGTAACCCGAGATACCACTGTAACAAGATAATAAATAATATTTTTTTTATATATACCCCGCCCTCCCCGGTCAAAACCGGGCTCAGGGCAGCATCTGCAAAGGAATGTGTGGCTACAGTACCACATTAAAAAGGTTAAGGTAAAGGACCCCTGACAGTTAAGTCCAGTCGTGAACGACTCCAGGATTGCGGCGCTCATCTCGCTTTACTGGCCGAGGGAGCTGACGTTTGTCCGCAGACAGTTTTTCCAGGTCATGTGGCCAGCATGACTAAGCTGCTTCTGGCGAAATCAGAGCAGCGCGTAGAAACACTGTTTACCTTCCCGCCACAGCGGTACCTATTTATCTACTTGCACTTTGACGTGCTTTCGAACTGCTAGGTGGACAGGAGCTGGGACCGAACAATGGGAGCTCACCCCGTCACGGGGATTTGAACCGCCGACCTTCTGATCGGCAAGCCCTAGGCTCAGTGGTTTAGACAACAGCGCCATCCGTGTCCGAGAGTACCGCATTAAAGGAAAGGATTAAAGGCTGCATCTCATGCTAGTCCCACTGAAGAGCAGACACATGAAAGTTAAGAGACACAAGTGTAACTTAGGTTTATTAATTAAAATGGATCTACGCAAAGTAGAATTGAGTTGGGATACAACCCGAAATAGTTCAATTATTTTATTAATAAATAAATAATAAAATAATGGAACAATTTATTCAATATGAAGAATCCTGATTTGTTGTCTTAGTGCTCAAACCTTAACAGTCCTTAAATTCCACAATAAATAATGTGTCTTTCAAATCCTGTTCTAAATAATATTTGTTTAGGTGTGTACCTTCAACTTCAAAAATTAAAACAGAATCAGCATATACCATACTTACATGCTAAGAAAAATTGTCTTAATAAAAAGCTTTCAGAGAAATGTCCAAGGGTTATTTATATTTAACTCAGATACTGAAGGAATTTAACTGAGGTGGATATTAGATACTAGCATTTTAAAGTTTCCCACAATCCCTTTGAGTATGATACCCCTGCAATAGAACACTCAACCTGTGAAACTATTTTAGATTAACATCAATTTGCCATTTCACAGCTCAAATGATTATATTTAAATAAATTTGCATAACTATTGTGCCTTTGAAGTATCAAAGGAAGTGCAAGCTATGATCACTTCAGAAACAAAGGTTACAACTCTTGTTGGAAATATCATTTTAAACTCTTTTTTTCCCATTCTACATATTAAGCAGGCTAAAGAAGTAAGTTTGCCCTTAATTCCCAGTGCCACTAAATTAAAACTGGAACTTTGCAAATAAGCAATCTTTAAAATTGGAAATCTACTGGTGAAGCCACTTAAAACTTTCAGCGCTACTTATAGCACACTCATTAAAAACCTGTTTACAGTAAATTGAAGTTATTACAGGATATATACCCTTGTACCCACACTTTCTTCAGTAATCTTTATTATTCAGCCACTTGAATAACCACATTACTTATGTACCTTAGATGGTGGGTGGTCACGGAAAAATTCCAGGCATGCCTGGAGAATGCAGAGCATTTGGACACCTTCCAATTGGGTTTCAGGCCCCATCATGATCTCCAGCAGGCTAGTAACAGAGGTGGAAGCTGTTCCCTGGTTCTGCTGGATTGCTCAGTGGCTTTCCATACTGTCGAGCACTAGGCCTGGGCAATGTGTGAATATGTCGCCCAGGACAAGTATGAGGATCCAACCGTGATGGCTGCTTCACCCAGTGGTATATCACGAGTGAAACCGCCACAGCCTCTGCCACCAGCACCCTGAAGGAGAAACGAACTGCGGCCGGGCACTGGTGGCAGAGAGACTAAGGACTGGCAGCAGTTTCACTCACAATATACTGCTAGGTAAAAATGCAATCGCGCTCTGGCCATCATACAACTGAGGGAGGAACAAGCTACATTGGCCTCTGGCAATGGCATTACATCCAAACTATGGACTGCACAAACTTGATCATGAACAAAACTTCCCTTCAAATTGTGATTTGTTTGAAGTGAAAGAAACCACAATTCCCAATACAGATATGATGCTAAGCAAACAATCATGGGTTGTTGTTCTTACTCATGCTAAGCAGGAGCCGTCTAAGATCAACTACTATCATAATGTGCCAAAGTTAAGAGAACTGTGTAAATGTACAAGTGTGCAAGAGCACAATCCTACAAATTCACTCCACACACTATGACAGTGAAATTAGCACAGTGCTAATAGCAGCTTCAGGACCAGGATTTTCATTAGGACCACAGCAGGGGAGAAAAGTTCTTTCTCCCTTCTTCAGGCAGCCTCAGTTCTGATCAGGCTGCCTACACCTACTGTTTTGACTTTTTTAAAAAGAAGATGTAACATGTACTTTAGCCCTAAATTAGAAGCACATCAATTGCATCTTTACATTACACAGTTTATTCTCAGCAAGGCACATTTCTGCAGCAAAACACACACATTAAGCAGTTGGAATTATCTCTGTGCAAAATAAGATTTTAGATTCCCCAGAGCAGCTTTGAGGAACACAAAAATAACAAACATTGGAAGTTTTTAACTCTACTGAATGTTACAAGCTTGGGAAGAAATAAGTTTTACAAAATGCTTTAAACTGCAATAAGTAGCAACAAAATGTGTTTCCAGTATAATGAAACCTCTTCAACCTCAATGTATGTCATGCCAGACTTTATAAATTCTATGTAAACAAAACAAAAAAAAAACACAACCAGAAGCTTATATACGGTAGTACTACAAGCAAAAAGATCCATCAATTTAAATTCCAGCTGTAGGTGAATTGCAATGCTATAGAATTCACCATGTCTCCTTTTTATATATTCACATTTTAGAAGAGGCCAGTTATTTTGTACTCTGGTATCTCTACTCAAGTACTGTACAAAATATAAAGTGATGATTGGCCCTTAGTATTCTAGACAAAAGCCGTGTCTTGAAGCAGGATTGTTTTCTAGCTTCCTGGTGACTTCCAACAGCCATTCAACATGAAAGCGTTTATTTCTGTAGTACTGCTAATCCCTTCAAGGTATAAAACAAATATTCCAGATTTATGCATTACTATTATGTTATGTCAAACATTATGTTAAAAAGATCAGTTTCATTTATAAAACATGACAGCTGTGATTTCATTAACATTAAGGAGCTGTTTTAATGACTCAGGATTGGATTGTAAAGATTAAAAACAAAGATTAAAAATTAAAAATTTATGAAACTTAGAATTAGAGCTCATCTACTCCTTCCTCCACAAGAAAGAACTCAACTTTTAAAAAATAAGTTCTATTAAAAATCAATTTGGTCTGTCTTATCACTCAAAGTGTCACTTTTTCCCATGTTGTCAAGTCTGCTAATCACAAGAACAAGCCAAGAAACTCAAACTTTAGATCAGCACAGTTGACCATATAATCTGTAAATAATTTAGAGCACAGGACAGCTATTTAAGGACTTTTTTGAACTTTGACAATGGAGAAAGTTCTCACTTTAGGATATTTAAGGAGGCCTGGACATTTACATCCCAGTGCTCATACCAGTGACATTTGCCGAATTTTAAAATTTTATTTTTTTTGTTACAACTGAGCCCCAAGTTTATTGTTGTGCTTTTCCCCCTTACTAGACAACGAATGTGTATCTGGCAATTTTGTACAGGAGCACTGACCAAACCACAGTATAAAGGAACATAAAAGGTCTTCCAGCCTACTTTTAGAAGCAAAACATGCATATTTTCCAGTTAAAATTTAATTAAGAGTTAGTACCTTTTGGAGCTATATACCCAACTGTATATATCCAAAAGCTTGCACATTACCCCATCATAAAATTGGCAATGTTTCTCCACTATAAAAGGACCTATTTACAGTCTGCTATCTATTTATTATGCCCACAGTGCCTCCTTTGCCAGAGAAGTTTGCTGCTACCATGTCAACACTTTCTTAGATGTCACATGAGAGTCATAGTCCACAAAGCTCTTCACTATTGCTATTGCTACCATTCTACTTAGCAATGCAGCTAAATGGGATACTTAGAAATATGGCATCTATTAAGTATCATCTGCCTTGCTGAGGGGCAAAACATTCAGACTTCATTGAGTGCATTGAACCAGGGGACGCTTACAATATACCGTAACAAGAATTATTGAAAACGGACAAAGCTGGAGGCACTCACACATAGGAAATAGTTATCTAGGAACCATCACAACAGTAAATCGTATGGCCTCTAGCAAGCAAAAACTCCCTGAAATCCATGTAAAAGGGCTTAGAGGTAGCAACAATTAAATGACTCTTCTATTACTTTTAAGCACAATTAAGTGCTGCATACCAAGACATAATAAATTGTATTGGCTTTTCATCACAGAACATGGGCTCTTATTTTATCTTTTATTTGTCTTTATTGATAGTGACTGTAATAGAAATGATAAATTAATATTCCTGTTTTTTGGTTCACCCACTGATCTCTCAAGCTACTTCCAATCATTACACTTCCACTCTAAGCTACTTTTGCTGCATTTGCAGCACCGTAATGACCTCCCTGGGGCGCAAGCCTGTGCGGTGTGTATGGAGGTCCTGGACCCAGATGACAAGACCCCCCTCTCGGCCCCACTGATGTGGTCCAAAGGAAAGGAAAGGAAAGCTTGGCTGCAGGAGTTGCCAGAAGGAGGCATACAAGATGCCATCTAACCGCCTTAGGGACTCTTAGCCTTTTCTTCTAAAGGTGTCTCACAAGGCAGTGGGTATGGATTGTTTACTCCCAAAGCCATTATCACAAGCTAGTATAGCCACAAAGCAGTGGAGGTTTATGCACACAAACGCTTATACCCAGAACAAACTTAGTTGGTCTCTAAGGTGCTACTGGGCAATTTAAAAAAAATGATTTATTTTATCAGAATATATCTGCATCACATTATGTTCTAGCCACACTAATCAACATGACACAGCTGCTGTATATGGAGCCATTTGAAGCTCAGCACATTCAGTATAATGCCTGTGGCCAAAGCCATTTTATGAGTACTTTTCTTTTAAAAATATTTTAAAATTATTTTTTCCCAAAACAGTTTCCCCAAATATACATTGTTATCAGCTATGCCTATGAAATTGTGTATTACGTGTTTTAAAGTTTTATGTGTTTTTAATCATTTTACATATGTTTTAGTTTTAGTTTTAATTGTATCATTTTATCACTTTTGTTTGCCACCTTGGGATCTTCTGGGAGAAGGGTAGGATAATAATTTAATAAATGAATGTTCAACCCTTACACTATTTCCCTCAAAACTGCTATTATATTACCTATATGGCGCTGTGGGTTAAACCACAGAGCCTAGGGCCTGCCAATCAGAAGGTTGACGGTTCGAATCCCCGCGACGGAGTGAGCTCCCGTTGCTCGGTCCCAGCTCCTGCCAACCTAGCAGTTCGAAAGCACGTCAAAGTGCACGTAGATAAATAGGTACTGCTACAGGGGGAAGGTAGACGGTGTTTCCGTGTGCTGCTCTGGTTCGCCAGAAGCGGCTCTGTCATGCTGGCCACATGCCCTGGAAGCTGCCCTACACATGCTCCCTCGGCCAATAACGCAGGATGAGCGCCGCAACCCCAGAGTCGGTCACGACTGGACCTAACAGTCAGGGGTCCCTTTACCTTTACCTTTATATGTTCCCTTGCAAATCAAACGAGAACTTTGCTGGGATTTATAGATCACTTTCTTCTCTCTACCTCTTTTTTTGGGAGGGGGAGGGAGACACTCGAACTGAAAAATACTGTGACCTGAAAAATGAAATAGTGCCCAGATTGTGTAATATCTGGTCCTTTTTAAGACAATCTTGATTTCAATTTGCCCTTTAAAAAGGCAAGACCAGTGGGATTTCAGAACCACTGCACACTGCATCTGAATACTAAGAGCAACCTGCCATTGACTTTCAATTACAGCTGAAATCACAAACTAAGCAATGCTTGTTTGTAAGAGAAAACTAAAAAGTCTGTTACAGAGGTTTCGGAGGAAAATGAAGTAGGTCACAAAACAAAGATTTCAAACACATTTATAACATAGTGAAAGCAGTTTGTGTCATAAGAGAAACTGAGTATTAACCTCAGACACTGTTTCTCAACGAAGTCCTACTCATTGTTAGACCGATAGAAATCAATGAGCTTAAACAAAATTTAAAAATTCCTTCCAGTAGCACCTTTTAAATTTTGTTTTGACTATGGCAGACCAACATGGCTACCTACCTGTAATGAGCTTAAAGTTACTTACGGTACGTCTACTGAATTTAATGGAGCTCTTCCAAGTATGACTAATGTTGGATATCACTCAAAATGTGAATGGTTTTTAAAGTCCCTATCAGACTTGCAGTGGAGTACCCTGTGCCTCTACTCTCCCCCCTCTTCTTGGACCTTCTTGTGGCAGGGGGAGGTACTGGGGTGGGGGTGGGGGGGCTTCAATGATAAAAGGACTGCTTCTTCTGTCCTACTGCACCTGGGGATTCTCTGGTGGCAGGGGGATCTCTAGGAATGGAGTGGGGGAGGAGGGGGAGGGTAATAAATGTTTTCAGATAGGTGTCCCTCCCTGCCTTAACTAGAGATGCAGGAGATTAAACCTAGGACTTTGGCCACCTCATGAGAAGACTCCCTGGAAAAGACCCTGATGTTGGGAAAGATTGAGGGCACAAGGAGAAGGGGACGACGGAGTACGACATGGTTGGACAGTGTTCTCAAAGCTACCAACATGAGTCTGACCAAACTGCGGGAGGCAGTGGAAGACAGGAGTGCCTGGCCTGCTCTGGTCCATGGGGTAATGAAGAGTTGGACAGGACTAAACGACTAAACAACAATAAACCTAGGACCTTCTGCATTGCTCTACCAATGAATTATGTCCCTTCTCCCAAGGTGTGGTGTTTTTTTGGGGGGGGGGAGAGAAACCAAACAATAAAATCTGCCAAAGTATTTTCTAAAACATGGAATCTAAAAAGGATGCATAAAGTGTTTGTTTCACTCTGCCATTGAATTCACAGAGTGATGCTGGTACAGTCACAATTTCTCATTCTAATTTACTTCACAGTATTGTTGAGGGGATTAAATGAGGAATGATTTTTTTTAAAAAAAAAACCCTACTCTGTAAATGTTACCAATGTCTCTTACCCACCAGTTATACTTACTTATTTACCCCTGAATATCAATTTGCCCCCCCCCCAAGTTTGACAAATAAATAGTTTGTCACAGAATAAGGCTAGCTAACAAACTCTGATCCTAGCACCAGTTTTTAAAAGACTAATTAGATGCCAAAAACTGATCTGGAAATCAGAAAGTAGCTGTCAAAAAACTAATTCAGTGCAGGATAAAACAAGTAGAAGACAACACAGAACTAATACACACAGCTGACACAGGCTCAAATTATTGGGCAAATACCTCCAGAGAGAAGTATAATGAAGAGAACAGTAAACTTCCACTAAAAAAAATGATTACAATATACCGTAGTTTTCTTCATTTATGCCAAGTGTTCATAACTGCAAATATTAGATGGTGGGGATGGGGTGGGATTTTCATATGGGAACAGAATGACTGATGACCCAACAGATGGGAAAGAGATATTCTAGTCTAACATTTGGCTCAGAACAATCCTCTGCTGTGTTGTCTGCTGTCAGTGTTCTACATTTTATAAAACAACACATTAGTTAGCATTTTTTCAAATGCAATTCTGCCCTTAACACCACTTACATCTTTCTTAACTGGGCAGGAGAACTGAGTCAGTATGTCAATTCTGCCAAAGTTTCTGTTCTGCTTCCTCCTCATTACCATACCAACACAATGGTTTTTTTTAAATGGAAGAAGGTGCTACGTGGTACTACATCAAGGGATGAGTGTCTAAAGGGCTGTATAGGCTTCTCAAACTTATTAAATGTTGTCACCAAATAACTGAGACAACACTGCAGAATAAACTGTGAAGTTTCCACTATAACTGGTTTCAGGTGGCAAGTATGGTCACTTATAATTAGCCTTATTTTAGAAGATCAATTGCTCTGGACTAAAACTGTGTATGAATCATACTGCTCTAAATCAGGTAAAAGGTAAAAAAGGTAAAGGACCCCTAGACGGTTAAGGCCATTCAAAGGTGACTATGGAGTGTGGTGCTCATCTTGTTTCAGGCCAAGGGAGCCAGCGTTTGTTCAGACAGCTTTCTGGGTCATGTGGCCAGCATGACTAAACCGCTTCTGGCGCAACGGAACACCATGATGGAAGCCAGACACAAACACCATTTAACTTCCCACTGTAGCAGTACCTATTCATCTACTTGCACTGGCGTGCTTTCGAACTGCTAGGTTGGCAGAAGCTGGGACAGAGCAACAGGAGCTCACCAACATCACACGGATTTGAACTGCTGACCTTCCAATCAGCAAGCCCAAGAGACTCAGTGGTTTACCCCAACTTGAAGGGGATGGCCTCTTCCATGATTGAGAATTCCATGGACAATACAGAACAGCTGCAGCTAGTTTGGGAGTAAGACCTGGACCTCATTTAAAATGACCTCTACCAAGATGCAGGAAGTTACTGTACTCTGAAATCACTAATGGCCGGTAACTGGTGTACTCTGATAATGTTGAAGTTTGCCTTCCTTATGCTGGAAAGTCTGGGGCAACAGAGGGACCTTCATGCACATGTGGTGTGGTTGCCCTACAACAGGGGTCCCCAAACTTACCGCACTTCGGGCCGGAATAGCGTGTGCTCCCACGCTATTTCCGGTGCACCTTCGGGTTGCAAGAGCACTGGAAATAGCTTGTGCGCATGCGCACGGGCCTCCTCCGACCCAGAAGTGCACCGGAAAAGACGCTTGCACATGCACGCAAGCTATTTCCAGTGCTCCTGTGACCCAGAAGTGGGCAGCCGCACCGGTAATAGCAGACGGTGGCAGTGGGCAGTGGGGGTCGCCACGGGCCAGATAAATTGGTCCTTCGGGCCATAGTCTGGGGGAGCCTGCCCTACACTTTCTGTATTTTGGTCAGAGATATTTCACGAAGTTTGTGACATCACTGATCAGAACTTAGAAACTGGATCCAGCAATAAAAACAATTGTCTCTGGACATTGATCTCAGTAGTGTATACAATTTTAGAGTTCTTTCTCCTTGTTGCAGTCCACAAGGAGGTAGATTGGTGGAAGGCTAGTGCAGAGAATAATGAAGTGTGACAAATTTGAAATACTGAATGAACCTTGGTGTTTTGCTACCTTAACTAGCTATTTAATTTGCCCTGACTGACTAGTGGGCTTTCCCTTCCGCTCTTTCAGTCTTATTTTGCTATTATGTATCTCCAACCTCACTCACCAAATCCTTACTTACCAAAACAGTGACAAACGAAGAAGAAGAAGAAGAAGAAGAAGAAGAAGAAGAAGAAGAAGAAGAAGAAGAAGAAGAAGAAGAAGAAGAAGAGTTTGGATTTGATATCCCACTTTATCACTACCCGAAGAAGTCTCAAAGCAGCTAACATTCTCCTTTCCCTTCCTCCCCCACAACAAACACTCTGTGAGGTGAGTGGGGCTGAGAGACTTCAAAGAAGTGTGACTAGCCCAAGGTCACCCAGCAGCTGCATGTGGAGGAGCGGAGACGCAAACCCGGTTCCCCAGATTACGAGTTTACCGCTCTTAACCACTACACCACACTGGCTCTCACCAAGATGTGTGTGTTGCCTTTCTCTAACAATCTTTCTGAATTTCCGTATAGTTTCAAATTTTAGCAATGTCTTAAACCAGTCTCAAGAATTATTACATTTCTCAAATTCTGTTGCACTCTTTTCTTCTGTACTTTGCAGTCATTATTCAAACACTAGATCTAATTCCTTCAGTTTCCGTAGCATCAATGTCTATTTTGTTAAAATGCTGCTAATGTAGTTCTTTGGTACTCAGATTACAAGAGAACAAGCAAAGGAGCACTGATGACATTGAAGTATATTTATGAAGTCGTTTGACATAGCAATTTATTTCAACACAGGTGTTCTTATCTCAAGTACCACACCACCATAAAACTTGAGAATGTCACTATTATACTCAACTATGCATGCACGCAGTGTTAGCTTTTACAGGATGCACTGTGAAAATGAACTTGAGATGAACATTTTTAAGTAGGAGCTACATACATCTTCAACAATCATAAAGCGCTATAATAAACATAGAACTATAAACATCCGTTAACTATGGACTTTAAAAACAATGCAGTATTTTAAAAGTGATATGACATTTTAAAATGCCAGAGCAGGCCATGTGGAAAAGTACAAGGAAAGTGATGAAAAGAGAACTTCCATGTGTGTGATTTTATAAAACTCTTTCCTGAGTGTGGTTTTATAAAATCCTTTTTATAAAATACCAAAAGTTAGATCATTTAAACCAGCACTGGGGAACTTGTGGTGCTCTAAATATTGCTGGTGTACAGCACCAGCATCCCTGACTATTGGCCATAATGGCAGGAACTGGTGTGAGTTGGAAGGAAATATCATCTTGAGGGTCAGAACTTCCTCATCTCTGATTTATATAACTGTCACTAAGATATTTGTAGGGCAGACTATGTATTCCCCCAGTGGCTGCTTGATAGAGTAAATACCACTCCAGTCTATTGGGTGCTATGTACAATTGTATGAGCTATTAACTACCACCGTAGAAGTTCACACAGGCTTCACAGTCACTTAAAATAACAGAAAAGGTTATTCACTTGCAATGCAATTCCATTCATGTCTATTTAGAAGTAAAGTCAATGGGATTTACTCCCTAATGAAAAGTGTATAAGATTGTAACCCAAGGCATTCCATTGCTAACAAAACATTCAAGTTGGCCACTTATGAAAAAAATCCAAAGCAACACTATAATGTTGTTGTTGTTGTGGCATTGTTACTTTGGTCCCTTTTGTTTTCTATATCTTGTAAGGTAGATAATAAGCTGTGTTTATTTAAACACATGGGCTTATTTTTCAGGAATCTTTGTTTAGAACTAATTATTTTATCATATTTGTATCCCATCAATCCTCCAAGGATCTAAGGATAGTTTACTTGAGGTTATCCTATTGTATCTTAACAGAAAGGTGAAAGTTAGTGTCACAGTGGCCTGAGTGGACTACTTCAGAGTAACGACGCTACGCAGCTCTGCATTTTATTCTTTTATTGGTGCTGCGTATTTACAGTGCTGAAGTCATTGCTATTTACACGGAGTGATGTTGTCAGTCTGTATCAGAACCTCCGAGTGACTTTTGGCGCGTCTTTCCCCAGCACAAAAGTCTTGGAAGCCCCATCCTCTTTCCCCTCCTCTTCCGGCGTAATTCTGGAGTTGGGGGGATGGGTCTCCCCCCCTTACTTCCCCCTTCCTGTCCCACCTGGGACCCTGGCTCCGCTACCTTGCCTGAGCCTCGGACCCGACTTCCTGCTTCCCCACTGGAATCGGAGCTCCCTCTGCTTTCCCCTGTGGTCGGTGATGGGCTTGAACTCAGGAGGGGAGGGACTTCGCGATATCCCCTGTCCCTCACATCCACCCCCCTCCCAAGCTCCCCTTCTCCCCTCCCCAGGTCCCCCCCAGGTGTCGGTGACGACTGGAAGCCTAAGAATTCAGTGCTTTCCGAGCCCGTTGGTGTGAACACCTCCGCCCAGTCCTGCGAGGCTCCCCCTTCCGCCTGGGAGGGCTGGAATCCCAAAAATTCCGTGGCGTCCGAGCTGGTGGGGGTAAAAATGTGCTGCCAATCTGCTTCTGCCTCTGACTGTGTGGATCTCGGTGACACCCATATCTCGTCTCCCGAGTCCTCAAACTCCGCTTCCCAGCGCCATGGTGAGCTGCTCTCCCGTGCCTCCTCCTCCTCCCCCTCCCTTTCCATGTGCCAGGGCTTGGGTCTGTGGGGAAAGAGGGCGTGAAATTCTTCCACCAAGAATTCCTCCTGTATCTGAGTGGCTGGGACCCATTCATTCTGTGACGGTGGAGCATCCTCCCATGCCATGAGGTACTCCAGGCCCCCCACCCCTCTCCGTGAATCAAGGATGGCCGTGGCCTCATTGAGTTGCTCCCTGCCTCCCCTCTCCCCCCCTCCCTCGGGGGTTTGTTCTCTGTCTCGGAGCCTGCTGCTTTCCCTGTACGGCGACAGCAGCGATCTATGAAACACTGGATGCACCCTCATATCTTCTGGCAGTGCCAGCCTGTATGCCACCGGGTTGACCTGTTGCGTGACCGTGAAGGGGCCCAGCCGTCTGGGTGCCAGCTTTTTGCACCTCCCTCTGGTGGGAAGGCCCTCCGAGGACAACCAAACCTTGTCCCCCACCCTGATGACCTCCCCTTGTCGCCTGTGGCAATCCGCCCCCCTTTTGTACGCTTCCTTGGCCCTCTCCAAGTGTTCTCTGAGCTGCTGGTGCACCGTCTCCAGTTCCTCTGCCCAATCCTCAGCCTGTGGGCCCTCCTCCTCCTCCTCCCCCTCCCTTTCTGGGAAAGATCTGAGGTCGCGCCCGTAATTGGCCTTAAAGGGCGACACCCCTGTGGAGACGTGCACTGCATTGTTGTAGGCAAATTCTGCCAGTGGCAGGCGATCCACCCAGTCCGTTTGCCGCTGGCTGACGTAGCATCTCAGGTACTGCTGCAGAATGGCGTTGACCCTCTCCGCCTGTCCATTGGTCTGCGGGTGTCTAGCCGTCGACAAGCTGACCTCCACCTGCAGGAGGTTCATGAGCCGCTGCCAGAACCTGGAAACAAATTGGCGGCCACGATCCGAAATAACCCTTAAAGGTAATCCATGCAGTCTGAATACGTGGTCAACAAACAGTTTGGCTGTCTCTTCTGCAGAGACCGCCCTGGCACACGGTATAAAGTGGCACATTTTGGACATGAGGTCCACCACCACCAACACTGCGGTCTTGCCTCTGGAAGAAGGCAGATCTGTGATGAAGTCCATGGACACCACTTCCCACGGCCTGTGTGGTGTGGCTAAGGGCTCCAGCAATCCTGCTGGCGGTGCTCTGACCACCTTTGCCCGCTGGCAGGTGTCACAGCCCCTTACATAGTCTCTGACATCCTCCCGCACCCCTGGCCACCAGAAGTGTCTCATGACTAGGTGAGCGGTTTTGTCCCTTCCAAAATGACCCGCCGTTGGGTTGTCGTGCATCTGCTTGAGGACCGTACGTCTAAGCTGGGTGGTGGGCAGGTACAGTGCACCCTTGTAGAAAAGCAGCCCCCTGCGTTCTGCAAAGTCTTTTGCCTGCTCCCTCCCCCCTCTCAGTTCTCTGAAGATGCGGGTGGCAAATTCGTCCGCTGCCGTCAGTGCTGTGAGTTCTGCCTCGCTCACCACTGCTGCTCCGCAGGACCATGCTGACGGGGGGAAAATGTGCCTTGGTGCTGGTGGCGCCTCCTCCTCCATGTACTCTGGCTTGCGGGAGAGGGCATCCGCCCTGACATTCTGCTCCCCCGGGATGTAGTGTATGGAGAAGTTGAAGTTCGAGAAGAACTCTGCCCACCGTATCTGCCGCTGATTGAGCACCCTGGCCGTTCTCCAGAACTCCAGGTTCTTGTGGTCTGTGCACACCTGGATGGGGTGCCTGGCGCCCACCAGGAAGTGTCTCCAATGCTTGAACGCCGCGTGGATCGCAAGAAGTTCTTTATCAAACACCGTGTAGTTTCTCTCTGGCTGGGTCAACTTCCTGGAGAAGAAGGCACAGGGTCTCCACTCCCTGTTGGCGTCCAGTTGCAACAAAATGGCGCCCACAGCTTTATCAGAAGCATCTGTCTCAATGCGTAGGGGCGCGTCCTGGACCACGTGGAACAGGTTCTGGTCCGAGGCGAACACCCTCTTGAGGCTTTCGAACGCTGCTTGCGCCTCTGGTGTCCACCTGAACTTCTGCTTGCCTCTCAGGCAGTCAGTGATGGGAGCCGTAACGCGAGAGAAATTCTTGATGAACTTCCTGTAGAAGTTGGCGAAGCCTAGTAGGCGTTGGGCATCTTTGCGCGTCCTGGGGCTGTGCCAGTCCAGGATGGCCTGCACCTTGTCCTTGTCCATCGCCAGCCCCTTGTCTGACAGCTTGTAGCCCAGGAAGTCCACCTCCTTGGTGTGAAACTTGCACTTCTCCAGCTTCACATACAGGTGGTTCTCCTTCAGGCGCTGCAACACCTCCCTGACATCCTTCACATGCTGCACTGGGTCATTGGAATAGATAAGGATGTCATCTAGGAAGACCAAGCAGTTCTTGAAGAGTAGGGACCCCAGGACGTGGTGCATGAAGGCCTGGAAGCATGCTGAGCCCCCTTGCAACCCGAAGGGCATCACCAGATATTCAAAAGAGCCTAGAGGCGTGAACATCGTGGTCTTCCACTCATCGCCTTCCCGGATCCTGATCAAGTTGTACGCCCCCCTCAGGTCGAGCTTGGTGAAGATCTTGCCCCTGCGTGCTGCTGTCAGCAGATCATCCACTCTGGGCATAGGGAACGCCACCGGTTCCGTCATGCTGTTCAGCCGTCTGAAATCCACCACCAGGCGGCGCTGTTGTGTGTCTTTCTTGTCCACCCAGAAGACCGGGCTGCCCCCTGCTGCCTTGCTTTCTCTGATGAACCCCCGCTTGAGGTTCTTGTCGATGAAAGCGCGCAGATCCTCCAGTTCCTGGTCTGACATGGCGTACAGCTTGGCTGGGGGTATAGTTGCCCCTGGCACCAGGTTGATTTGGCAGTCAAAAGGCCTGTGTGGGGGTAGGTGGTCGGACTCCGCTTCGCTGAAGACCACCTGCAGGTCCCAGTACGGCTTGGGTATCGCCTCACCCCCTTTGACGTGCATGGTGGCCACCGTGGCTATCGGAGGCCCCTCCCCTGGTTGGTGCTGCATGCAATGTTCCAGACAAAAGTCCGATCCAAACGTGATGCATCTCTGGTGCCAACTGATGGAGGGGTCGTGGCGCGCCAGCCAGCTCATGCCCAAGACGATGGGGGGGTCTGAGATGGTGGTGACGTTGAATGCCAGTGTCTCTGAGTGCCTTCCCACCGTCATTCTCATGGGGGGGGTTGATGAGTGATGGCCCCTCCCAGCAGCTCTCTGCCGTCAATGGTTGCCACATGCAGAGGAAAATCCAGCTGCAGAAGCTGGATCTGGTGCTCTTCTGCAAAGTTCCTCGAGAAGAAGTTCGCTGACGCCCCACTGTCAATTAGGGCGAGGACCGTCAATGGATAGCCATTTGGGAGCGTTAGCGTGACTTCTAGAACCACTCCTGCTCTGGGAGGGGTGGGCTGGCTCTGCTCCTCTCTGTGCGGGTGGGCGGGCTGGGGCTGTTGTCTGCTGACTGTGCCTGGCTGCTGCCCCTTGTATCCTGCAGCCAGGCTTTCCCGTTTCCCTGCTGTGGTGCTGCGTCAGTGGGGGAGGGCACCACCGTTCCCGCCTTTCCTTGCCACTCCCTGCGATGTGGGCAGTCTCTGACGAGATGCTGGGGGGAGTTGCAGAGAAAGCAATTCCCGCCCTTTCCCTCCTTGCGTCTTGGCGCCGCTGGGGTTTGAAAAGCCCGCGCGCGCGCGCTATCAATCTGCATGGGTTCCTGGTCCTGGCTGGCCCCAGGCGTGGCTTGCAAGGGTTGTTGGGGGGGTGGCTTTTCCTGCGACCGTGGGAACCAAGCCCTCTTTGCGCGCGTTGCTTGCTTGTCGCTCCACCGGGATTCCTGTCTCACCCCCACTGCCAGAGCCGCTTTGCTCAGCTGATCCATAGTACTGGGCTTTGGACCTCTCGAGAGCTCATCTTTCACCTCCTCGTGCAAACCCAAGTAGAACGCCGCTTGCATAGGAGGCGACTCTAGTTGCCACCCCAGTCTGTGCACCAGCATGGTGAATTTCGCCCAATATGCGCGAACTGTCATATTTCCTTGGCGTAAATTATGAAGTTCCTCCTTGGTCTGGTCCATATGACTATCGGAGGAATACATCGTTTTCAAACCTTCTAGAAATTGTTTGACATTCTTCATGCAAGGATTCTTGGTTGCTATTAACGGTCTTAGCCACTCCCTGGCTGCCCCGGTAAGGTGCTCCACAATAAACGCTACCCTGTGCTCATCATCAGGGAACTCATTATGGTGCAGCTCAAGAGCATACACGATTTCAGTCTCAAAGCCATGATATTCCCTCGGGTCTCCATTGAACTTGCTTACTAGGGTCCCGGCTCTCCTTCCTGGCAGCACTTGGATTGGGGGGGTCCCTCCCGCCTTGGCTTTCTCTGCATCCAGCTTGCTTTGGAGGTCTACCGCCACCGCCCTTAATTGCTGCTCCCTTTCCTGCAGTGCTCTCACCTGTTCCGCAAGTTGTACCCGGTCGTCCTGCACCTTCTTGGTCTCTTCTTTAGCTGCCTGTAATTCCCCCTGAGCCTGCAGCGTCAGCTGCTGCAGTTCTTCCTGGGCTTGCTCCGCGATCTGCCGCCATCTCTCCGCCTCTGACACGCTCATCCCGGCAACTCCAAAGTAGCCCCAAAAAAGACTCGGAGGTTGCTGTCACAGTGGCCTGAGTGGACTACTTCAGAGTAACGACGCTACGCAGCTCTGCATTTTATTCTTTTATTGGTGCTGCGTATTTACAGTGCTGAAGTCATTGCTATTTACACGGAGTGATGTTGTCAGTCTGTATCAGAACCTCCGAGTGACTTTTGGCGCGTCTTTCCCCAGCACAAAAGTCTTGGAAGCCCCATCCTCTTTCCCCTCCTCTTCCGGCGTAATTCTGGAGTTGGGGGGATGGGTCTCCCCCCCTTACTTCCCCCTTCCTGTCCCACCTGGGACCCTGGCTCCGCTACCTTGCCTGAGCCTCGGACCCGACTTCCTGCTTCCCCACTGGAATCGGAGCTCCCTCTGCTTTCCCCTGTGGTCGGTGATGGGCTTGAACTCAGGAGGGGAGGGACTTCGCGATATCCCCTGTCCCTCACAGTTAGAAACTGGATTTTACAACGACCATCCAAAGCAAGCTTCATCGCTGAAAGGGATATTAGGGTCAAGCTCTCGCAGTCCAAGTCCATCTACTGTACTATACTTCAATGTAACAAAAAGAAAACAAATAGAAGGAAGGAGCTTGGAATAACATTGTTGGGGAAATAAATATATGGATGCAAATTCCCTGCATTTGCTAAGTAAGGAAAGGGCCTTAACCAGCCCAATGTGAATTTGTTATTCTGAGGTTAAACACTATCAACCATCAAACTCTACCCACAATTAGAGCAACCTGCCTGAAGTTCTGTCTAATTGCTCTTCTCCTTACAGATAACAAAACAGAGCGGAACATGGAAAAGCATCACTTTAAATAAATTTTCAGTCTCTAACATTGCAGAAATGCAGTGTTTGAGCAGGTAATTAGATCTAATAGATTGAAATCATGCCAACGCCTGCAGTTAGAGCTCCAAAGAAAAAGTATTTCAGCTGTCACAGTATTAGTGATCCTTCTAACTAACTAGTGACAGCTCTAGAAATAAGGCAGCTTTGTAGTTTTCAGTGTGGTTTCAAAAAAATATGCAGTTTGGTTTTCTTTCCAGTGAGTAGTAATAAATGGGTTGGCAGCAGATAAAAGAAAATAGTTAACAAATCTAGAATGCAATTACAATCAAATTCAATATTAAGGGAAATAGATGTTTCACACAAAAACTATGCAAACATGGGGGGGGGGGCAATTGTTAATTTCCTAAAGGATGCATCTAGAAATACCAGTTAGTGTACTACATCAAAAGGCAACTCCTTTTGGTGATCACGGACATTAAGTGACAAATCACTGTGCTACTTGGTAATGTCGGGGTCTTATGTGTTAGGTCCTCCCTTCCTATAGAGCAGGCATAGGCAAACTCCGGCCCTCCAGATTTTTGGGACTACAGTTCCCATCATCTCTAGCTAACAGGACCAGTGGCTAGGGATGATGGGAACTGTAGTCCCAAACATCTGGAGGGCCGGAGTTTGCCTATGCCTGCTATAGAGCATACATACAACCCAAATCTACACAAGTGGGAAACCGCACACTGATTTTCTTTGCTCTTCCTAGATACAAGGTGCCTCTTGAGTTCTCACTATCATTGGTCTTCCCATGTCTCAATGAGACATTTTCAAAGCTATAGTCAAGACCACTTAGGAGTGGGGGAAGTTTGCCATCCTGCCTCATGCTGGTAGCCACCAATATTAAAAACAGGGAACAAGTTTTGCCCCACTTCAAGAGAATAACTAACTACTGAAACTACAACTAATCCAGAATGCGGCAGCTAGGCTGGTGACTGGGAGCGGCCAAGACCACATAACACCAGTCTTGAAAGACCTACATTGGCTCCCAGTACGTTTCCGAGCACAATTCAAAGTGTTGGTGCTGACCTTTAAAGCCCTAAATGGCCTCAGCCCAGTATACCTGAAGGAGCGTCTCCACCCCCATCGTTCAGCCCAGACACTGAGGTCCAGCGCCAAGGGCCTTCTGGTGGTTCCCTCACTGCGAGAAGTGAGGTTACAGGGAACCAGGCAAAGGGCCTTCTCGGTAGTGGCACCCGCCCTGTGGAACACCCTCCCATCAAATGTCAAAGAAATAAACAACTATCTCATGTTTAGAAGACATCTGAAGGCAGCCCTGTTTAGGGAAGTTTTTAATGATTGATGTCTTAATGTATTTTTAATCATTTTTGGAAGCCTCCCAGAGTGGCTGGGGAAAGCCAGCCAGATGGATGGGGTATAAATAAATTGTTGCTGCTGCTGCTACTGCTGTAAAAATGCTTACAAATTCATTTTTCACATATAGAGCAAGCATTTTTTTCAGACACTTGCTGATATGCTGCACCACACATAGCATGTGATTTTTCATAGGGAAGTTGTGTCACCAAATACCACCTCTGGTTCTTCCACCTCAGAGGAAAGAGGCCTACTTTTCTAACCATACCACCAAACATCTCTGTCACCCAATCACCTGCTGGTACCAACAGTGGTCCAACGAAAAAGCACACACCACAAGGTGATGAAGGGGAAGAGGCAACACTAGATGCGCAGTGGCAGAGAAGCCAACCTGAAAGTAGGCAGAGGATCACTCTTGGTCCCCAGATTACTGTTTGCAAAACACTGGCTTACACTATTACAGCAACTTATCTAGTGTTGCCCCTTTCTCTGAAAGAGTTGTGCTGCCATGGGCGTAGATGGGCGGCAGGGGGGCAACTGCCCCCCCGAAGCAAAAAATTAATGTATTTTACAGACCATAACCAGTACTTTTCCCCTCCAAAAACTGAAGTGGAAGGGGCTTTGCTTTAGCGAGAGCATCTTGGTCTCCGCTTGCTGGGGGGGGGGGGGACATAGCTGTAACAAAAACACATCAAATAAATAAAGCAAAGTGGCTACCGGTAGTTAAGCAGTTAAGACAATGGAGCAGATATCCCCTTTCAGGCAAGATTTATAGCTCACCACTTCACCCTATTGTTCTTCAGTGGGAGTGGTGTTCCAGTCTGCCCCGCCTCCTGCATCTGTATACTGTAAATCAGGGGTGGCCACCTCCCAAGAGACTCTGATCT